>NC_053389.1:281873147-282185063 GCF_905171765.1 Bufo bufo
ACGCTGTTTCCATGCGTTCCACTCCACCGGAAGTCAGTGTCACATGACCGCTCGGGCTACCGGAAGTACATGCGGATGTGTCCGAGCGTCACCCATCGCATAGCAACCGGATGACGCGCAGGCACTCCACGCTGATCAGCCGTCTCAGATGCCGGACAGCAGTTCTAGAGAATACAATCATTCAGAGGTGGATTTCTTTAACAGGTTTCCCTCCATACTAGTTTTCTGCATGCACTTGGCCATACAGTACTTATAAGAGGGGAGAATACTGGACACACAGGTCCATTTATGTACCACAAAGAAATTGCAGAGTAGTAATATTTTTGTCATTGGATATACATATGACAAAAAAGAATTTTTACGCTTATTCCACAATAGGGGGTATTTTTGGGCCTTATCAGAAAGTTCATGTCCTAGATATTTAAGATTTAACAATAAGATCATATCTAGGCTAGTGCAGAGGGAGGGGGAGGGGGATATAAGACGGTAAATTCCTACCCTCCTTAGATATTAGAATTTATAAACATTTATAAACAGATGTGGGACCGGTCCTAACCATCATATCAGCCGGATATTCAGATAAAGCACGTAAAGCTCTGTTGCTCATTGAGGCCGTTGGGGTATAGTGTCTTCAGGTAAAAAATCCACCTTGCCTCGCATTGGAGGATTCTCTTATCCCAGTCCCCACCTCGCACAGGTGGCCTCACTTTTTCGATTCCCATAAACGAAAGGCACCTTGGATCCCCGCCATGCTCAGTACGCACATGGCGCGAGACCACGGTGTCCCTACTATTATGGACATCATTAATGTGCTCTCCGATTCTTCGTCTCAGCTCCCTTCTTGTTTTGCCCACATATTCCTTGTTACAGGAACATGTGATTTTATAGACAACCCCCATGGTTTTACAGTTTATCAGATCCCTGATAATGTATGTTTTTCCTGTATTGCAGCTCCTAAATGATTTTCCGCACTGCATGTACTTACAGGCTATGCACCCCCCACATCTGTAGTTTCCATGAACACCTTTTTCCAGCCAGGTTTTTAAGGCCGGGTTAGGAGAGAAATGACTATTCACCATCCAGTCTCGTACACTCCTTCCCCTCCTATATGTTATACTTGGGTGTTCTTTTATGGTGGTACAGAGGTCGGGGTCCATCCTGAGCACATGCCAGTGTTTGGCAATTATTTCTCTTATGCCTGCGGAGGCTTCATTAAATGTACTGATTAAATGTGTCTCCTGAATCCCTATTGGGGACATGTTCTCAGTGTTGCTCGTTTTGTTAGGGGTAAGAAGGGAGCTACGGGAGCGAGCTTTTGCAGCTTTATAGGCTGGTGTTAGTGTGCCAATGGGATAACCCCGGTCCATAAAGCGTTTTTTGAGATCTGTTGCCTGCCTCTGAAATTCCACCTCGTTCGAACAATTTCTCCTTAATCTCAGGTATTGACCCTGAGGAATTCCCCTCCTGAGGGGGAAAGGGTGGCAACTGTCCCACCTCAGGAGGGAATTCGTTGAGGTAGGCTTACGAAAGATTGTTGTTTCCAAACCTCCGTCTTGATCTTTGGTGATAAGAATATCAAGAAATGGCAACCGCTTCTCGTCACACTCTGACGTGAAGCGTAAGCCAATCTGGTTATTATTCAAACTTGCTGCCCAATCCGAAAAGGACTTACGGCCACCTTTCCAGACAACCAGCACGTCGTCTATATAGCGTGCCCATATCTGGACGTTTAAGGCCTCACATGCTGTCTCATCGCGGAAAATCATTGTGTCCTCCCACCAGCCCACTTTCTATTTTGTAGAAACCTTCTGATTTCAATGAGCCCCTGATGAGCTCCATTTTATGGAACGAAACATGGCATGTAGGGCCATTCAGGGAATAGGTCCCAGATAGGGACAGGTTCCGTATGGGGTCGCCCCTGTCGGGGCGAGTGCTCCGTGTCGTTGAGGCAGGTCTATGAGGATAGCCCCTGACCATCTATATAGGGAGGGCTCTAGACCAGGGAGGGCTCTAGACCAGGGCATATTATTCTAACAACTGGACACCAGTGCCTGCGACCACACTGGAGCATTGCCGCCACCCACCAACCCTGACCGTGTATCTACAGGACGGGGTAAGACCCACCCAGTACTATCTTACTGTGGTCTTATTAGGTGGCACAATAAGTGTTTATATGTATGTAAGTCTATTGTCTTTGTCTCACTGCTACCACCAACGTATTTTAAGTGAAATCATAGTAAAAGTTAAATTTTATATATACTCAGTCTACATATGGTAAATAGACTCATTTTCTTGTTAAAGGAGTTTTTGTTTCTGCCCATCTCGATAATATTATTCTTTGTAGAGGTCTTGAATGAAATTGGGCCCAAGGAACTATGGGTATGCATGACGTCATTATACCCAATATCTGCGTAGCTTCTCTCTGTCACGGTCTCTCCCGTGAAAGGGGTCAGAAGATCTAAGCGACTGGCTGCACGTGATGCAATCTGACAGCCTCTTTGGTTTCAATTGTTTCTGTGTTGTTGCTGGGTATGACTACACCTCTTGTCTCAGGTGTAGCTTAAGTGGTCATTCCAACTCCTCTATTTAATCTGGTCTCACCCATCATGCTATGCTGTTGATAGCTCCTTTTTGGTTGTGGAAGTGCTGGTGTTGGTTCTCCTCTTAGTTCTCGCTTGTCCGCGTACTTCGGAGTTAAGTGTCTTTTCCTTATTTCTTGTTGGTGGTGTTCCCCTATCTTTTGGTATTAGGCCTGAGGGAGTCTCCTGTTTCTTCAGCTGGGAAAGAACAGGACTTCTTTGTCCTGACACTATTTCCAGGGCCTTTAGGGTCAGATAGGCTCTAGGTTCCTGCGTATGAACATTCCTACCATCGAGGTCTGTTCATACTGATAGTGAATCCCTAAACCGAGCCCTGACTACTAGGTGGTGGCCTTTCCCTAGTTTCCAGGCCTAGTACCTTTTCCCTTCCCTCTTGTATTCGGTGTGGAGTTTACTACCCACACCGCGCAGTAACACTCTCAGGGTACAATTTTTCTTCTTCCTGAAGAGAGAGATTTTTGATTTGATATGTTTGGGAACAGGAAGGAAAGATTTCTGCTTTCCTGAATTCAGAAGAGTTCTTTGAAAAATCTTCTTGGTATCCATCTGTAGATCAGATTTTTTGAAATTGATAATCCAGCCCAGTCTTGTCAACATCTGCAGGGTTATCTGTAGGTGATTTTTTAGAGTCTCCTGTGATTTTGCTGTTAATAGAAAATCATCCAGATGTGGTACAATAGTTATCTTGTCTTAGATACATCATTATCTACACCACCAGACTCGAGGTGCAGAATATACTCCGAAGGGTAGGCACTGGAATTGATAGTGATGTATCTCTCCGTCTACCTTTAAGGCAAACCTTAGAAACTGTTTGCAGTCTGTATGTATTGGAATATGGTAATCTGCACCCATTAAATCTATTGTGCACATGAATGCCCCTGGAGTGATGAGTGGAGTTGCTGTCCACTGCATCTGAAGGGTTAAATATGCACTGGTCACGGACATTAGTCTCAGGTACCTGCTGTTTAAAACAGCAGGCATCCGGCAGCTATGGTGCTTGCAAGCAGGCGCCATCTTTAAAGTCCCGGCCAGCCCTGTACATGTATGGCGCTGGTCGGGAAGGGATTAAAGCAAGAATATTGCCCGGTAGGGTTGATCAGGGTTTTCTTTGTAGGTTGAACGGCTGCAGAGAAATTTAAATTTATGCATTTTAGGTATTTAAAGCACCAGGTGCCCTGCAGTAGCTCTTGTAGCACCACTACAGCTACACTCCTAGATGCTCAGTACACTCTCCGCTCCCCTTCTATTGACAGGGCTAGATGAGATAGCCCTGTGTTTTCATGTTTCTTTGCCACCAATATGATTCCTCCGTGTAAATATTGTCAATCGTTGTCTGAGTGTTCCAGTAGGATTGCATGATTTTGCTAATGCTCTATAGACTATATTTGGTTGCCTGACTCACTGGTGCCAGCAGAGCCTCTGCAGAAGGGGGAAGCTGCGCTCCTCCACTGTAAGTCCACCCAGAAGTTGCAGTTGAATTCTAGAGGGCACATGCGACTGCTGGCCAGGTGCATAAGAAGCTGATGCTCCTACATTAATGCAGAGAGCATCAGATCTTTATGTACCTGGCTGGTGGCCAAGAGGGGCGGCTTGGGGGACACTCTAGGCATCGGCCCACTGGGAAATCTCCCTGTAGGGTCTATGACCATGCCACCCATGCGTACAAGCGATCTCCACCAGTGGACACACACTTCTGAAATGGGAGAAGATTTAATACATCTTTTTTTTTATTCATTTTTGGGCTTTGAAATCAAGGATGTGGTCCTACCACTGATTGACAGCCTTCCCTCTATGACTGTGTATACACAGATAGCTGTCAGTCACTGATAGGACTGTCTCTATGACTTCAAAGCCCAGAATGACCAGGAATTTAAATGAATAAAACACAAGTTTTACTGAATCTTTTCCCACCAAACAATATATCAATCTGCTCAGCTCTTCCTGTCCTATAACATCCTGCCTGTAGCTCACATTGGATTTTCATGGTGACAGGTTCCCTTTAAGGGCCTATTACAATGCCCCATTTTTAGACCAATTATCAGTTACAAGCGTTCATAACATTCGCATTAATTGGCCTGTGTAATTGTGTTGCAGGTCAGAATGGAGAATGACCGCTAGCGGTAGCAATTATTCCTTCTACATATACTTTGCACTGGGAGGGCAACAGGCCGATGCAAACGAGCCACGATTGACAAGTTAATCATTAAATCGACCCTTGTCTTTCTGAACATCGGACAGTTTATAGGACCCTTACTGGCCCACAACATGATGTTCATAGCCTGCTGCCTAGGGTCATGTCCTGTAGCTTGAGATAGCTGGTCGAGCATGCCCAGTTCCAGCACTAGGAGTTCAAGGAGGCTGTAACTGGGAACAATTATAAAAGGCTGAGCAGTGAGGGAGGACAATATGGAATACACAAAAGGGAGGAGACTTGTCCTTCAGCAGCCAGACAGGGGGAGGACTACAGTCTGGAGCAGATGCCAGATGGGAACTGTAGTTTGCCACCCATATGGGCTGCTACTGAGGAAAAGCACCAATTGGGACACCTTTAGGGTGTAGTATTAGTTTTATACTGCTGCTCTGCATAATGACCCCGCAGCCTTCTTTTAAGTTCTCATCCAGATGTCAGAATACGACTTAAAAAAACAAAATAAATAGAGGCCTACTGGTTGGGATCCAAAACAACCCTATCACCACACAAACCACATGCCCAACAATTAAAGCTACTACTGACGCGTGGTTCCACTGGTCAGCATGGGGTTTCCCACTACCCTCTCCCCTCATACAGGTGAGAGACTTGATTGACCTAGCTCCTATTGAGCTGAAACAGAGTCTCCCGAGCTCGCTACGTAAATCTGAGTTACCTGTTCTCTCCATGTTTGATGAGAAAGGGGTACTGAGAGATGGCCATTCCGTTACTTTAACACTTCTTGGAGCGGGCTTATACCCCAGCTTAGTCTCCTTCCTGCGTTCTTGCATATCTAAACACATTCCTTTACAAACATTACTCAGACCACTCACATGGCTTGAAAGTCTGATTAGTAATAGTACCCCCCCCCCCACGTAAACCGATATCACAGCTATATACAAAACTTAGTTCCCCTATCTTGATGCCAAAACCCTCTTTCATTGGTCAAGGGGAAAAGTACCTGGAGACCTCGTTCTCAACTGAAGATCAATCCAGAATACTCAGAAGTCCTCACACCTCCTCAAGATGTGTGAGAATGCAGGAAAACGGCTACAAAGTGCCCACGAGGTGGTATAGGACCCCTGACATCACTTGTAGATACGATACGACCAAGACAGACACATGCTGGCGCTGTGGGGAGGAGGGAGGTGCTTTCTATCACGTCTGGTGGAATTGCCCACCAGTTAAAAAATGGTGGTCTGAAATTTTTGAGAGAAGCAATGGGATATGCAGATCTTCTGTGTTGTTATCTCCCCAATTAGCTCTCTTACATCTGTCTCCTCCCGACGGTGCCACTAGAGTTCCTTTTTTATTTAAAAAACTATTATCAGCAGCTCACCTCATAGCTTGCTGCTTTTCCAAGTGCTGATTTACAAGTGCATTGGAGATATTCAGGAGACTAACTTAGTCTAACTCAGAGTTTTTCCACTGTAGCAGAACTTCAGTGGTGTTTCTGATTGCAAATGAGCATAGGCGAGTAAGGTGTTAATTTGCTGTTGGGGGAGGACCCTTTGTGGGAGTGTGTGTATATATAGCAACATAGTATTAGCTTGCTAATTATAGCTTGCTGCTTTTCCAAGGCCGCTATTCCAAGTGCTGATTTACAAGTGCATTGGAGACATTCAGGAGGTAATCTGGAGGTGGATACAATTTAAACAAGTAAGGCTACTTTCACACTTGCGTTCGGTGCGGATCTGGTATCTGCACAGACAGATCCGCACCTATAATGCAAACGCTTGCATCCGTTCAGAACGGATCCGTCTGCATAAACAGCTTTTTCAGATTTCACAATTAACCCCTCAGGTGCCGCACTGGCCACCAATGAATTTAATAATGGGGAGGGAGGGGGACCGCACTGGCCACCAATGAATTTAATACTGGGGAGGGTGGGGGGGGGCCGCACTGGCCACCAATGAATTTAATACTGGGGAGGGAGGGGGGGGCCGCACTGGCCACCAATGAATTTAAAACTGGGGAGGGAGGGCCCCCTGCTGCCTGGCAGCACCTGATCTCTTACAGGGGGCTATGATATGCACAACTAACCCCTCAGGTGTGGCACCTGAGGGGTTAATTGTGCGGATCACAGCCCCCTGTAAGAGATCGGGTGCTGCCAGGCAGCAGATATGTACACAGTTCTCAGTATATTCTAACTTGAAGCGTCCCCATCACTATGGGAACGCCTCTGTGTTAGAATATACTGTCGGATCTGAGTTTTCACGATCTAACTCAAATCCGATGGTATATTCTAACATAGAGGCGTTCCCATGGTGATGGGGACGCTTCAAGTTAAAATATACCATCGGATTGGAGAAAACTCCGATCCGATGGTATATTAATAGGGACTCCTGACTTTACATTGAAAGTCAATGGGGGACGGATCAGTTTGCAATTGCACCATATTGTGTCAACGTCAAACGGATCCGTCCCCATTGACTTGCATTGTAAGTCAGGACGGATCCGTTTGGCTACGCACGACCAGGCGGACACCAAAACGCTGCAAGCTGCGTTTTGGTGTCCGCCTCCAGAGCGGAATGGAGGCGGAACGGAGCCAAACTGATGCATTCTGAATGGATCCTTATCCATTCAGAATGCATTGGGCATGAACGGATCAGTTCGGGGCCGCTTGTGAGAGCCCTCAAACGGATCTCACAAGCGGAACCCCAAACGCAAGTGTGAAAGTAGCCTAAGATTTGTTCGTTTAAAATCTTTCCCCTCTTTACAATGGCAGACCTGGTTCTGTGCAGGAATTGTTGTGCTTTTATTTCAGGTTCCACTTTTTGGAGGTTTGGATGCTGTCTGATCTGTAGACAGCTCTCCATAATGCAGCAGGAAATTAACTTTTTGAAATATGAGATTTGTAAATTAACCATTAAACAAACTCAGGCTGAGAACATTGCAATGCCACTGCCACAGAGGCCCCCCTAGAAATGGAAGATGGGTTACTGTAGGTTCTGGTAGTTGTGGATAGAAGACATGTCCCACAGTCTGTGGCTCTCCATAATTCATTTGCAGCACTTTTAGAGTGCAAGAGCAACATGGAGGATGGCTCAAGCACAGTGGGTGAGAAACAATCATCTCCCATGCCTAAAGTATGCAAGACTGCAGCCAAAGACAAAAAGGAGAAGGTGAGGATTGATAGTAAGCAGCTGTTGGTGGGCGATTCCATCATAAGAGGTGTGAAGTTTGAGGAGAATGGTGTTGTGAGAGGTCTCCCTGGTCCTACCACTAGCAGGGATAGACTACGGATCCTTAATATTGTTAGGCAAGCAAAGCAGGAAAGGGAAGTGGATGTTATTGTCCATCTTGGGACAAACGATCTGGCTTGCAATGAGGTTTCAAAGGTGAAAGAAGCTTTTCACACACTTGGAAAGGATATACGGGAGGTTGCATCAACCGTTTCATTATCTGCAGTTTTGCCTGTGCATAACCTTCAGCATGACAGGAAGATGCGCATTAAGGAATTCAATGTATGGCTTGGTGAATGGTGTCTGAACCAAGGGTTTGGCTTTGTGTCTCATGTTAGCTCTTGTTGGAATGGAAAAGAACTGTACAAGAAAGATGGTTTGCATCTTTCTCTCAAGGGAACGAATGTCCTCGGTGAACAGTTCCAAGTATTTGCTAAGGAGCATTTAAACTAGGAAAGGGGGGCAAAAGAGTGATAATCCAGCAGTCCAACTGCCCCCCGAAACAATGCCAGAAGATGCCAGTAGCACAAAGGTTAAGAAATGAAAAGCTCAGATTCTTGTCTACAAATGCTCGCAGTTTAGGGAATAAGATCAATGAACTTGAGGCTATAATGGCATCTGAGAATATAGATGTAGTGGCTGTTACTGAGATGTGGTTCAAGGGGAGTAATGACTGGGATATAACAATACCAGGGTTCTCTCTATACAGGAAAGACAGAGAAGGCAAGAAGGGGGAGGGGTGGCCCTGTATGTGAAAGATAGCATAAAATCTAATTTGATACAAGTTAGCGACAACAATTTAGAGTCAGTTTGGGTTACCTTGCAGCTTGAGAATCATAAGGTAACTCGTGTAGGTGTGATATATAGACCACCTAGCCAAGTCAAAGAATTTGATGATCTACTAGTTGAGGAAATAGCTAAAATGACATTGAAGGGGGAAGTTATCATTATGGGAGACTTCAATCTTCCTGATGTAAACTGGAAAACCAAAATAGCTAGTTCTGTCAGGAGTACAGATATTCTAAATTCCCTACTGGTATTATCTCTACAGCAAGTAGTTGAGGAGCCAACCCGGAAGGAGGCCATTTTAGATTTAGTATTCACAAATGGGAATTTGGTATATGATATTACTGTAGGGGAAAGCTTGGGATCTAGTGATCACCAGTCAGTGTGGTTTACTATAAGTACAGTGACTGAGTCACACCACACAAAAAACTTTTCTAAAATTAGATTAGTGGTATACGAGTCCCTATCAGATTGGAACAGTTTCAATGGAGTCCAGGAGAAATGGGACTACTTAAAAGTGGCACTATTGAAGGCAACAGAAAATTGCATTAGGCTTGTCAGTAAAAGCAAAAAAAGGAAGAGACCACTATGGTACTCAGCAGAAGTGGCCAAAATCATTAAAAACAAAAAGATAGCATTTAGGAATTATAAAAAAAAAACAAAACAAAAAACACGAGGATGACAGGCAAATTTATAAGATTAGGCAGAGAGGGGCCAAACAAGTTATAAGAGCTTCTAAAGCACAGGCAGAAGAGAAATTAGCTTAGTCAGGGAAAAAAGGCGATAAGGCATTCTTCAGATACATAAATGAAAAAAGGAAACTAAAACAAGGAATTACCAAATTAAAAACAAAAGAAGGAAGGTATATGGAAGAAGATAAAGAACTAGCTGACTGCCTCAATAAATACTTCTGTTCAGTTTTTACAAAGGAAAATGAAGGAAAAGGACCTCAGGAAAGAAGACTAATGAATCTTTTGATGCATGTGTCTTTACAGAGGAAGAGGTTCTAAGTCAGCTGTCTAAAATTAATATAAATAAGTCACAGGGGCCTGATGGGATACACCCAAAGCTATTAAAAGAGTTCAGCGGTGAACTAGCAAAACCATTAACAGATTTATTTAACCAATCACAGGCAACAGGAGTCGTCCCAGAAGATTGGAAATTAGCAAATGTTGTGCCCATTCACAAGAAAGGTAGTAGGCAGGAATCAGGCAACTATAGGCCAGTAAGCCTGACATCAATAGTGGGGAAATTAATGGAAACCATACTTAAGGAGAGGATTGTGGAACATCTAAAATCCCATGGATTGAAAGATGAAAAACAGCATGGGTTTACTTCAGGGAGATCATGTCAAACTAATCTTATTGATTTTTTTGATTAGGTGACTAAAATAATAGATGGAGGAGGTGCAGTAGACATCGCTTATCTAGACTTTAGTAAGGCTTTTGATACTGTCCCACATAGAAAGCTTATCAATAAAGTGCAGTCTTTGGGCTTGGACTCCCATAGTGTTGAATGGATTAGGCAGTGGCTGAGGGACAGACAACAGAGGGTTGTAGTCAATGGAGTATATTCAGACCAAGGTCTTGTTACAAGTGGGGTACCTCAGGGATCTGTTTTGGGACCCATATTGTTTAATATCTTTATCAGCAAAATTGCAGAAGGCCTCGATGGTAAGGTGTGTCTTTTTGCTGATGACACAAAGATTTGTAACAGGGTTGATGTTCCTGGAGGGATACACCAAATGGAAAAGGATTTAGGAAAACTAGAGGAATGGTAAAAAATCTGGCAACTAAAATTTAATGTGGATAAGTGCAAAATAATGCACCTGGGGCTTAAAAACCTAAGAACAGAATATAAAATCAGTGATACAGTCCTAACCTCAGTATCTGAGGAAAGGGATTTAGGGGTCATTATTTCAGAAGACTTAAAAGGTAGGCAGACAATGTCATAGAGCAGCAGGAAATGCTAGCAGAATGCTTGGGTGTATAGGCAGAGGCATTACCAGTAGAAAGAGGGAGGTGCTCATGCCGCTCTACAGAGCACTAGTGAGACCACATTTGGAGTATTGTGCTCAGTACTGGAGACCATATCTCCAGAAGGATATTGATACTTTGGAGAGAGTTCAGAGAAGAGCTACTAAACTGGTACATGGATTGCAGGATAAAACTTACCAGGAAAGATTAAAGGACCTTAACATGTATAGCTTGGAAGAAAGACGAGACAGAGGGGATATGATAGAAACTTTTAAATACATAAAGAGAATCAACAAGGTAAAAGAAGAGAGAATATTTAAAAGAAGAAAAACTGCTACAAGAGGACATAGTTTTAAATTAGAGGGGCAAAGGTTTAAAAGTAATATCAGGAAGTATTACTTTACTGAGAGAGTAGTGGATGCATGGAATAGCCTTCCTGCAGAAGTGGTAGCTGCAAATACAGTGGAGGAGTTTAAGCATGCATGGGATAGGCATACGGCCATCCTTCATATAAGATAGGGCCAGGGGCTATTCATAGTATTCAGTATATTGGGCAGACTAGATGGGCCAAATGGTTCTTATCTGCCGACATATTCTATGTTTCTATGTTTCTGTTACCTCGACACTGGTTATCATCAGACCTTCCCTCATTTGATTATTGGATTAACGAGGTTGATTCTTTATATAGATTTGAGGAAATAGCATCCTGGGAAAGCCGTACACATGCTAAGTTTAAAGCTAAATGGAAGGATTAAGAAGAATTTAGAAAGCCTAAAGTATGATTTCAATCTGATTCGCTATCCCTCAGATATGTTAATTAACATTTCATTGTAAAATCAAATGTACATTCTTTTTGTAAATGTTCCTGTACGGTTCTTTATTATTGTTTACTGTACAGATTATTATCTGTATGTGTATCTTACTAGACATTCCAATAAAGCTTTTGAAAAACAAAAACAAAAAAAAACCTCCCCACCATTTGATAGAGTTTGATGTGGAAGAACCTGAAGCATATTGTCAAGGCTTGACAGGGGTGCCACCTAGCTTTAACAGGATTTTCCATCCCTGGGGACCTTTTCTGCAGACCCCCAGCGTGACTAGACCCTCATACTTACTGCTGCTAGGTTTTGCTCTATTACCCCCACCACAGGTCTTGGATCTCCCCCCTCATTAACATCTGGTTTGGTGCACACAACTGTTTTGGCCACTCATTGGCTCCATCGGCCCAGTGACCCACATCAAACTGGGTGTTGACGCGAAGAGACCCCAGATGTGCCGCACCAAAGACGGAGCGATGGAGCCGTTACCCAGCAGCGGGGATCAGGTATGATTCCCCCTGCATGTCCGCCCACCATGGAAGGGTCTGCAGAAAAGGTCACTGGGAAAGATCAATTAAGTAGGCATCTCACTATATGAAAAAAAATCACTGCCTAAAGAGAACGATAAAATGAAAATAATACTTTATTACAATAGATATATTAAAATCTCGGACAAAGTCCAAAATCATACAAAGGCAGAAAACCTCAATTGGGGTATAGCTATGCAACCCGGGTCAATTGGGTCTGCAGAAAAGGTCCCAAGGGGTGAACAAACCCTTTAAATGCATGTTGTCAATTTTGGTGGTCTGTACTAACAGCAAAGACAAAAACATTCATGTAACCCTACCTCTGGAGTTATTTTGCTATAAAGGGGTTGTCTGAGATGGCAAAGAGCTGGAAAGATAATGAAATAAAATACCAAAAAAAAAACCAAAAACACTACTTACATGTTCGACCCCCACAAGTCTGCTTACTCTCCTGCCACGAGAGAGTGATGATGCAGTGAGTTCGGGTATGTAATACGGATGGATAATATGGACAGGTAGCACATACAAGTGTATCTGGCTTAACAGTAACATTCCTTTAGGCCTCATGCACACGACCATATGTATTCTGCGGTCCGCAAGAAACACGGATGACGTCCGTGTGCATTCCGTATTTTGCGGAATAGAACAGCTGGCCCCTAATAGAACAGTACTATCCTTGTCCGTAATGCGGACAATAATAGGACATGCGGAATGGAAATACGGAAACGGAATACACACAGAGTAACACGGAAAGAAAATACGTTCGTGTGCATGAGGCCTTAATCCGATATCCCACAGCTCAGAAAGTACTATAATCTCCAGAACTGCAATACAAAATAGAATTCCACAGGAAAGAGAAGGCTGACCAGTAGGATCAGATCGGAAACTTCTCATGCTGGCATGTTCAAGCGTAGCTCCAGTGCACTAAGGTTTTTTTTCCGCTATAGGTTATCAATAATGGAGTCCCAGAAAACCACTTCAAAGGCAAATCAAAGGAGGAGACAATTTATCAGTCGATTGTCAGGAAAGTAGCGTTCCTTCCCGGCAAGCGCCTGCTCGTCAGTGGAGGGGAGATCACTAATGCCATTGCTCGTCACCATACATAACCACAAATGATGATTTAGATGACCGCATGAAAGATGCGATTACCCGATGAACGAGCGCAATCGGCTGCACCTTTACACTGCCAGATAATCGCTAATACTTACAAATGTGTAAAAATTGTTTTAAAAGAGAAATGTTAAAGCAAAAGGATTTCGGGAGGGGAAATGTATTAGTATGAGCAAGTCAGAATACCTCAAGGAGACTACAAGGGGAGTATGTGCACAGGTCCCATGTCAGGCCACAGGATTTATGACTGCCCAGCAGCTATGGAGCAATACGTTCCATGACTGCTGGAGAGCTCAACCTATTGCTTTATATTCGGAAACCGGCAATGTTCTTCACCAGTGATGGCCAGTTCGCATTGTTCGCCCGCGAACATTTGCGGGCTGCCATCTTTTTTCACAAGTCCGGCGAGGCACAGGTAAGCCCTTACCTGTGCCTGTGTGCGAGACGGTCTGAAAACAAATGCGGTCACCGGGAGCAGGCAGTTCCGAGAACAGCCCAATGAAGGCCCCCGTTTTCAGACCGGCTCGCGGCACAGGCACAGGCTTACCTGTGCTTCGCCAGACTTGTGAAAAAAGATGGCAGCCCGCATATGTTCGCGGGCGAACTGGCCATCACTGTTCTTCACCTTATCTTGCTACCATTCTCACAATTCTTTCAGGATGGTTTTAGTTTGTGGCTTCTGCAAACAGGAAACCATCAACAAGCTGTTGTGGGGTTCTTAATTAGAGCATAAGGGTGATTTTCATGCAGATGTGCATGGGCTGTCTAAGGCCAGCTTACCACCACTAGGCCATTGCATACTTCCAATACAGAATTTAGACCACGCGTTTTAAAGGGGTTGTATCATTTCAGACATTGGGGGCATATCACTAGGATAATCCCCCAATGTCTGATAGCTGCGGGTTCTACCTCTAGGACCCGCACTTATCTTTAGAAGTGAATAAGGGCGTACCGCACTTGCGCGGCCGCCCTCCATTTATTCCTATGGGAGCACCGACAATAACCCAGGGCCGCGCTCATCTATTTACAGCATTCGCATAGAATTGAATGAATAGCGGACTGCGTAAGCACGGCCACTGCTCCATTCACTTCTATGGGGCTGATGGAAATAGCAGAGACAGCTTTGTTCGGCTCTGTTCTAAATTATAGATTTGGGTCTAACCGCTGGGATCCACACCTATCAGACATTGGGGGCATATCCTGGCAATATTCCCCCAATATCTGTGACGATACATCCTTTTCACACTGTACTGACGGCATTATATTACAGTACCGTAGACTCCCGATCAGGCAAGGACACATGAATCATGGTGATGCTAGGAGTTCAGTTAGAGGAGCAGCGTTCAGTCTGGGAAATATAGCCGTCACATGGAGTGTTGTTTCCTGGACTGAAAGCGTTGTGTCAAATTGGCTTCAAACACGTGGTCTAAATTCTGTATAGAAAGTATGCAATGGCCTAAGGCTGGGTTCAGACCTGAGCGTATTTGATATGCGTGTTTAACGCGCGTTTTTATGTGCGTTTTTTGCAATAGTAAACGCGCGTTTGTGTAATTGACTGCAGTGTCCTATGGCCACTAACGCGCGTCAAAACGCCCCAAAGAAGCTCAAGAACTTGTTTGAGCGTAGGGCGTTTTTCAGCGTGTTCAAACGCGCTGTAAAACGCTCAAGTGAGAACCAGGGCCATAGGGAAGCATTGGTTTTCATGTGTTGAGCGTTTTACAGCGCGTTTGAACGCGCTGTAAAACGCTCAAGTGTGAACCCAGCCTAATGGTGGTGAGCTGGTGGTGGTGCTGAAGGACAGACACAAATACCCACAGAGAACATGGAGATCTTTACAGCCACGCTCCACCAATACAGATGGAGGTCTTTAATTAGGGATTTGAAAACTCGTTTTCTAAATAAAACAGTCCCTTTTAAAAAGGTTAATCCAGAATGACATGTCCCACGAAAAATATTCTAGGTTTTCAGACCAGTACCTGGAACTGAATCTTTTTAGAATTGTATGTAAAAAAAATTGTAGCATGGCTGCTGAGTTAACAAAAATTACCGTTATAGCGCCACCTGCTGTTTGTATTTTTTTTTATTTGTATTTGTCCTGCTCACTGAGCTGGCCACACATGCTCAGTTTCATCCTTCAGCTGCCTCCTGAGCTGTGATAGGGAGAGCTGAGACACACCCCCTGAGCTGTGATAGGGAGAGCTGAGACACGCCCCCTGAGCTGCAGCAGAACAGACACTCCCCCTGAGCTGTCAGCTTGTTATATATCTAGCAGAGCAGTGAATGGGGAGATCTCTGGATCCATGTGAGGTTCAGGGCTGGTTCTAGCTTTGTTAGAAAGAGGTTTGCATGTACTGTATCATATTTAATTTTTCACATTAGTTATGATATAACTCCTTTAAGGCCCCTTTACAAGGCCCAATGTAGCAAACGACTTTTGGGAAAGAGACTATCTGCTGCCGGCAAAAGATGATTTAGGTGACCATATGAACTATCCTATTACCCGTGTTCGTTCACCGGGTAATCAGCAGCACCTATACACAGGCAGATTATCACTAATGAGCCTTCATATGAGTTTCGTTAGCAATACTCTGTTCAAACATCAAGCAGTGTAAAGGGGCCTTTACTCACGAGATAGGTGATAAGTGTCTGATGATGGAGTTGGACTTCTGGGACCACATGATCAAAAGAATGGGGCCTTGTATGCCCTGTTTGGTGTGGCGGTTGAACATAAAAGTCTATAGCAGTGAGGGAGATAATAGTACAGCACTGGTCTATCACCATCAGTGGCAGAGAGTATGAATGTTGGACTGTAGGGAGACACGAGACCTCCATTCTCATGGTCGGTGGATGTACCAGTGGTCAGGCATTCTGGAACAAGCTTATTCTACTGTAGTAAGTGGGACTTAGTGGGAGGGCATGGCCTCCAAGGCCTATCAGATTTACTATAATGTACACCAAAAGCTGGGATAAATTTACTTTTCTGGCGCACAAACTGATAAAAGATGGTCAAATATATAAAGAGAGCTGCACCTCTTAATAAATTTAGCACATCTTAATCTGGCCTTTTTTTTTTTTTTAGACTGGTGTACGAAACGCCAGCTATAATAAATCCCACCCAGCTGGTACAGAAACACTTATGTGAGGTGGATCAACAATCAACAGGTATCTTGACAGTTCTACCTGACCAGTAATGAATATGTCCCACTGTGCAGGGCACGGCCCAACTTGCAAGTCCCCTGCAGCCCTCCAGATCAAACTGGTCCATTGTGTCTAATGGGCTGGGAGGCCAATGCATAACTAACACCAACGAAAGAATCCCTGTGTCATATTCCACCCTCTCAGGCACTCTCTACCACAGTAGATTGGTTTTGTCTGGAGTGTTCCTTTAAACCAGACTATAGCCGTCACAACCATTGCTGTCCAACCTGCACAGGACTATGTAAAAGGCTAAAAGAACAAATAATCATTACTGACCTCTCCAATTCCCGCCACTACTGCTCTCTACTTCCTGGTGCAGGGCTTGGACTCTCTGGTCAGCCAATCACTGACTGAGGCGGGGCCATCACTGAGGCATTGATTGGCTCAGCGGGCCGTGCAAGCCATTTCCTGTGTGTCAAGCCCAGGACCAGAAAACGTAGAGCAGCCGAGACCAGAGCACTGTCACAGAGGTGGCAGGGCATCAATGAGGGTAATGATTATTTGGTTTTTAAATCCATTCGGTCCCGTCCCCACCTTTTTTTTATAATTTTTTTTTTAAGTTATAGATGGTCCCCTAGAAATCACCCTTAAAGTTGTACCTAGAGATATGGGCTCTGAGATCTGCTCTTGGAAGATATACCTCTACAGCAGGGGTCAGAGACCTCTGGCACTCCAGCTGTTGTGAAACTACAATTCCCAGCATGCTCCATTCACTTCTATGGGTTCTGAGCAGAGCAAGTATGCATGCTGGGAGTTGTAGTTTCACAACAGCTGGAGTGCTAAAGGTTGCTGCTGTAGAGCTTTACACGAATATCTGCGATTGAAAGTTTGTTCCATTCTTCTGAATGGGGTTGTATCGGCAGGAATTTCTGCAAGCCCCACTCAGGTGAACAGACCTGATTATCAGTCACATACATTTTCTGCAACAAAATCTGCTGAGTGTGAAGGCGCCCTTATAGATCCTAATAAAGTGCCTATACTGATATATGTTCTACTACTTACAGTTGCATAATTGCTGGAAGCTGTAGTACAACAGGGTGGAGACCACTGCTTTAGAGATTAGGCCCCCAGAGCAGATCTCAAGGTCCATAGCTATAGGCGCTCTGCAGAAGATAAAACCGTAAAACTGCTTTCCTGTGGATGTGTCCTATGTGAACCATGGGGAGACCTCATCTCTGCATAGACTATATCATCAGTGTATACAGCAGTAAGGCTTCCTTCACACCTCCGCTCAGTTTCCAGATTCTACCAATTGACTAGAATGGGATCCGGCTGCCTTTTGGCATAAATGCCGGGATTCAGCCAAATACTGCAACTGTGAACGTAGCCTAAAACTATTCAACCAATATATACTTTACCAGTTCTAGAGAGCCATTGAGGACGAGTCACCTCTCCTGAAATGTCTGTTTCAGTAAATACTTATATTCTCCATGAAATAACATTTCTAAAGCATCTTTACTTACGTTGTGCCATTCCTCTGTTACTCCTCTTAGAAATTTAAGAATCAACTGACAACTGGGTGTCAACTGTCAGTAACAAATGGACAATGACAAACTGTGCAGACAGACCCCCCCCCAGGTGACAGGTCCTCTCTACAGGACTTATACTAGAGACATGTCAGGAGAGGTGACAGATCCTCTCTACAGGACTTATACTAGAGACATGTCAGGAGAGGTGACAGATCCTCTCTATGGGACTTATACTAGAGACATGTCAGGAGAGGTGACAGATCCTCTCTATGGGACTTATACTAGAGACATGTCAGGAGAGGTGACAGATCCTCTCTATATGACTTATACTAGAGACATGTCAGGAGAGGTGACAGGTCCTCTCTACAGGACTAATACTAGAGACAGGTCGTCTCTATAGGACTAATACTATAGACAAGTGAGGAGAGGTGACAGGTCCTCTCTACAGGACTAATACTATAGACAGGTCGTCTCTATAGGACTAATACTATAGACAAGTGAGGAGAGGTGACAGTTCGTCTCTATAGGACTAATACTACAGACATGTAAGGACAGGTCCTCTCTACAGGACTAATACTACAGACATGTCAGGAGAGGTGACAGATCCTCTCTATGGGACTTATACTAGAGACATGTCAGGAGAGGTGACAGATCCTCTCTATGGGACTTATACTAGAGACATGTCAGGAGAGGTGACAGATCCTCTCTATGGGACTTATACTAGAGACATGTCAGGAGAGGTGACAGATCCTCTCTATATGACTTATACTAGAGACATGTCAGGAGAGGTGACAGGTCCTCTCTACAGGACTAATACTAGAGACAGGTCGTCTCTATAGGAATAATACTATAGACAAGTGAGGAGAGGTGACAGGTCCTCTCTACAGGACTAATACTATAGACAGGTCGTCTCTATAGGACTAATACTATAGACAAGTGAGGAGAGGTGACAGTTCGTCTCTATAGGACTAATACTACAGACATGTAAGGACAGGTCCTCTCTACAGGACTAATACTACAGACATGTCCTCTCTACAGGACTAATACTATAGACAAGTGAGGAGAGGTGACAGGTCCTCTCTACAGAACTAATACTAGAGACAGGTCGTCTCTATAGGACTAATACTATAGACAAGTGAGGAGAGGTGACAGGTCGTCTCTATAGGACTAATACTACAGACATGTCATGAGAGGTGACAGGTCCTCTCTACAGGACTAATACTAGAGACAGGTCCTCTCTACAGGACTAATACTATAGTGCAGTCATACAGGTTGACAAAATCTTACACACTGGGTGACAAATACCAGATGAAGTACATTCATTTGTAAAACATCACATAAGAAGAAAACAATTGTTGGATATAGATTATACCAAGCAGATGCACTGTCTGCCAATCACATACATAGAGGTGCCCGACGTTACAACATGGAAATCACAACCACAAGTAAATGTGACAATCACTGGAAGGGTCTGGGTGAATCGGATATACGGGGGCTATTAAAACATAGTAAAAAAATAAAAAGATCGCGTCCGGTCCTGGAGAGGCAGCTGCCAATGTGAGCGCCAATTATTGCTGAGAATCAGACCTGCTGGAGTGGGGGAAGCTGCTTCAGTATGGGGTCTGCAAGTACCTACTGTACTAGGGGTGAATCACATGCAATGCTGCTTGCAGACACCCATGTGCTTGCCCATTCGGATGAATAGAACGGATTTTCAGTCATAGAAATTTCGGCAACAGATTTGCCGCGTGTGAATTTGCCCTTAGTGGAATATCCAAAGCAGAAGGATTCAGGACTGGTGTCCTTCCTCAACATCACTGAAGAAAACGCGTCCCTGCGGCGGACCTAGGAGTATAATAATCTTATACCAGTGGGTACAGCTACACCCAAAACTGCCAATCAGTGCCCCTGAAGGGGGCGGTGTAATTCAGTGTGCACTTCGGACACGTCATGGAGTGGATGCCATACAGTCTTTTTCAGAACTTCACAGAACTGGATTCAGAAAGTAAAGCTTCACTGGATAATGAGAGATGGATAATGAGGATAGTGAGAGATGTCTCACCTTTTTCAAGATCTCTGCTTGCTGTCATTCAACAAGAACATTCATTGTTTACTGGTCATGCAACAGACACATAGGTGTTGGGCTCCTTATGAGACATAGCTCTGATTACTGTGACAAGCCCCGGACCATTGCGCTCATCACATACCCAGGAGAGAGTTTCAACCACAGGAAGTAACCAATGGAAGGTCCTATTAACGTCAGCAAGCAGAGATCTTGACAACTGTGAAGAATGGATTCAAAAAGTACTTGTAGATGTTTCTATTTTACAATACAAAACTTTTATGCCCCTTGTGCCTTCTCGTCAGCGCTGCTCTCCTTGGTTTGGCACTGGTATAACTATTATGGTATCACACTGGTCGGTGGGCAAATAGTGTCCGGTTCTCTGTAGAGCTTTTAAGGCGTCAGACAAGTGACTGGCAAAGAACTTAGGTAAAGGTCCCAGGTGGAAATGAGCGATTCGATGGGTAGTGGCACATAAAGAGTCACTGCACCGCTCGTGGAAGCAGAGCCTCTGCGCTTGCGCTGCTACTTAGAGCAATGGCACAGCCGCAAGATTGTCAAGGCCAACCGGGATGTCTGGCCTTGTCAATCAATCGGTATAGGGAATGTCCTCTGCGTTGGCGACACCTCGCTGCACAACTCTGCTTGATAAGACAAATCCATTTCTATGAACCAATGTGCTCATCTCTAGTCCCAGGATCTGGATCTACAAACCCTGGTCATCACCAATAGCAAAAGAAAAACCCTCCAGTCTCTGGCCATTCATGTCTCTTTCATTTACACACATAGATCTGTGCCCACCAGTGAGGATTACTCCCACTCTGGACGCAGCTCACGCTACATCTTCCAGGCATAGAGCAGTAAGAGGATGGGGGGCTTTTCTGGCCTCATGCAATGCGCAGTGCTGCCCTGGTCACTGTCCATCCGCCCTTGTGGACCATCTGCTATGGCACAGGATGTGTGGTCTTGCCGCATTCACTATTCTTATGTACAAATAACAGTTTGTTGCTTCTTCTTCCAACCCATAGTCTCTGTGGCTAGGCGTCCAGCTGTTTGCCGCTTTCAGATTTCTGGTCCAGGCGGCTCCGGTTGCTTTTCACCATGTAGATGAAATAGGCCAAGGTTTCCTTTTCATTTACAGGAATGTTCCGGAAGTGCCGGCTCACAGTCTGGAGAAAACAAGTGAGAAATAGTGGAAAAGTTAGGCTGGAATATAAAAAAAAACAAAAACAAACATTCATATAGAAAACCAACTTTATGTTGTATCTACCAGCAGGCAGGACTCCGGACTATGAGGAATTAGGAAAACCAGGACATTTAGTCATCAAGTTAGAGAATTAACAGGTGGCGTCACTGCACCAGCAGTGGCGTCGCCAGGGGGGATCCAGGGCCCCCCCTACATCAAGCCTTGCCCCCCCCCCCCAACTAAAATGTCCCCCATTCATTTTGGTACTAGTTGGTCTGTGCTGCGCACTGCGTAGGCACTAGGCAGCCCTACCGGACATCTTCTTCACATCTGATGATCTGATCTGACTGAGTCTCGGACTCTGTGCCGTTGCGGTCTCACTCTCTAGTCTCCACCCACCGCCGCCGCGCCCCCAGCCCCGCCCCGTTGAGTCAGACTCAGTCAGACTCAGTGGCAGTGCTGTGCATAAATCAGCACGCCGCTAGTCGAGACTAGCTGATTCTGATTCATTCAACTACTGGCAGCAACTGCTTAAAGGGCTTCTGTCACCCCACTAAAGTCATTTTTTTTTTTTTGGGCAACTTAAATTCCTTATAATGCGATATATCAATATATAATGCTCTTACTCATTTTGGTTGGGCAGTTTCTTCAAAAAACAGACTTTTATAATATGTAAATGAGCTCTCTACCAGCAAGTAGGGCGGTTACTTGCTGGTAGCAGCCGCATCCTCCTTTCATAAAGACGCCCCCTCCTCATGTGGGATGACAGGGCCAGAGAGCTCTCGTCCTCTGGCTGGCCCTATCTGCGTTCAAAATCTGGCGCCTATATTATAAAAATCAGTTTTTTGAAGAAACTGCCCAACCAAAATGAGTAAGAGCATTATCTATTGATATATCGCATTATAAGGAATTTAAGTTGGCAAAAAAAAAAAATGACTTTAGTGGGGTGACAGAAGCCCTTTAAGCCAGCCAGGCCCAGACTAGAGACTGTGAGACAGACAGTGTGTGGCGTGGCCCTACCCTACCCTACCGATACCGAACAGACTGGACTGAGCCTGACCTAGTGGTGATGGTGTAGCAGGTTAACTTAATAATAATAAGGTACAACTTACAAGTAGTGACTAGTGACTGAGTGGACTGACTAAGTCTCTTTCTATTCTAACTAGAGAGATTAGACCTGACTCTGACTGAGTCTGAGAGGAGAGCTGGCTGGCGGCTGCCCCTGAATCTTCCTGATTTAAAAGTTAAAGGGGTTCTGTACTTTAATTTAACTGATGATCTATACTCTGGATAGATCATCAGCTTCTGATCGGTGGGGGTCCTGGGTCAGACACCAGGGACCCCCGCCGATCAGCTGCTTGAGAAGGCACCGGCGCTCCAGTAGCGCCGCGGCCTTCTCACTGTTTACCGCCGGCCCAGTGATGTAACGAGTTACGACTAGTATCAACTAGCGTGGGCGGGGCTAAGCTCCATTCAAGTGAACAGAGCTTAGCAGCGCTCAGGCTAGTTGATACTAGTCGTGATGTCAGTCAGTGGGCCGGCAGTAAACAGTGAGAAGGCCGCGGTGCTGCTCGAGCGCCGGTGCCTTCTCAAACAGCTGATCGGCGGGGGTCCCGGGTGTCGGACCCCCGCCGATCAGAAGCTGATGATCTATCCAGAGGAGGTGTTGAATCTGTAGATGACACGGTTATGGGGGGGGGGGGGGGGGGGGAGACCTGTGCCACTCTGTGGATGACACTGTTAGGCTCCATTCAGACGTCCCTAACAGCGGCAATGTGGGCGTCCGCATTTTTTTTCAGGAATGGAATTGCGGACCCGGAAGTGTGGGTCTGCATTTCCGTATACGGCAGCACGTCGTGCTGCCCTATAGATATGAATGGGTCCGCAATTCCGTTACGCAAATTTCAGATGTGTGAATGGGGCCTTATAGGGAGAGGGATCCCGGTATGACACTGATATGGGATGGATCTGTGGATGACACATAGCATAAGATGCTATAAACGGTATGTGTCATCCACTGATCCCCCTCCATAAGTGTCATCCACAGATCCCCAGGCAGCTAGGACATGTTGAAATCTGAGTGATTGGGGTTTTTCTTCCCCATTGCGGTTTTAGGTATTGGGTAAAGTATTGCAGCATTTCTAAGCATACTTGTGTAAATGTATCGTTGTTATAGCTGCCCCCCCTACTTTTGTCCTGACCCCCAGTGTGCCCCCCCAAAATTTGAAAGCTAAAGACGCCACTGCCCTTAGGAAAAGAATATCGATGCTCTATCCTTCATGTACGACTCTAGGCACTCCAGACAATGACATCATTGAACAGGTGCAGTACCCCACCAAGTGAGGCATCCCCTTCTTTGCTTACCAGGCACAGCACTCTACTTTTAGTTGTGGCTGTGCCGGGTATTACAAGCTGAGGGGGAAAGGTGGGTACTGGATCTCCTTAAAAGGGTTCTCTGCAATTTACATATTGGGGATCTATCTACAGGATAGGTCATCAATATGAGACTGGTGGAGGTCCATCCCCCGACACCCCGTGTCAATCAGCTGTTTGAAGAGCACCACAGCCTCCTTGCAGCTTACCAAGCACAGCGCCATACACTGTATAGTGGCTATGCTTGGTACTGCACCTCAGCCCCATTCACTTAAAAGGGATTCTGTCACCAGTTTTTTACCCCCCCATTTAAAAATATGGTTATGTTCATGGAGCTCTAGCGATTCCTAATGTGGTCTTATAACAGAAATCTGTAGGCTCATTTTGTCTAAAAAACGTTATAACTAACCTGTCATTCATCTCACAAAGGTGCCCAAGGGGATGCTCATGTCTTCCAGATGCCGCCCGCACCCGCCGCCGTTCGTGCCCAGCTCCTCCTTTGCTGTCATCAGCGCCGCCTCAGAATCCTTTGCTATGCCTCCGGCTCTCCCTCACTCCCCCCTCCTTCTTCTCTAACATCCCGCGCGTGCG
Source organism: Bufo bufo (assembly GCF_905171765.1). Taxonomy (NCBI): domain Eukaryota; kingdom Metazoa; phylum Chordata; class Amphibia; order Anura; family Bufonidae; genus Bufo; species Bufo bufo. The sequence goes on from NC_053389.1 coordinate 281,897,217, forward strand.
CACAGGCCTGTGAGCTGTCAGGAGCAGCACGTCCGCCCACAGCTCATTTCAGAAACCCACCGGAGGATTCAATTCTATTGCTCTATTCCCACTTCAGTATTTCAAAGGTACTAACATCATTTTGCTCCTGACAGCTCTTCGCGGGCTCTGACAGGCTGGCGCCAGTGTTCAGGTCATCGGGAGGTTGAGCGCCGGCACATGCGCACTTCGCTCCATGAAGCCGAACGGAGAAGTCCGCACGGGCGCATCAGGCACAGGCCTGTGCGCACGCGCGGGATGTTAGAGAAGAAGGAGGGGGGGAGTGAGGGAGAGCCAGAGGCGTAGCAAAGGATTCTGAGGCAGCGCTGATGACAGCAAAGGAGGAGCTGGGCACGAACGGCGGCGGGTGCGGGCGGCATCTGGAAGACATAAGCATCCCCTTGGGCACCTTTGTGAGATGAATGACAGGTTAGTTATAACGTTTTTTAGACAAAATGAGCCTACGGATTTCTGTTATAAGACCACATTAGGAATCGCTAGAGCTCCATGAACATGACCATATTTTTAAATGGGGGGGGGGGGGGGGGGGTAAAAAACTGGTGACAGAATCCCTTTAAGCTCAGCTGCACCTAGGTCATGTGACCAATGAACCTGACATAATATGGCCTAGAAAGAGGCCAAAATGCTCATGGAGACTCTTCATACAGTCGATTGGCAGGGGTGCCAGGATTAGGACCCCCACTGATCTCATATTGATGACCTAGGTCAACGATATGTAAATCCTGGGGAACCACTTTAAAGGGAGAATTAAGATAAAATAAGAGAGACTTTATTATAAATATATTCCCCAATACCTTCCATTAGTTATAATGGTTTGTTTTGTCTAGTGAACAATCATCAGGAGAAACAAAATGGCCGTCCTATTAGTACACACAAAACCTGTCCTAATCACACGTGAGGACAAGTTACTTCACAACACTGAGGTAAAGAGTTGCCTCATCCTCTCTGCTCTTCCTGTCAGGGATAATGATTCTGAATACAGCGGATAAGATCTTCAGCTGAATCTCTGTAGGAATGGACTTCATGAGAAGACATGAAGTACAGAGAGGACGGACAGGACCGACTGTGGTAATGAAGACTGCATACAAGGGCTGCTGCTCATCAGTCACATCCCCACCTCCTCTCTGTACTTCATGTCTCCTCATGAACTCCATTTCTACAGAGATCCTGCTGAAGATCATATTAAACTGTATTCAGGATCATAATCCCTGACAAGCTCACGCCAGGTCTAAAATTGTGGGCGGGGAAGGGGACGGACTGGCAGGCCCGTCTCATTTACCATTTTGTACTCCTGTTTCAAGCTTAGAAAATGGTCTAAATGTAGGACAGCTCGGAAGTTATGGAGAGGCCTGCGCATCTTCCTAACTTTGATGATCCACCACCTGATATAGGCGTTATTTAAACGCCGGTCTTAAAAAAAGTGCCCCTGTATTTCTACAATTGAAAAGTGAGGGCCTACAGGGGAGTGGTATGGATGTATATAGAGCAGAGACATCGCAGGTCAGCCATACCATGCCCTCGCTCCACTACTTATTAGTTAAATCGCAGAGCACATCTCTGCTGTCCTTTAGGAAGCCCAGAAGTTGTAACAGACTGTCCAGCCACCCCCCGATCCTTTCACACACTGAACCAATCACGCTGACTATAGGACTCATTGGGGAGTCAGCGGTGGATTTATACACTTTGGATAGTGCATGAAGTATGGGGGTAACTGGATCAGCCACACACAAATAATCTGCAACCTTGGAATTCAAAACCCCCAGGGACACGTCCTCCAATAACATTTTATTATTTTATTTTTTTGCTGCTTAGTGTGAATGGGGTCCTGAGAGAGCATGCGATAATCGAGGTAACATTTACATTTTGTGTCCACCTGACCTGTATTGGTCGCAGCTCATGACAGCCACATGTTAGTCATGAGTAAGACTGTAACAGTTGAAACGCGTTGCCGGGGTATGGCTCCAGATGACAACCCCTGTCCCCACTATGAAAGGGCTGGTATCCCAGCAGACTTTGCCCGGTTATGTGTTGCATGTAATTATACATTTCTCCTGTAGTGGCCACTGCTGAAGAAATGGATATTACAATGTGGAACCTCCCCCAACACTAGGACCTACCTCTGCTAGCTGTGCCTTGTTAAGTCCTGGACGGGTCTGCAGTTTGTAATGCCTCTTGTACCTGCGGAGGGTGTTCACCTGAAGCTGAAAGAGGTCGACCTGCAGAAGAGGCAGAGAAGCTGTGTTACTCCATGATGTGACCATGGGGAGCCAACAAAGAGCTAGAAGGACTGCCCAACTCAGCAGCGCCCCCAGTTACAAGGACCTTAGCAGTTCGGCTGCTTCCAGATAGTCATCTTCAGACATGGTTTTCTGAACGCATGATGTCTCCTCAGTTATTTCTACGTTAGATAGGGCTTTTCACACTGGACCTTACTCTGGAGGACCCAGCGTGCCAGAGCCTTACACACACACAGCCCACCGATCTCAATGAGAACCGTGTAATACTTCATTTCCCCTGTGATGGCGCTGCAGGGAATTTGAACTGTCAGTGCTGAGTTATCCCAGATTAGAGTCCATCGCAATCTGTGAGCAACTTGCGTTCAGAGAACCTAATGACCCCCGAGTGCGGACAAATCACCTCTGGAACATCTGTGTCGTGTTCTGGAGAGTCACCCCCATCATCGCTGGTTTTTCTCTTCCTCTTGTTCCGAACACTTTGAATGAAATTCTTGTGGAAGTCGCAAATGTAAAGGTGTCGGACCTGGAAAATATGAGTTGGTTATAGGATATCCAAAAGTATAGAAGACCCTGTCAAAAGAGAGAGGGGGGCTTGCCATTAATTCAGGAAAAGTGGCAGTACAATACACTATATAGCAGTGCATTACTGTATACATATGTGGTAGTATATGATATAGTGTACACTGTAGACTATGAGGTAGTATAAACTGGTGAAAAGAAGTACTGAATATGGCACTATATTACAGTACAGAGTATAATATATAGTGATGGGTCCAGCAGTACAGTATATAGCAGTTTAGATACATGGTAACATTAGATATAGATGTGTGTAAAGCTGCATAGTATATGACGGCATATTATAGTATGGTATATAGATGGATTTCAAGTAGTACTGAATATGGCACTGTATTACAGCACAGAGTATAAGGTAGTATAGTATATAGTGATGTGACCAGCAGTACAGTATATAGCAGTGCATTATTTTATAGATAGGTGGTATTATATAGACATGTGTAAAGCAGTATAGTATATGACAATACTTTATAATATGAAGAATGAGGTAGTATATACTGATATATCCATCAGTACAGTATATTATATAAATGTGTGTAAAGAAGCACTGTATATAGCAGTATATTATAGAATAGAGTATGAGGTAGTATCGTATATAGCAGGGATGCCCAACCTGCGGCCCTCCAGCTGTTGTAAAACTACAACTACCACCATGCTCGGCTGTAGGCTGATAGCTGTAAGCTGTCAGGCATGCTGGGAATTGTAGTTTTGCAACAGCTGGAGGGCCGCAGGTTGGGCATCCCTGCTATATAGTGAAGTGCCCAGCAGTACAGTATACAGCAGTGCATTACTGATGTGGCAGTGTATTATATAGGAGTATGTAAAGCAGCACAGTATGTGGCAGCATCAGAAGTCACATTAACGCCTGTACAAGCGCTGCACACGCACAGACAGCAGAGCGCCAACAAAAAAACTATAGGTGGCTTAGGGCTCTTTCACACTTGCGTTATTGTCTTCCGGCATAGAGTTCCGTCGTCGGGACTCTATGCCGGAAGAATACTGATCAGGATTATCCTAATGCATTCTGAATGGAGAGTAATCCGTTCAGGATGCATCAGGATGTCTTCAGTTCCGGTACGGAACGTTTTTTGGCCGGAGAAAATACCGCAGCATGCTGCGCTTTTTGCTCCGGCCAAAAATCCTGAAGACTTGCCGCAAGGCCGGATCCGGGATCAATGCCCATTGAAAGGCATTGATCCGGATCCGGCCTTAAGCTAAACGTCGTTTCGGCGCATTGCCGGACCCGACGTTTAGCTTTTTCTGAATAGTTACCATGGCTACCGGGACGCTAAAGTCCTGACAGCCATGGTAAGTGTAGCGGGGAGCAGGGGAGCAGCATACTTACCGTCCGTGCGGCTCCCCGGGCGCTCCAGAGTGACGTCAGGGCGCCCCAAGCGCATGGATCACGTGATCACATGGATCACGTCATCCATGCGCATGGGGCGCTCTGACGTCATTCTGGAGCGCCCGGGGAGCCGCACGGACTGTAAGTATACCGCTCCCCCGCTCCCCGCTACTACTATGGCAACCAGGACTTTAATAGCGTCCTGGGTGCCATAGTAACACTGAAAGCATTTGGAAGACGGTTCCGTCTTCAAATGCTTTCAGTACACTTGCGTTGTTACGGATCCGGCAGGCACCTCCGGCAACGGAAGTGCATGCCGGATCCCAACAACGCAAGTGTGAAAGAGGCCTTACTACAGCTCAACGCAACCCCGAAGTTGTACAGAGTGTGTTAGGGCCCCCACAGACATAAGTCCTTGAGCAAGAGGCCTCCTGCCGGCAGCTAAGCCTGGGGGGCATCCTGTCTACGGCCAGCTCTACACATCACAATTCACACAATGACATTTCATTAACTGCATTTTAACGCCTGTGTTTGTTTTGGGACCTTTTCCCCAACTGAACGCTGCGCGGTTTTCCACAGGAGTTCTGAGCCCGGAGGAGATGGTAATCACTGGAGACAAGTGATACAGTACAGTATAGCGGGTCTTCCAGAACCTGCTCTGCACTCACTCCAGACCCTCCAAGGGGTTTATTAACCCTCTCCTGGAGGGAGGGGAGCAATGTTATTTACATGGGACTGTATGTTGGAGAAGCTGACACGCACTGCTATAGTAAGATAGCAGTATATGGCAGCACATTGTAGTATGGTATATATAGCCATATTCGTACAGCAGTGCAGTATAGATCGGTACATTACAGTACAGATAGTACATATACAGTATATGGCAGCACACTGTATACGGGAGCAGTGCAGTAAAGATCAGTACGTACTAGTATACAGAGTATATACAGAGGTGTATATATACAGTATATGGCACATATGTAGTAGGGTAGCAGTATGTGTACAGCAGTGCAGTATAGATCAGTATGTACTAGTATACAGAGGTGTATATATACAGTATATGGCAGCACACTGTATACGGGAACAGTATGTGTACAGCAGTGCAGTACATTACAGTATATGGCAGCACACTGTATACGGGAGCAGTATGTGTACAGCAGTGCAGTATAGATCAGTACATTACAGTATATGGCAGCACACTGTATACGGGGGCAGTATGTGTACAGCAGTGCAGTATAGATCGGTACATTACAGTATATGGCAGCACACTGTATACGGGAACAGTATGTGTACAGCAGTGCAGTACATTACAGTATATGGCAGCACACTGTATACGGGAGCAGTATGTGTACAGCAGTGCAGTATAGATCAGTACATTACAGTATATGGCAGCACACTGTATACGGGGGCAGTATGTGTACAGCAGTGCAGTATAGATCGGTACATTACAGTATATGGCAGCACACTGTATACGGGAACAGTATGTGTACAGCAGTGCAGTACATTACAGTATATGGCAGCACACTGTATACGGGAGCAGTATGTGTACAGCAGTGCAGTATAGATCAGTACATTACAGTATATGGCAGCACACTGTATACGGGGGCAGTATGTGTACAGCAGTGCAGTATAGATCGGTACATTACAGTATATGGCAGCACACTGTATACGGGGGCAGTAGGGGGGCACTCACGCTCTTGTCGATGTCCAGTTTGAGCTTCTTCTGGGAGATGCTCTTCTGCACCCTCTTACTAAATGACGCGTTCCCCGCCGGCCGTGCGCAGCGCTCCCCTCCATCTATCAGACAGCACGTCTGTCCGAAGAACGGAGCAGCCGGGGCGGGAGGCCCATCTCTGCTGTCCTCCTCGGTGCTGAAGCCGTTCATCCTTGTTTACCACCAGAACCGTCCGGACATGCCGGGCCTTCCCCAGACACACTGCAGCAGCAACCGAGCCGCCAGCACCCTGACAACGGAAGTCCCGCTCACACTAGCAGGCCGGACCTCTAGAAGGGCGGGGCTTGCTGCCGACAAGGAGGAGTACGATTGGTTGTAGCGGTTGTCACTTAAAATGGGTGCAGACAATCCTTTTCCTGATACACGCCCTGACCAATGAGGGACTGAGATGCGCTGGGTGATAGCTCCTCCCCGCGACCGTTTATACACAGCAGCTCGTACACACAGAGTAGTACTGTAGTAGCTGCGCGACCTGTGGCGCTTTTCAAACTTGTATGAGTTGGTCGTAGTCCTATAATACGGAGCCCAGCCTGCCTTATGGTGGGGGTGCTTGAAGGAACTGTACAAATTTAGGCTGAGGCTACTTATGCAGTGCGACTATTATCCAAGCCACATGGTCGCCTCCCTGTGTTATTGTAGGCCGGTGCACTAGTCTGCCTTATAGAGGGGGTCACAAATTAGGAACTATTTCCCTCATCACCTGACGGAGCACGACGGTGATAAAAAAGTATAACATTCAAATCACCCCCCCCTTCCCCATATTAAAATAAATATCATAGGCATCACCAGGTCCCAAAAAGCCCAAACTATTAAAATAAACATTTATTTCATACGGTAAACACTATAATTGAAAAAAGAATTTAAAAAAAATTATTTTTTCCTTTTTTTTTTGCTTCACCTCACAAAAAATTCTTTAAAAAGTGATCAAAATGTCATACACACATCAAAATGGTATCAGTGAAAGCTACAGATCGCACAGCTCTATAGACATAAATATGAAAAAGTTAGGGTCAGAATATGACTAAACAAAGAAAGAATCCGTTTTTATTTTTTTAAGTATTAAAACAATTTAAAAAAATTACTATATTTTTTGCTTTATAAGGCTAGATGCACAACACAACCGTATGTTTTGTGGTCCGCAAATTGCGGATCCACCAAAAAAAACGGATGACATCCGTATGCCATCCGTTTTTTTGCGGATCCATTGTAACAATGCCTAAAATGGACAAGAATAGGACATGTTATATTTTTTTTGCGGGGCTACGGAACTGACATACGGATGCGGATAGCACACGGTGTGCTGTCCGCATTTTTTGCGGACTCATTGAAATGAATGGGTCTATATCCTATCCGCAAAAAAAACGGAACGGACACGTAAACAAAATATGTTAGTGTGCATGAGGCCTTAATGTGTTGTTGCAAGCGAAAGACTTGGTTGTCACTTCCGTTAGGCCCCATTGTTTTGGTCCGCATCCGAGCCGCAGTTTTGGCGGCTCGGATGCGGACCCATTCACTTCAATGAGGCAGCAAAAGATGTGCTGTCCGCATCCGTTGCTCCGTTCCGTGGTCCACAAAAAAATATAACGTCCTATTCTTGTGGACAAGAATAGGCAGTTACATTAATGGCTCTCCGTGCAGTCAGACGCCATCCGTGTTTTGCGGATCGCAAAACACACAACGGTCGTGTGCATGAGGCCTTAATTAGAGAAAATTCACTGCACTCCAGTGATATGTTACAATGAAAGTGTTAGTTTATTATACAGAAAAACATCCAAAACTCTGATCCAGACGTATATTTTTATAATTGGTTTATCCACAATAACGGAGCGAGGACAGGCAGGAGTAGAGATTTGCTATGGAGAGCTCCTGCCTGTCCTCGCTCTGCTCAAGCCTGACATAGCACGAGTGCAGAGCATCCAGCGGAGCAGCGAGTTGTGCTCCTGCTAGTACAGAGCATATTATGTAAATCAGAATCCATACACTCCAAAAATTATTTTAGGGCATTTCTAAGGCCTCTTTCACACGGGCGAGATTTCCGCGCGGGTGCATTGCGGGAGGTGAACGCATTGCACCCGCCCTGAATCCGGACCCATTCATTTCTATGGGGCTGTTCACATGACTTGTGCGTTGCATGAAAATCGCAGCATGCTCTATTTTGTGGGTTTTTCATGCAACGCAGGCCCCATAGAAGTGACTGGGGCTGCGTGAAAATCACAAGCATCCGCAAGCAAGTGCGGATGCGGTGCGATTTTCACGCACGGTTGCTAGGAGATGATCGGGATGGGGACCCGATCATTATTATTTTCCCTTATAACATGGTTATGGAAAAAAATAGCATTCTTAATACAGAATGCATAGTAAAACAGCGCTGGAGGGGGTAAAAAAATAAATAATTTAACTCACCTCATCCACTTGTTCACGCAGCCCGGCTTCTCTTCTTTCTTCAGGACCTGGGTAAAGGACCTTTGATGACATCACTGCGCTCATCACATGATCCATCACCATGGCGCAGTGACGTCACCACAGGTCCTTTTCCTCCTGCACAACAAAGAAGAGAAGCCGAGCTGCGCGATCAAGTGGATTAAGGTGAGTTAAATTATTTTTTATTTTTTTAACCCCTCCAGCCCTATTTTACTATGCATTCTGTATTAAGAATGCTATTATTTTCCCTTATACCCATGTTATAAGGGAAAATAATAACATCTACACAACCTTGAACCCAAACCTGAACTTCAGTGAAGAAGTTCGGGTCTGGGTACCACATTCAGTTTTTTATCATGTGCGTGAAAAACGCATTGCACCCGCGCGATAAAAACTGAACAACAGAACGCAATCGCAGTCAAAACTGACTCAAATTGCGTACCTACTCGCGTGAGTTTGCCGCAATGCACCCAGGACGCATCCTGAGCCAAAACGTGACGCTCGTGTGAACCCAGCCTAAGAGGTTTAACAATGGTTTAGGTTTAGGTACACTTTCAAGGGGCTCTCTGGGCCATACAGCGCCAAAAAACATACAGGGTAATATAGTACTGCATACTGTACCTCTTACATCCAGTGACGTCTCCTCTGACGTAGATGCTCTCTTTCCTCTCCTCATCTTCTCCATTCGGACCAGACCATCATGATTTCTTTCAGCCATCTCTTGTCTCTACAGAGTTTGACACGCAGACTTAATTTCCTACTTCTCCATCATCCTGCCACCCTCAATACTATGCCCACTGTGCATCCCAGTACTATGCTGCAGAAACAGATAATCCCCCGAAAAATACTAGTACCACAAATACCGTGCCCCCTTAATAATTATTGGCACACAATGCCCTCAAAAATAATTCTTCCCAACTAATAGTTCTTTAAACAGTGTCCCCCAAAAATAATTGTGCCAAGCTGATACTGTGCCAGAGTGCCCCCCACAGTAATAGTGCTCCCAAAAGTCCCACCAACAGTAATAATTCTCTGCCAGAGTGCACTTAAAGGGCTTGTCTCACTTCAGCAAATAGCATTTATCATGTAGAGAAAGTTAATACAAGGCACTTACTAATGTATTGTTATTGTCCATATTGCTTCCTTTGCTGGTTTGATTCATTTTTCCATTACATTATACATCGCTCGGTTCCATGGTTACGACCTCCCTGTAATCCAGCAGAGGCCACCAGAGGCCAACGCTTTTTCCTGTAGTGTGCAAGCACAACCACCACTGCTGGATTGCAGGGTGGTCATAACCATGGAAACGAGAAGTGTATAATGTGATGCAAAAATAAATCAAGCCAGCAAAGGAAGCAATATGGACAATCGCAATACATTAGTAAGTGCCTTGTATTCATTTTCTCTACATGATATAATGCCACTTGCTGAAGTGAGACAGCCCTTTTGATGTGGGACATTGTTTTATATGTAACAAATTGCTGTTATAAAGATTATGGACACCTCTGCACCGATTCATTTTTGATTGTTTATTTGCTTCTCTATGCAATGTTAAAGGGTTTTTCCAGGTAAAGATAAAGATGGCCTACCTCAGGATAGGTCATCATTATCACATCTGCGGGGGTCAGAGTCCCAGCACCCCTGGCGATCACCTGCCGCCGTAAGCTCTGGTGAGCACAGCCGACTCCCGGCAGCCTTCCAAGAACAGTGCCGTAGATGTTATAGATATAGAGGCTGAGCTTAAAGGGAGTCTTTCACGCCGATTGACCCTATTAACAGACTTATGTCCACGGCATCCCCCCTATTAAAACTGTTCTTACCGTTAGTTCCTTGCTATCATCGTTCCTCCGAAAAACACTTTTATTCCGTATGCAAATTAGGCTGTGAAGGTGCCCAGGGGCGGCCTTACAGCGGCCGGTGCCCAGGCCCCTGGGTCATTTTCATACCAATCCACTCCTCTTCCGCCGCTTCTGCCCGCCCATCTGCCCGCCCTTGGTCTCTTCTCTATCCTTACTCCTACTGTCCGTGATCCCGCGCATGCGCCGATAACCGCGCGTGCGCATTGAATGACCACAGTCTGGCCGGGGCATCACAGTTTACTGTGCGCATGTGCCGGCCCGGGCCTAACTTACATTCTTGCCGTGATGCTGTGATCACGGCAAGAACGTAAGTTAGGCCGGGGCCGGCGCATGCGCACAGTAAACTGTGATGCCCCGGCCAGACTGTGGTCATTCAATGCGCACGCGCCGATATCGCGGTTATCGGCGCATGCGCGGGATCACGGACAGTAGGAGGAAGGATAGAGAAGAGACCAAGGACGGGCGGATGGGCGGGCAGAAGTGGGGGAGGGGGAGTGGATTGGTATGAAAAATGACCCAGGGGCCTGGGCACCGGACGTTGTAAGGCCGCCCCTGGGCACCTTCACAGCCTAATTTGCATACAGAATAAAAGTGTTTTTCTGAGGAACGATGCTAGCAAGAAACGAACGGTAAGAACAGTTTTAATAGGGGGGATGCCGTGGACATAAGTCTGTTAATAGGGTCAATCGGCGTGAAAGACTCCCTTTAATATTGCAGCTCAGCCCTATTTACTTCAAAGGGGCTGGAGCTGCAACTAGGCCATGTCACTAATGTTACATGGCCTAGGAAGAGGCCATGGCAATAATGGAGCGCCAGCCTCTTCTAACAGCTGATTGGCAGGGGTGCCACGTGTTGGTCCCTGTGCTGATCTGATATTGATGACGTATTATGAGGATAATCAATATAAATTACCCGATAAACTCTATCTAGAAAGTTGCTTAAAGAGGTTATTAAACATTTCCTACCATTTTGCCTCTTCAGCCCGTGTAAGGCCTTCAACTTCCTGTTGGTGCAGCTGAAATCTAACATAAATCTACCACAGAACTGCTACTTTTACTGATGGCTCTCTCTGCTCTCCCCCTCCCTTCTCTCAGTGTCCGAAGCTTGTACACTGCAGATGTGTGGAGAAAGGTGAAAGAATCTAAAGTGGGCAGTTCACACAGGCTGGGGATCAGTGCTTGTCAAACTGAGGCTTAGGTCACCCTCCTGAATTTAGCAGATAGATGCCAGCCCCAGCCATCAGCAATGGGCAGGGAACCGGCAAGTGTAGCTGTGTACTGCGATTTACAGTCCTGCCCCCTCCAATAGGGAATGCCGCTTCTTCCTTTTCCCACTTCATTCAGTGGGAGAAGGAAGGAGTTGGGAGGCAGTGTGTACCCGATAGAAAACCAGGCAGCATGCAGAAGGTAGGGCTTAGAGACAACAAGCTAGCGCGGCCCACCACACAGTCACTTTGAGGGAAGAAAGCAAGCGACATGCATATACAAAGGGCAGCAGCAGGCAGTCCATCAATTCAACTTCCTTTCACACAATATCATTTAGCAAATTTCTAAATCACTTCATATAAAAAAAAAAAAATGCCTTGATCCAACTGAAAAAAGCTGTAAAGTCATGGCTAGGGATGAGCGAATCGACTTCGGATCAAACATCCGAAGTCGATTCACATAATACTTTGTTTGAATACTGTACGGAGAGAGCACTCCGTACAGTATTAGAATGTATTGGCTCCTATGAGCCGAAGTTATTACTTCAGTTATTACTACAGTAGAAATAGATTTATGAAGTTATGTGAAGTAATAACTTCGGCTCATAGGAGCCAATACATTCTAATACTGTACGGAGTGCTCTCTCCGTACAGTATTCAAAGTTTTGTGTGATTCGACTTCGGATGTTTCATCCGAAGTCGATTCGCTCATCCCTAGTCACGGCCACTAGGGGTTTAAGTTGCCGTCCACTGTCTGTTGTCAGGCAAGATCCATCCCTGGTAACACAAGACTCAGAAGACGGCAGAGAGGAAGGGGGGACTGTCCGAGCTAGCTGAGATTGTGAGCATGATAAAACAACTGCTTCTAAACATCACAGGAGCCTCATGTGTGTCTGCAAGTGTGATTTATCCCTCTTTATCAGCTTTTTGAGCTCTTTAGAAGAAAACAACCATAGTGGGATGTAAGGGAAGAGAGGTCACTGCATACAATACTGGCAGAAGGGAGGCACCCACTGCTTCTGAGTGAAATGCATCTAGCTGTGCAGCTGAAACAGGGAATAATATGGCTGAAAGAGACATTAGGGAAGCCCAAACATAACAGCTCCTTCACGAAAAAGTAGGCTGCCTCCAATATCTCCAATAGTAAATCTGTTTTAGGCTACTTTCACACTCGCGTTTTGGCTTTCTGTTTGTGAGATCAGTTCAGGGCTCTCACAAGCGGTCCAAAACGGATCAGTTTGCATTCTAATGAATTCTGAATGGAAAAGGATCCGCTCAGAATGCATCAGTTCAGTCTCCATTCCGCTTTGGAGACGGACACCAAAATGCTGCTTGCACAATCTGGCACATCAGAAAACGGATCCATCCTCCATTGACTTTCAATGTCTTGGCTATGTTAAAGATAATACAAACGGATCCGTTCTGAACGGATGCAGACTGTTGTATTATCTGAACGGATCCGTCTATGACGGATCCGCACAAAACACGAGTGTGAAGGTAGCCTTAGTTGTCCATAGCCACCAATCAGAGCTCAGCTTTCATTTTGTGAGCAGTGTCAGGAACACAAATAGTGGGCCAAATTTTTTTCAAATCAGCTGTGAATACCACAATTTATCTGGACATCTTTGAACAGTTTTACAACCAACTAACACCAGAAGAAAAAAAATTGTCCGGCTTTTTCCAACATAATATGGAACAAAACATACAATGCAACAGCGCTCTGCAAACTAAATAAAGCACAAAAATGTATTATATTGCTAGTGCTAGACTTATAAATTAGAGATGCTTGGCAAATCATTTCGTACAACATTATTTGAGCCCGTCTGCAACAAGTCAAGACGATCTCTGTAAGACAGGAACCTAACACTAAGTTCAACCTGTTATGTGCCATGACAGCGACCATGAAGATCAGGGGGTGTAGGTTCCACATGCATGCTGGGCCCCCTTTGGTTTTTATCATTTTCGGTGCCAGAGGTCGCAATAACGCCTGTACAAGTGTCATAGACGCCTGTTCAGGCCATTTTACTCCCTGGAAAAAGTCTAAGGCGTACCAATACGCCTTAGACTTTTCCCTGCCATTCAGCAGTGCCGTAAGCGCTGTGAACAGCAAGGGCAGCGCTACTGCCTGAAACAACCAATCACAAAGCTCCTTACAGTAAGGAGCTTTGTGATTGGTCAGTTTGAGGCTTTATGCACAAGGGCGCGTCACGGTTCCATACAACCTCCATAACGGACAGACCTGTCACCCGTAGACCTCTACCTATGTCACCTTTCCTATGAATCCATCAAGGATCATTTATTGCAGCATGTTCCATCAGACGCTGAACTAGACATATTGTGTGCTATAAGGATTTCTTCTCTAATGCGGTGCCGCATGGCGGCACGTGGTGCTACAAGGACTGCATGTGGCCATTTACAGCCTCGAGGACATAGTCCCTCTGCCAAGCGCATAAAGTCTTCGCTGTAAGACTGTAATCCAATAACCACAGCGATGGTGGCAATTTTGTGGCATGAGATAGGGCAACCTGGTCATGGAAGACAAACTCCCCTTTATACCAAGATCAAGCACAACACAAAATGACAGCCTCTAGATCAGGGATCAGCAACCTCCGGAACTCCAGCTGTTCTGAAACTACAACTCCCAGTATCCTCCTTTCACTTCTTTAGGAGTTACAAGAACAGCTGAGCAAGTGTGCATGCTGGGTGTTGTAGCTTCACAGCAGCTGGAGTGCCATAGGTTGCTGCACCCTAGATCTACAGGTGAGCCTGGTGGTTATAACTGCGTGATGACATCATCCAGATCCACAAGTGACTGTGGTGGTGCGAGCAACTGGCACCAGAGGTATGTGCCTAGGTTTTTTGCTTGTGCCCTTGGCACCAGCATGCACCACCTCCATTGTGCCCGTTTCCTGCTCTGCCAGTGCCTCAGGTATCTTCAGAGTCTACCAATAGCCCCGGTGGCACCGACATACCCACCTGAGAGCTCATCTATAAGGACGTAACTTTGGTGGGCAGCAATGGCCACGTTATGGATGGCAAACCCCAGTGACCAGCGGCACAGAAACAGCAGCAAAAATTTAAGGGATTGTCCCAAGATCAACACTATTTACCTATCTATACTTGACCCAGAGAACACTAGAACATGGAAACCAAGGTGGGGCCCCCAGCGATCATGTACTTGAAGGGGACATGTCTGTTTTAGTAACGACTTGCATTTCCCATGCAATAACAATTCTGGGGAATCAATTCTTGTGACTCTATATTGTACCATTCCTCTATTATTCCTACTAGAACTTATAAACAAATTGCTAGTAGTCTGCAATAAAGGTCCAGCGGGGCATTACCAGTTCACAGCACTGATTGAATATCAGGCTGTGCAGTGACACCCCCATCTGGACCTTCACTGAAAACTGCTAGCAAGTCATTCATAACAAATAGCAGAAATAAGAAGAATGGTGCAACATAAAGTCATAGGAATAGATGCTCCAGGATTGTTATTACATGGGGGTTGCAAGTAGTTTCCAAAATAGACAAATCCAGAGAGGTGAGGGGTCCTCTTTAACAACAGCTGATAAATATCAATCTTAGGACAAACCCTTTAAACCTAATAAAATCACTGCAACAGTGACCTCAGTGGTGCCGACCCCCTCAGAGCAACAGTGACCTCAGTGGTACCAACCCCCTCAGAGCAACAGTGACCTCAGTGGTGCCGACCCCCTCAGAGCAACAGTGACCTTAGTGGAACCGACCCCCTCAGAGCAACAGTGACCTCAGTGGTGCCGACCCCCTCAGAGCAACCGTGACCTCAGTGGAACCGACCCCCTCAGAGCAACAGTGACCTCAGTGGTACCAACCCCCTCAGAGCAACAGTGACCTCAGTGGTGCCGACCCCCTCAGCGCAACAGTGACCTCAGTGGTACCGACCCCCTCAGAGCAACAGTGACCTCAGTGGTGTCGACCCCCTCAGAGCAACAGTGACCTCAGTGGTGTCGACCCCCTCAGAGCAACAGTGACCTCAGTGGTATCGATCCCCTCAGAGCAACAGTGACCTCAGTGGTACCGACCCCTCAGAGCAACAGTGACCTCAGTGGTGTCGACCCCCTCAGAGCAACAGTGACCTCAGTGGTCCCGACCCCCTCAGAGCAACAGTGACCTCAGTGGTATCGACCCCTTCAGAGCAACAGTGACCTCAGTGGTGCCGACCCCCTCAGAGCAACAGTGACCTCAGTGGTACCAACCCCTTCAGAGCAACAGTGACCTCAGTGGTACCGACCCCCTCAGAGCAACAGTGACCTCAGTGGTGCCGACCCCCTCAGAGCAACAGTGACCTCAGTGGTACCGACCCCCTCAGAGCAACAGTGACCTCAGTGGTACCGACCCCCTCAGAGCAACAGTGACCTCAGTGGTGCCGACCCCCTCAGAGCAACAGTGACCTCAGTGGTACCGACCCCCTCAGAGCAACAGTGACCTCAGTGGTACCGACCCCCTCAGAGCAACAGTGACCTCAGTGGTACCGACCCCCTCAGAGCAACAGTAACCTCAGTGGTGCCGACCCCCTAATAACAACAGTGACCTCAGCTAAATTTAACCTCTTCAGGACACATGACGTACCGGTACGGCATGTTATCCTGGTACTTAAGGACACATGACGTACCGGTACGTCATGTGTTGTTCCGATCACCGCCGCCCGGTGATCAGAAACCAGGGCCTGCTCAAATCATTGAGCAGGCAACTAGGCTAAATGCGTGGGGGGGGGGTCCCGTGACCTCCCCAGTGTCGGCGATCGCCACAAACCGCAGGTCAATTCAGACCTGCGGTTTGCGGCTTTTACTTGCGGTTGCGGCGGCTGTGCCATCGGGTCCCATGCGGCTGTAGGGGGGACCCGATGGCATGGAAGGCAGCGCGATGCTGCCTTCCAGTGACGAGCCTGTGAGATCCAGGCCCCTGGATCTCACAGGCCGGAAGCTGTATGAGTAATACACACTGTATTAACTGTATTACTCATACATCCAATGCATTCCAATACAGAAGTATTGGAATGTATTGTAAAGGGATTAGACCCCCAAAAGTTCAAGTCCCAAAGTGGGACAAAAAATAAAGTGAAAAAAAAAAAGTTGAAAAAAGAAAGTTTTCCCCCCCAAAAATTAAAAGTTTCAAGTAAAAATAAACAAAAACGTCATTTTCCCCAAATGACCGGCTCTATAAACATATCACATGACCTAAACCCTCAGATGAACACCGTAAAAAATAAAAACTGTGCTAAATAAACTATTTTTTGTCACCTTACATCACAAAAAGTACAACAGCAAGTGATCAAAAAGGCGTTTGCCCACCAAAATAGTACCAATCTAACCGTCACCTCATCCTGCAAAAAATGAGCCCCTACCTGAGACAATCGCCCAAAAAATAAAAAAACTATGGCTCAGAATATGCAGACACTAAAACATCATTTTTTTTGTTTTAAAAAAGCTGTTAGTGTAAAACTTACATAAATAAAAAAAAAGTAGACATATTAGGTATCGCCGAGTCTGTATCGACCGGCTCTATAAAAATATCACATGACCTAACCTCTCAGATGAACACCGTAAAAATGTAAAATAAAAACTGTGCTAAATAAACCATTTTTTGTCACCTTACATCACAAAAAGTGTAATAGCAAGCGATCAAAAAGTCACACGCACCCCAAAATAGTGCCAATAAAACAGTCATCTCATCCCGCAAAAATAAAACCCTACCCAAGGTAATCGCCCAAAAACTGAAAAAATTATGTTTCTCAGACTATGAAAACACTAAAACATGATTTTATTTGTTTAAAAAAAAGAAATCATTGTTTCCTTCTCCAATATCTTTCCTGCACACATATATTACTAAACACATCCCCCTTCAAACACTTCTCAGACCAATCACCTGGTTTGAAGGATGGATATGCAGCCAAACTACAATTAATAAACCAATATCTCAAATATACAAAAAATTGAATACCCCTATAAACATGCCAAAACCAGCTTTTGTTGGCTTATGGGAAAGAGACTTAGAAATATCTTTCTCGCCACAAGTTTTAAACAAACTATTTATTACCCCCACACAAATCTTCAAGATGTGTCCTCATCCAGGAAAACAGCTATAAAGTACTCACAAGGTGGTACAGAACCCCTGACATCACATCCAAATACAGTAGCTCAGGATCAGATAAATGTTGGAGGTGCAATGATTCAAGGGGAACTTTTCTCCACATTTGGTGGCTATGCCCTCGTGTATTAAGTTGGTGGAAAGATATATTTGACAGGAGTAACAAAATATGCAAAACCTCAATATAATTAAATCCCCAGTTAGCCTTATTAAGTCTTCCACCGTCTGATTCTACATCAATGATTCCTCCATTATTCCACACCCTGCTCATGGCCGCACGCCTCCTATTACCTCGTTTTTGGCTCACAGCTGATCTCCCATCCCCTGTTTTATGGAGGGAAAAGATTGATACAATATACAGATTCGAGGAACTGGCGGCTGCTGAAGAGCGCAATTACAAAATATTTAGTGGTAGATGGGATAACTGGGTGAAATACAGTCACTCCAAACACGGACAAGCTACCTCTGCCGAATAGCCGACTTCTGCCAACAGGAATACACACAGTAATCTCCAGTCAGTAAAGAGCGGTATTTTATACATCTACCTAATTGTCATCTACTCAGTATGTGAAAGAAGTAAAGGTATACAAATATGTTCTTATATTCTCATGCCAGACTCCAAGAGAAACTTGTGTTTCAGATTTCATCTAATAACTAACACGTGTCCTAGTTACAGTTTCACTTCTATGCTACTGTTTATATCAAACATTAACCTTGTACAATTTAGTATCGACTATGTACGATTCCTGCTTCTTCCATGATTGTACAATTTTGAATACTTCAAATAAAAAAAAAAAAAAAAAAAAAAGAAATCATTGTGTAAAACTTACATAAATAAAGAAAGAAAAGTATACATATTAGGTATCGCCGCGTCCGTGACAACCTGGTCTATAAAAATACCACATGATCTAACCTGTCAGATAATTGTTGTAAATAACAAAAAATAAAAACGGTGCCAAAACAGCTATTTCTTGTTACCTTGCCTGACAGAAAGTGTAATATAGAGCAACCAAAAATCATATGTACCCTAAACTAGTACCAACAAA
Organism: Bufo bufo; assembly: GCF_905171765.1. Taxonomy (NCBI): domain Eukaryota; kingdom Metazoa; phylum Chordata; class Amphibia; order Anura; family Bufonidae; genus Bufo; species Bufo bufo. Next base: position 281,915,805 of record NC_053389.1, read on the forward strand.
ACTTCCACCCTATCCCGTAGTTTCTAAAATGGGGTCACTTTTTTGGAGTTTCTACTCTAGGGGTGCATCAGGGGGGCTTCAAATGGGACATGGTGTCAAAAAAACCCAGTCCAGCAAAATCTGCCTTCCAAAAACCATATGGCATTCCTTTCCTTCTGCGCCCTGCCGTGTGCCCGTACAGCAGTTTACGACCACATATGGGGTGTTTCTGTAAACTACAGAAATAGGGGCCATAAATATTGAGTTTTGTTTGGCTGTTAACCCTTGCTTTGTTACTGCAAAAAATTGATTAAAATGGAAAATTTGGCAAAAAATTTAAATTCTGAAATTTCATCTCCATTTGCCAATAACTCTTGTGGAACACCTAAAGGGTTAACGACGTTTGTAAAATCAGTTTTGAATACCTTGAGGGGTGTAGTTTCTTAGATGGGGTCACTTTTATGGAGTTTCTACTCTAGGGGTGCAATCAGGGGGGCTTCAAATGGGACATGGTGTCAAAAAAAACTGTCCAGCAAAATCTGCCTTTCAAAAACTGTATGGCATTCCTTTCCTTCTGCGCCCTACCGTGTGCCCGTACAGAAGTTTACAACCACATATGAGGTGTTTCTGTAAACTACAGAATCCGGGCAATAAATATTGAGTTTTATCTGGCTGTTAACCATTCCTTTGTATCTGGAAAAAAAATTATTAAAATGGAAAATCTGCCAAAAAAGTGAAATTTTGAAATTGTATCTCTATTTTCCATTAATTCTTGTGGAACACCTAAAGGGTTAACAAAGTTTGCAAAATCCGTTTTGAATACCTTGAGGGGTGTAGTTTCTAGAATGGGGTCATTTTTGGGTGGTTTCTATTATGTAAGCCTCGCAAAGTGACTTCAGACCTGAACTGGTCCCTAAAAATATATATTTTTTAAATTTCTGAAAAATTTCAAGATTTGCTTCTAAACTTCTAAGCCTTGTAACATCCCCAAAAAATAAAATATCATTCCCAAAATGATCCAAACATGAAGTAGAGAAACTGAAACTTGGAAATTTGCAATTTTTTACAATCTTTTTGTAAATTTTATATTTTTTTTATAAATAAAAAATAATTTTTTTGACTTCATTTTACCAGTGTCATAAAGTACAATATGTGACAAAAAAAACTTTCAGAATGGCCTGGATAAGTCAAAGGGCCAGATTTATCATGACTCTGACAGCTCACTCCACTTTAACATATGGCTAAAGTCAGTTTTAGCCAAGTCAGATTTATGATCGGCCCTTTAAGACTGTAATAAATGTGGTTAGACGGTAGCAGTTTATCAGTCAGTAAGCAGCTTTACAAAAGTCGCACATCTTTACGAAAAAGTCGCATGTTCTATTAAAAAGTCTCATAAGATAAGCATGGTCCTCACTGGAGTAAAATTACGACTTTTTTGCAACTTTTTAAATAGTCCCAATAGTAAATCTGTCTAGAGATTCATTTACATAAGAAAACACGCCCACTTTCAGAAAACTGTCGAGCATAGTGCAGAGCAGAAAAAAGTCGCAAATTTTTGCGCAGTTTTAGCGTTTGGGACTTTTTCACTCCATTATTCTGACCTGAGCTAATGATAAATCTGGCCCAAAGCGTTTTAAAGTTATCACCACTTAAAGTGACACTGGTCAGATTTGCAAAAAATGGCCTGGTCCTTAAAGGGATTCTGTCACCTCTCATAACACTAATTCAGATTTTAAACCAGTCATGCTCCACAGCTTACCTTGAATCGGCTGTACTGTTCTATATTGTAATCCGTCCAGTAGTTTTGCAGAAAAACGACTTTTATAATTATGCAAATTAACCCTGAAGGTGCCCAGAGGGGCGTTATGTTCCCCTTTGTGTGCCCAGTAACGCCCCTTTTACAGTGCCCAGTAACGCCTTCCTCCAGAATCCCTAACCGCCCACAGTGTCTCATCCCTCTCCTCCCCCTCCCTGACGGCCGAGCGAAGTCTCGCGCAGGCGCAGTACCCACTGAGGGCTGCGCCAGTGCGATTTGCTGGAGACTGAGGGAAGAGCGAGCATCGGACGTCACTGGGCTCGGCGCATGCCCAGTGACGACGATGAAGCTCCTGCCCTCAGTCTCCAGCAAATCGCACTGGCGCAGCCCTCAGTGGGTACTGCGCCTGCGCGAGACTTCGCTCGGCCGTCGTTGAGGGGGAGGAGAGGGATGAGACGCTGTGGGCGGTTAGGGATTCTGGAGGAAGGCGTTACTGGGCACACAAAGGGGAACATAACGCCCCTCTGGGCACCTTCAGGGTTAATTTGCATAATTCTAAAAGTCGTTTTTCTGCAAAACTACTGGACGGATTACAATATAGAACAGCACAGCTGATTCAAGGTAAGCTGTGGAGCATGACTGGTTTAAAATCGGAATTTGTGTTATGAGAGGTGACAGAATCCCTTTAAGGTGAAATAAGGCTGTGTCCTAAAGGGGTTAAAATTGTCTAAATTTGCTATTTATGCATGGAAGACAGTTCTAGAGTACTAGTAATGGTTTTCCTGCATAAATAGCAACCCCTTTAATGTTATGTAGGGCTTCGTATTAACTATTTGAATTACTGTAACTTTGATCGGCTGAAAATACTCCTCAGAAAATAGTAAGAGGAGTATTTTTACTCTTCCACAAAAAAATTTAGCGCGACCTCTGTTCGGTGCCAAAATGGCCTCTATTGAATCCAGGGACTACAAGTACCAACATGCATGCAGAGCAAACTAAGCTTTATACTCATGCTAATTTAAAATCAGCCTATGGGGCAGAAGAGCTGGTCAGGAGTGCACGACTGAGGTGTCAGCCATACCTCCAGTACAAACTGCAAAGAAAAAGGGGGTCAGTCAGCACATCCCAATGCACAGGGGCACGTTGCTATGGCTGAATACACAACATGGAACAAAACATACAATGCAACAGCGCTCTGCAAACCAAATAAAGTACAAAAATGTATTATATTGCTAATGCTATGCTTATAAATGAGCTTTTTCCAACATAATGGGGCAACATGCCACACCTCACTGGCACGGGTTCATGAACTGTTTACAGAGGAGCGAACTGTGAGCAAGGGGTTATGGCCACCACGTTCCCAGACTTGTCCACATGCAATTTTTATTTGTGGGGAAATTTAAAACAGAGTGTACGCCAGCAATCCACATCCCCTGGATGACTTCAAGGAAAACATCACAAACAGTATCCGCAGCATCACAAGCAGTATCAGCCAACATAATCCCACGTGTCCAAAGATGCATAGATGTGAATGGGGACCACTTTCAGCATCTTTTGTGACTTGTGGATAATAAAAAAAAAAAAAAAAAACAATCCACTTGATTGTTCATCTTGTGGCTACCTTTACAAAGAAGCAAAGTCATTATGCAAACATTTTTTTTTTTTTAAACTCAGGTATCAGTCCCTATTTAAAAACACCCCAGAGAATCACACAGTATTCACTTCAATAACACAAGACACATTAAGAAAGAAATCTTTGTAAAATTTATTTAATTTAAATACATTACAAAATAAGTCATTTTTCAGTCTTTAAAAACCTAGCAATGCATTATGTCAGAAAAATCATCATGGATAATTCAAGCCACTAAGGTTAAAGTGCTAGAATCACCCCCTCCCCAAATTTTCCTAAAATGACAACAATTATGGGACAGTCTTAGCCCCTAAATAGGCCGCAACAGGATCAAGCCACCTGTGGCTCCACCACCGTGTCACAAAAACCTAAACCATAACTAGAATGTTCGTTACAGTGGAGACAATTCACACAACTGGACATAAAAATAATCGTAATTTTCTAGTTTTCAGCTGATTTAGGTTTGTCATGGTGAGAACTTCAATACTGTGTGAGATTTTTTGGCGTCCGATTATAATACATCATACAAAATAACAGATGATAATGCTATAGTAGTATTTCGCTGTGTGCTCCCCCTAGTGGTGGCTGCATGTGGCCACAAGTTTACAATTTGATAATACATAAACAGATCCCATCCCCTTTTTAGCACAAATGATATGGCTCTAACACAAAGGGGATATTAGATATTTATGACCTATCCTCAGGAGAGGTCATCAATATTACATTGGTGGGGGGGTCACACCTGGCATCCCCCACTGATCAACTGTTTTAAACAGCCATCCACTGTGTAGTGGTCTCGCCACGGTAGTGCAGCTCATCTTCCATTCAAGTGAACAGGAACCGAGCTGTAGTATGCCAGGTCCAGAACCTACTCTGGATCTTTCCACTGTATAGTTTCCACCCCCGAGGCCAAGCAAACAAGCTGACTGGTATGGGTGCCAGGTGTCGGACAGTCACAAATGTAATGATGATGACTTATCCTGAGGAAAGATCAATATCTAAGTTCCAGAAGATCCCTTTAAATTCCTTATTAGAAACACTATCTGCAGCATGAACATTTGGAACACGTAGCTGTGTGGGTTGAAGTTATATATAATTTTCTCTTGCGTATCTAGGGAAATACCACGTTTGATGAATAATGACAGCAAATTTTTGTGTCCCCACTTACATATGATGGGGTCCATCAGGCTCTACTGAGGTGTCCACTGTTTTGCTAATATTAACTGTACACGTCTGACCTCATTCTTGATATACAGTTATTGCAGACACAACTGACCCAAATACAATGGAGAGAGTGGAGTGGTATGGAAGGAAGTGTACTGTAGGAACACAGCTGGTGAACGGTGGCTACACAGCGACTATTACCCCAGGAACTTCTAACGTACTTTATCAGGAATTATTGGGACTGCTTGCGAGTCCCATCTAATTATTAGTCGCCATGTAGTGGAGTGATAAACTGTGTATTACCTGTATAAAATGTAGAAATAAGGAAATATCCACTATATATAATATATAAAAAGAACATAAAACATATACAACAGGGAGTTGTGCTGTTGTGTTGCGGAAGCAGAGGTAGGTCGTAGATTAATTAGTAACACAGCATTTCACCCATACAAGCTAAACATATAAGCGGCTGTATACGGACGGAACGCCAGAGATAAATAATTACAAGAATAGGTGCACTACTGTGGTGGATGCAAACAGTAACATCTGACTAAACCCTCACACTGATGTTAAAAATGAGACTTTAGCCAGTATATCCTTATATTAAGGATATTCCCGATCCCGCGCACCACGCCAAGGTTTCTCAAGTGGCAAGGGACCTAACACTAAACCTACCTGTACCGTATGGGTAGTACAAGGAGCCAGTTAGCAAATTACAGCAGTGTAAGGTCCGACTTACAGCAAACAGCTCCCAGTTCCCTCCAGTGTGACTAACCACACATACAATGGGAGGAGAGAGGAGGCTTAGAGTCCCACCCATCGCTGGCTGATATGTTGCAGGCCTCACAGGTGCACCTAAATGCTACCTATGGATAGTAATCAAGGCGCATTTAGATTGGAGTTTATACACCTCCACATATAAATATATACGATTTAAATTACAAAAATACGTGGTCTCAAAAGGCAGGAAATGCAGTTGTGCATTTATGCTCGGGGGAGCAGATACTGCACTTGTGGTCTGTTGCGAAGGGCGATCCCCAGCAAAAAATACATACAGTGAAGGATGCCCGCAGCAGACCACAAGTGCCGCAGAGACATCCTACACCAGATGGTAAACCTACACCGTCTGGTGTAGGATGTCTCTGTGGCACTTGTGGTTTGCTGTGGGCATCCTCCATTGGAAGCATTTTTTGCTGGGGATCGCCGTTAGCAACAGACAAGCGCAGTATCTGCTCCCCCGAGCATAAATGCACAACTGCATTTGGGGTTGAGCATTTCCTGCCTTTTGAGACCACATATTTTTGTCATTCAAATCATATATTTTCATGTGGAGGTGTATAAACTCCAATATAAATGCGCCTTGATTACCATCCATAGGCAGCATTTAGGTGCACCTGTGAGGCCTGCAACATATCAGCCAGCCATGGGTGGGACTCTAAGCCTCCTCTCTTCTCCCATTGTATGTGTGGTTAGTCACACTGGAGGGAACTGGGAGCTGTTTGCTGCGAGTCGGACCTTATGCTGCTGTCATTTTTCACTGGCTCCTGGTACTACGCATACGGTACAGGTAGGTTTAGCATTAGGTCCCATGCCATTTGAGGAACCTTGGCGTTGTGCGCGGGCTCAGATATGTCCTTAATATAAGGATATACTGGCTAAAGTCTAATTATGAACGTCAGTGTGAGGGTTTAGTCAGATGTTACTGTTTGCATCCACCACAGTAGTGCACCTATTCTTGTAACTATTTATTCCATATATCATTCCACACATTTTACCATCTGGTGTAGGATGTCTCTGTGGCACTTGTGGTCTGCTGCGGGCATCCTCCACTGTATGCATTTTTTTTGCTGGGGATCGCCGTTAGCAACAGACCACAAGCGCAGTATCTGCTCCCCTGAGCTGGGGTTGAGCATTTCCTGCCTTTTGAGACCACGTATATTTTTGTCATTTAAAACGCCAGCGATAACACACAGCTACAGTAATATGGATTTACACAAGAAACTACTCAACTATGTTCCATAATGGCCATATCTTTATATGATGACGGATACCATTATAACAAGATGAATAATATCTGTCTGGTCAGTAGAGTGTTAGATGGGGTGTATGAGATTAGAAAAAAAGGGTCTACTTCCCCCCCCCCAGAAACAGTGCCACTCTTATACACAGGTTGTATGTGGTATTGCATCTCAGCTTAAGTCACGTCACTGGCTAAACTGCAATACCAAACATGAACATGTGTGTACAGCAGCCTATACACAGGTGTATACAGAGGCCAAGCAGTCACTCACAGCTGATGTGCACTCGATCAGGACCCAGTCTAACTGCAGCAGTTATAAAGCAGCTTTTAGAAAAGGGATGCCCAACCTGCGGCCCTCCAGCCTTCAGCTATCAGGGAATGCTGGGAGTTGTAGTTTTGCAACAGCTGGAGGGCTGCAGGTTGGGCATCCCTGTTTTAGAGCAAGTCCCTTTAAAGGAGTTGTCTATTTTGACAACTCCTTTTGAGATGATGAATATTCTACGTGCATACATTGCATTTTAAGTTACCTCCCCTTTACTGCTAAGTCATGCCCCTTTTCTATTAAGCCACACCCCCTTTGCAAGCTAAGCACAGCAGATTATTATTTTTTTTTTAACTAGATGCACCAAAATACGCCAAATTGAGAGCAAATTTTGGTGCAATTTTTGCCAATGTCTAGACGCACTCACATTAGTAAATGTGGGACTGTTCTCTAACTGCTCTGAAAACTAATCCACAAAGACATCTGTCACATGATCAACCCCATTATACCAGGCATGCTACCTGGTAGGGATGATCATGGTGACTACAACAAGCCCTTTACTGATGCAGATAAATTTGTACTTTTAGTTGTGTGCAAATGATGTGCTATAAGCACCGCTTCACTTCTGCAATTCCGAGCACCTCATTTTCATATAACTAAAAATAAGAATTTGTCTGCATTAGTAATACTGACTGCAGAGAGAAAGGGATGATTTTAGTCATTATGACCAAAAAAACAACAACCAGGCAGTATGCCTGGTATAATAGGGTTGATCATGCTGACAAATGCTCTTTAAAGGGGTTGTCCAACATCATATATTTTTTTTAAATGCCCATTCCCCTCCACCCAGTGGGTCCTTTCGAGGGAAGCATACTTACCTGCTCCACGAAACATGGTTCCACCAAAGTGGGTCTACCAGTCTTCACTGTGCTTTGGTTCCTGCATGTAAATGTCCAGCATGGACAGAGTCATGTGCACCACTGTCCCAAGTGGCATGTGACCAGGAGTGCTGTCCGTTTGTGCACAAGACACCACTGCGGCCAATCAATGGTTGCAGTGGTGCACGTGTCCCTGTCTATGGGGGGAACCAACCCTGGGGAGCAGGTAAGTACGCTTTCCTCAATAGGTGCTGCTGGGTGGTGGGGATATTTAACAAACTATATGAAGTTGGACAACTTCTTTATTTTCCATACAAATAGATAAATATATCATAACTTATTTATTCATATCCACCTCCCACTAATTCTACAAACTAACATGACATAATGGCTGGATGATGATGTCATTTGGTGAAATTACATGACACGAGTATGGATGATATGCCGGTTGACACAGACCTGCCGGATCCTCAAATTGAATGCACCTCTCCTACGCAACATGTAATTATTCAAGTTATTCATTTCTGCACTACAGTGTATGATAAATTATGTAATATGAAAAAAGAGAAACCTTCCTACCCCATCAAACTACTTTAATGACCAATAAAAAATAAAATGTAAATTAAAGAAAACTAAAAACTAAAAATAAATTTAAAAAACCCCACCAAAACAAAGCACACACCATGTGCATGTACATATACATCTCCAAAAAGGGATTTTGTTTTTGTACTGGGCGATATTGGAGGCTTTACCAGGGAATCAGGTGTAGCCCCTTCTTAGGGCACGGGTCGGGTAATTACTTTTACATAGACTGTAAGCCATTGCTATGACATGCATATACAACGTCACACTCACTCACTGGTCTGTAAAACCCAATCACACAAATGGCTTGTGAGCACAGAGAGGTAAAAGGTGAGAAAACAAATTGCACATTCGCCACGGTCCACTTTCCTCTTGTCCTGCAAGGCACTAGTTATAGTTCAAGTTTAGCCATTTGCTCTTCATGTAGGCTTCCAAGCTGGTTATTCCAATGATGCTGCATTTAAAGGGGAGATCCAATGAGGGGTACACCTTCTTCTCAATGTGTAGCAAATTGCTTTAAAATGGAATCCCACCTTAATGCACGAGGGAAGCCTTGCTGATCCTCAAGCGGAATTTGGCTTATAAGTTCATTCAACCAACGTTGTATTGGATAAGCTGGGGTGGAGAGTTTAAGTGACATAAACCTCCAGGTACCACCAAAAGAGGTTTGAAGAGCGATCCTTTAAAGGCATGATCTCGTGAAGACAACTCCTGTCCATATGGCCTATAAGGGTACGGGGAAAGAGGGACCTTCCACTACGAGCCAGAACAACCCATCCGTCAGTCAATTAGCTACACACCTGAGCTAGGTGTACCCCAAAGTGGAGCATGAAACCATTCACGGTGCAGATGCTGTGGCACAGTAATTTGAGTCATTAGCATAATGGTCCATCTATATCTGTATGTAGGCATGAAATGTAAGAGGAGCCTTCCATATTGCTCACACCCTGCTTTTCACAAAACTGACAGCGCTGGTTCATGCCACTACAAAACCATTGCTTCTTGTGCGAACTAAACAGTCAGGACAATTGCTCAAAAACACAGATGAGGTGCCAAGAAGTCAAGCACTTGTCCACAGCTACCAGTTAGCATGCAGCTCTCATTTTGCAGAGGTCCTATTTTAAATGAAAGCTGCAACCTGACTGGTTGCTGTTGACTGCAGCTCCACTTTTCCAATTATGATAAAACTCCCTCATAACGATTACAAAAATAAAGCTAATTGCTAAAATAGTATAAAATTTAATGACTAGAAAGCCATTAACGTCCATTTTATATGAGAAGGGGGACTTTAAAGCTGTTCTCTAGGAATGATTTGAAATGGCCGCCAGCAACCTGTCCTAGAATGTGAGCAGGACTGGTTGCCTCCACTTGCAGAGCTGCCTAGGGGAATGAGAGGGTGGGGTCTCACTACCCTGCTCTACAATAGATGGTAATGATGTGATCCTGCCTACGATATGCCATCATGGCTGAGCAGCCTGACAGGAAAACTCACCAATATGTAGTATATGCAGGTGACAGTCTAGTGCAGGGATGCTCAACCTGCGGCCCTCCAGCTGTTGTAAAACTACAACTCCCACCATGCCCTGCTGTAGGCTGATAGCTGTAGGCTGTTCAGGCATGCTGGGAGTTGTAGTTTTGAACAGCTGGAGGGCCGCAGGTGGAGCATGCCTGGTCTAGTGTGTAGTGAGGCTCCACCCCCTCACCATCCTAGGCCCCTCTGCAACTGAAGGCAACCAGACCTGCTCACATTCTAGGACAAGTTACTCGAGCACCCCTTTAAGCCTTGCTTCACTAAAAAAAAAGTGATATAGGCTTTAAGCCCTCTTGCCCAGCAAATAAATACTTGTCTGCTCACCGTAGCAACAGTATCATATAAACAGCAGCATAGATCTAAGCTTTCCTGATGCTAGTAACTTAAAGGGATAAGTCAATCAGGCAAGCACCCAAACAAGGACTGATGGAGGATCCTGAATCTGCTGTGACACTGCAGTAAAAATTCAATATAATATATTTCTTGGGTCTTCTTTCCTTTTTTAATTATTTTTGATTCTGCCCCAAGATAGTGGAATCATGCTTTTAATACAGTGGATTCTTATTTAAAAGGGTTTTATGAAATGTTACTACTGACGACCTACCCTCAGGATGTCACTGGCCTAAGGAAAGCTACTGCGAGCGCCACTGCCTTCTCAAGCGGCAAGGGTCCCGGGTGTCAGACCCCCGCAGATCAGATACTGATGCCTATCCTGGGGCCATCCAAACGCATGGACACTGCAGTGCGGAGAAATGCTGCTGCCATGGCCTCCCTACTTCTGCTAGGTAGCAATAGGGGGACACACAGGACCCCTTGTTCTACTAATCAATGGTGGACCCACCAGTTGGAGGATCTTAATCTAGCTCCTGCTGGCGTCAGATGCGCCACAATGACACATTTGTGCAGGTCGGTGCGCCAAAACAGAGATCTACACCAGGGAGCCAGTGTACATTTCCACTATAATCTATGCCCGCTTCCAGGCATAGATCATAAAAAAATGTGCTGGGCTGGCTATAGCCACCCCTTTTCTGCCCTCTTTTTGGAAAAATGGCAAGCAGGGCATAAGGGTCCCGGAAAAGTTGCGCATTTTTACACAAGTGTGGCGTGCACCAAAATTTGTCACTGGTGCCAAAAAACTGGTGTAGGGGGAATGATAATTGCATCCCCCTCTTAAAGGGGTGTCCGGGTTCAGAGCTGAACCCGGACATACCCTTATTTTCACCCAGGCAGCCCCCCTGAGGCTAGCATCGGAGCATCTTATGCTCCGATGCTCTCCTTTGCCCTGCTCTAAATCGCGCAGGGCAAAGGCATTTTTTGGAGATCCGGTGACGTCCAGGGGCTCTCCATGGGCCTGCCAGAAAGCCCAGTGACGTCACCGGCACTGATGGGCGGGATTTAAAACGGCTAGGGCAGCGCTAAAGCCCGCCCATCATTGCCAGTGACATCACCGAACACACTGCCGGGCGGAAGTTTCTGCCCGGCAGTGTGTTATTGAAAACAAAAGAGACCTTGCCCTGCGCGATTTAGCACAGGGCATGGGAGCGCATCGGAGAAGAAGATGCTCCGATGCTAGCCTCAGGGGGGCTGCCTGGGTGAAAATAAGGGTATGTCCAGGTTCAGCTCTGAACCCGGACAACCACTTTAAACAGCAAGAAAACTTTTAGCTTCCAGGCTGGTAGGGCATATATTCGACAGTTGTGCACCCAAACATAAGAAGTAGGTAGAGGCAAATCCAGCAAGACACAGCAGCTGGTATTAGGTGGGCAGACCCCGAAAATGGACTGGACATTATATCTGATCTCAGTTTAAAAAAGGTGCGCTACACAAGAGGTGATACCATAGCAGATTTTACCCATTAGTTGCAGGCTGATAATAATCCTCTTATGCATAATTTCCTTAAAGGGAACCTGTCACCGGGATTTTGGGTATAGAGCTGAGGACATGGGTTGCTAGATGGCCGCTAGCACATCCGCAATACCCAGTCCCCATAGCTCTGTGTGCTTTTATTGTGTATAAAAACAGATTTGATACATATGCAAATTAACCTGAGATGAGTCCGAGCTTGAAAATATGACTCTTCTCTGGTCACACAAGTAAAATATGACTCTTATGTTAATTTGCATATGTATCAAATTGTTTTTTTTACACAATAAAAGCACACAGAGCTATGGGGACTGGGTATTGCGGATGCGCTAGCGGCCATCTAGCAACCCATGACCTCGGCTCTATACCCAAAATCCCTGTGACAGGTTCCCTTTAAGAAACATAAAATTATTTGAAAACCGTTGGGAAACTACAATGCCCAGCATGTCTGCAGTGCTAGGCAATTTCCCAAATGGGTGACAAGCAGCAGGGCACTAGAATATTCTGTGAAGTAAAGCAATTGAACCGGCACCTATTTGTTCACCACAGCATCTGTTATCCTGGGTCTCATGTATATAACCCAATGTAGTTCAAAATTGGAGACGTCACCCATAGCGACCAATTGGATCATTTCTTTTCCACCCTCCACTGGGTGTAAATGCTGTCTGCTTTCTAGGAGTCAAACCCCCATTATTGGTCTGCACTGGTTTCTTATCATGAGGCCCAATGGGGGAAGAAAAGTGACCATATCACCCATAGCAACCATCGAATCGCTGCTTCCGTTTTCCAGCTGGCCTATAAACCTGGTTGCTATGTTTTTTTTGCGCTAGTTTTTACCCTTTTCCCCCCATTTTTGGTTATTGCCAGCATCATTTAAAATAACTCAGCCACATACATACATTCAAAGTCTCCCATCTAATTTTTTTTTACCCTTAGGCCCCTTTCACACGGGCGAGTTTTCCGCGCGGATGCAATGCGTGACGTGAACGCATTGCACCCGCTCTGAATCCTGACCCATTCATTTCAATGGGGCTATGTACATGAGCGATGTTTTTCACGCATCACTTGTGCGTTGCGTGAAAATCGCAGCATGTTCTATTTTCTGAGTTTTTCACGCAACGCAGGACCCATAGAAGTGAATGGGGCTGCGTAAAAATCGCATTGCATCTGCAAGCAAGTGCGGATGCAATGCGATTTTCACGGATGGTTGCTAAGGAGATGATGTGAATAAATAGCGATGAGCACCGGGACCCCATTAAAGTCCATTTACTTTATTATTTTCCATTATAACATGGTTATAATGGAAAATAATAGCATTCTTTAATACAGAATGCTTAGTAAAATGACCATTGAGGGTTAAAAAATAATAAAAAAATTACTCACCTCATCCACTTGATCGCGCAACTGTTATCGTCTTCTTTCTTCTTCTTGCAGGACCTGCAAAAGGACCTGTGGTGACGTCAACACAGGTCCTGCTGAATGAAGATAAAAGATCCTTCTATCTGCATTCAGCAGGACCTGCGCTGACGTCACTGCGCTTACTGAGCGCAATAAAGTCAGTGCAGGTCCTGCAAGAAGACCATAACGGCTGCACGATCAAGTGGATGAGGTGAGTAATTTTTTGATTATTTTTTTTTAACCCTCAATGGTCATTTTACTTAGCATTCTGTATTAAGAATGCTATTATTTTCCATTATAACCATGCTATAATGGAAAATAATAAAATCTACAGAACACCGAACCCAAACCCGAACTTCAGTGAAGAAGTCCGGGTTCGGGTCTGGGTACCACATTCAGTTTTTTATCACGCGCATGCAAAACGCATTAAAACGCTTTGCACTCGCGCAGAAAAAACTGAACAACGCAATCGCAGACAAAACTGACTGAAATTGCGTGCGCACTCGCGCCGGTTTTCCGCAACGCATTCAGACCTCTTCCGCGATGCCCTTGTGAAAGGGGCCTTACACAAATGGGAAACAAAAAATGAAAAAAAGAAATCTTTTTGCCAGAAGAAAACCATTATCTCACCCAACAGTAAAAAATATAGATTTAAAATATATATATTCCTATTTATATATGTATAATCCTTTCTCCTCGGCTGTTATAAGCCCCGGTCACGGTTGAAGGTCTCTAAGACTGTGAGATTGGTGTTCTCAAAAGTCCATTGCTGTGTAGGGGAGCTAGGATTGCAAATATTCATGAATATCTTGCGGTCAGACTCATTGCAGTCCATGCAGCTGTTGCTGGTGGGGTGATAAATGGTCTTGTCCTAGAAGCAGAAAAGTGCATTCGTGAGCTTACAACCGGCACATACGCTGCGACTGTATTAATAAGGGGACATCTCTCCTGACGTGTCTGATATATCAATTCTGGAACATCCTTTTTAGAACTCTGCCTTGTACTGTTGCTATGTTATTCCGCCTGGAAATGTACGGATACATTTACAGTTTGTTAATGCCATTCCCTTTGTAATATGGTGTGCCCCTAGTCTAACTCCCAAAATCCCATGTTAAATTCCAGTTGTAACAAGTTATTCCCTATACACAGGATAGGGGATAACTATTAAATCAGCGGGAATCAGACCACTGGGACCCCGCTGTGATCATGAGAACCCCATACCCTGCGGCCTCGCAGAAATGGAGCGGCACACACACTGCCAGTACATTCATCTGTACAGGACTGCTAGATACTCGGATGAAGACAGCAGCAATGTGCATGCTTGATATCTTGCTCCATTTACTGCGGGGGTCCATGATACAGGGTCCATGTTCTTGTGATCGGTGGGCTCCCCAGCAATCAGCTTATCTTATTCCGTTACAAACCCTTTTAGTGCTGGTTTTAGTAAATTCTTATATTTCTCATGATACAACAATTCTGGAGCATCTTCTCTTAGAGCTCTGTGTTTTGCGTTTTCTATATTATTCCTCATAGAAATGTATAAATAAATTGATATGTGGGAGTTATCAGTTGGCGGGGGGGTCCCTACATAGACTGACATTGACCAATTGGTGCCGACAGTATCAGACTATGTAGGGACACACCCTTTTGACAAGGGGAATGCTAACTGCCAGTGGTCAAATATTCATAAATATTCAGGTGGAATAACAGAGGAACGGCACAACACTGATGCTCCAGAATTGTTATTTCATGGGAAATACAAACATTAACTAAAACCGACACGTCAGGAGTGTTGACGGGTCCTCTTTAAATAATGCGTTTTCCGTTTAATGCACAGACTTTCAGATGACCCCTCCCCACCTCTCTATCAGCCAGTTCAGACAACCTCAATATTTTAGGCTATGTTCTCAAGTTCAAGTTTGGCGTACACGTTTGGCGTTATCTAAGAATTCCGTTATGGATTCCGCTACCACGGATAATCCGAACCCTGTACGCCGAACTTGAAAACACAAATTCTCCCAACACTATTTATCAGCTATCCTAATGCCAATGTGAGTGCATTTGCACTCCTATATTCTTAGTCAGGGGGCTATATGCACAAGCTATGCCAAGCAGACAATGAAGAAGCTTAAGAAGAAAGGAAGATTATTACAATGTGATTATCACGTTTTGAGAGGACAAGGTAACGAGAGCTATGACATACTGCAGACGCTCACCTTTCTATACTTCCACAGCTGGTTCCCTTTCATCCCGTGGCAATCGAAAAGTGTGACTGGACTTGTGTGTGATATGGCATCCAAGCAAACCTTCTTTGTATGTAAGGGGTCTCCAGGGCGAATGTCCTCCCTCCAGCCCAATGTGAACACCTGGAAGACAGAACATTTCAGCGCCCTTATCACTTAGCTGCTGTTCGCACTTATGGTGCAGAAGGATGACTGTGCGTACCTGCTGGCTACTCCATGCATCAGCCTTACGTCCCTTGGTGCAGGTGTCCAGGCGCAGCTCAGAACCCATAGATCCGTGCTTACCATCTATACACAAGCTGATCTTCTTGTTCCGAATCTGTACAGCAGAGGATGACAGGTCAGATCAAGTTAAATGAAATACACTTTTTACCTGCAGTACTAGGGAATTTAAAGGCTATGGACACCTCTGGGGCAATTTTTTGTTAATGATTGCATTTTGCTCATTTTGGGCTAAAATCATGTTTTCATTTGGTCTTTCTTAAAAACCATTCAGCCGTTTCTGAGATACAAGGGTTAAAAATATGTTTGCAAGCTGTTACAGCCTGTTTTCTTTGAATCCTGTCATCTGACAGCTTATGTGTAGCTGTTATCCCTGATCTTCTGACCTCATAAACACGCATTATTGCTCAATTCTTATCAAACTGATAAGAATATGGCTTAAATAAGTGTTTATGAGGTCAGGGGATGAGAACTACACATGAGCTGTCAGATTACAGGATTAAAAGAAAACACTAAATGACAGCTGGCAAACAGACTGTTTTTTAACCCTTGTATCTCAGAAACGGCTGAGCATTTTTAATAAAGACTAATTGAAAAAATTATTTTTAGCCAAAATGCTTCTGAAGTTGTACACAGCCTTTAAAGCTATTAGGCCTATTGCACACGACCGTAGGTGTCCCGTTGCCGTATTGCGGACCACATATTCGGATCCGAAAATAGACGGGCACCGTTCCATGTGCATTCCTCAACACGGATGCAGACCCATTGACTTGAATGGGTCCGCAAATCCGGAGATGCGGAACGGAAGCACGGAATGGAACCCTACGGAAGCACTACGGAGTGCTTCCGTGGGGTTTCGTCCCGTACTTCCGTTCTGCAAAAAGATAGAACATGTCCTATCTTTTTGCGGAATGGGCGGATCGCGGACCCATTAAAGTGAATGGGTCCGTGATCCGCTGTGGCTGCTCCACGGTGGGTGTTCGTGCATTGCGGGCCGCAGCACGGCCACGGGCAACCTGTCAGGTCATTTTCCCTCTATGTTCCGCTGGCATTCTTTCCAAACATGCCCCTATCTTTTTTCAGACAGTTACCTCTCCCCAGGCAGCTGCTGGAGGTTCTACAGGAGGGTAGTATTTGGACAAGTCCCACGCCACCTTGGTCATGAACCACTTGAAATTTTGACAGTTTAGCTTGGTGCGTAGTTCCTTCTGAGAAGCCACATCCCCTGGTGAGAGATGGCGGTAATCTGGACGTCTCTGGTAGATGTATTCTGCATACTCATCCATCCAAACTTCAGCGACTCTCTTTAAATTCTGCAAGAACATCTAGTGCAATTAGACGGACATTACATCGAAAAACCACCAAGAACAAAACAAAGAACATTTCCTTGTACTATTTACTCCAACTGCTGAGTGTGAAGTTAGGCAGAGTAATTTCAAAGGAAATCCTTGTAGCTGGCAGACTGGAACATAACTGAACAGGTAAGGCTATGTTCATACCTGCGCTTTCCCTTTCCGCTATGGAGAGCCGTCAATGGTGACGGATCCGTTTTCTCTGACACAAAAGAAAACAGATCCGTCCCCCATTGACTTACAATGGTTTTAGAGACGGATCCGTCATGGCTATTTTAGAGATAATACAATCGGATCCGTTCATAATGGATGAAAATGGTTGTATTATCCTGACGGAAGCGTTTTTGCAGATCCATGACGGATCCAGCAAAAAGGCAGATGTGAAAGTAGCCTTAGATACACTTCTCTTAATAAATGAATGTAACAGGCTTCTGCGGCAGTTACATTTGCGCTTATATTCTAAAGAGTTTGATTTAGGATCAATACACTTTAATGGAATTTCACACCGTGTCCACTAGATGGCACTCCAGCACAACTGGAAATCAACATTCATAACTCGTGTAGGGCTATGAAGTAAAATGAAGAGCCGTCTGGAAATGTCACAATTGGTACAATGAATAAAAAGATCCTACACCTTTCAAAGGATTAAAGTTGTAACGCTTCACATGGTGGTCCCAGCTGTTTAAAATACAGCTGCATTCAGACTGACGTTTGGGACCTGGGGCTGCTGTTTCTGAACATGAACTCCCAGTGGCTACCCTCCCTGGTGCCTGTATTCTGTCATCGGATGTCATCGGGCACATCTCTGCTCATCCCACTGACAGCATGCTCTGCAAGTAGTGAAATCCTACTGCTGACTGCCCGGGGGATCCTGATTTCCCTGAAGCTGCCCTCCTCTAAAACTTCCTTCCTGATAGTAAAGGGAGGCTTTGATAATGAAAAACTGTCAAGTAATAGCTAATATACATTACAAATGCTCAACTATAAAGCCTTCCGCGTTAAATACCCAGTAAATACAGGTCCTGGCAGTGTTCTCTACTTTTAAGTTCTTTTGAACTGTTTCGTCGTTCCTCAGATAGATCGGTTTCTTACTCTTCTCCACAAGTGATAGCTGCTATTACAGTTGTATATAGGAGTCATCCAGCTTTCTAGAATCCTGAATGGCAAACCCCCTGGCCACTTTGCATGATATGCAGGGATGTATAACTGCATAATGAGGCAGACTTGGAGTCTGGATAAGCTGGGTGACAACCCCTGTAATCGCAGCCATACAGGTGGTCTAAAGCTTTCTGAGAAACATATACAGTGAAACATTGAAAATGGGGGGTAACCAGGAGCACACATGTAATGGACTATCCTCAGGATATGCTCGGTGGGAAACTGACCCTCCTGGAACCCCCAGCAATCAGCAGATCACAGAAGTAGGAAAATATATGAGTGGCCAAGAGTTACCCTCGCCAAGCTGACACCAGCGGGAACCTTGTACGGCACATATTTTCTGTATATATGTCCAACTCGTGAGCATGGTGCATCTTCCATGCGGCCTCCACACATCCAAACCTAAGATGAACAAAACATGGTTACTGATTGTATATTCAGGTATTTACTAGAACTACTACTTCTACTACAACCACTACTCTACTTCCAGTAATGTGAGACTCCAAATGATATTACAGTTATATACCGACAACGGTATTGGATTAAAGGAATTTCACTTTTTACTTTGTTCTTTCATATTCTTGGACCTGGCTCCAGTGACAACCTAACAATTGGGACCCCATTTTTTTCTGGTGGAATCCGAAAAGATTACTGGATTTCAGATGAAATGAATATATAAATCTTATGGAAGCTGAAAACATCCATTCATCTCAGATCACTGTTGGTGTAGAAATATTAAACAAAAGTAAATGGAACTGTGAGTAAAGATGGGCTGGATATGAGATATACCTATGCCCCACCTTAGCTCCCGATATTAATAGCAACCTTAATTAATATATATATTAGTACAGACATATGTTTTGTATAATTGTAGAGAATATTGATAATAATGGTATTTTTTTATTGGTATCATAAAAAATTATATTTTAGTAGGAGTTATTTCTTTCAGTTCCTCTTCAGTAAGCCTCTAGGAATTTGGAGACAGTAATTTAAGATAACCTAAAAGTAGTAGTATTCCCCATATCCCTAAAATGTGTATGAAAACCTACAAGAAGTAGTATACCTCATATTCCTAACATTTGCATAACTTACAAGTAGTGTTGAGAGAACTTGTGTTTTCATGTTTGGCGTACAGGTTCAGACCATAACGGAATTCTATGACGGCATGCACCACGGAAGCCTTTAAGAGGCATTCCGTCATAATATAAGTCTGTGCTGACCGTAGACTTCTATTATGATGGAATGCAATACAGAATGCCTCTATAGGTTCTATGGTGCATGCCGTCATAGAATTCCATTATGGTCCGTGGTAGCGGATTCCATAACAGGATTTCTTAGATAACCTGAACCTGTACGCTGAACTTGAAAACACAAGTTCGCTCAACGCTATTTACAAGTAGTAATATAACTCATATCCCTAATATGTGCATTAGAGTTTATAATTAGTAGTTCATCCTATATCCCTAATATGTGCGCAATAACCTAAAAATAGCAGTATACCCTGTATCCCTAATAAATTTATGAGAACCTAAAAGTAGTAGTATACCCCATATCCTAATATGCACACGATGACCTACAAGTAGTAGTATTCTTCATATCCTTAATCTGTGTATGAGAACCTACATTTAGTACTATACCCCATATCACTAATGTATGCATGTGAACCTACAAGTAGTTGTATAACACCTCTCCCTAATATATGCATAAGAACTCAATAGTGGTAGTACATCCCATAGTAGTATTCCCCATATCCCTAATATGTGCATTATAACCTACAAGTAGTATTATTCCCCATATCCCTAATCTGTGCCTGAGAACATACCAGTAGTAGTCTTTCCTATATCCCTAAGGTGTGCATGTGAACCTACAAATAGTGGTACTCCCCATATCTCTAATGTGCTCATGATAACCTACAAGTAGTAGTATTCCCCATATCTCTAATGTACTCATAATAACCTACAAGTAGCATTCCTCATATCTCTAATGTGCTCATGATAACCTACAAGTAGTAGTATTCCTCATATCTCTAACGTGCTAATTATAACCTACAAGTAGTAGTATTCCCCATATCTCTAATGTCCTCATAACATACAAGTAGTAGCATTCCTCTTATCTCTAATGTGCTCATGATAACCTACAAGTAGTAGTATTCCTCATATCTCTAACGTGCTAATTATAACCTACACGTAGTAGTATTCCCCATATCTCTAATGTGCTCATTATAACCTACAAGTAGTAGTATTCCCCATATCTCTAATGTGCTCATTATAACCTACAAGTAGTAGTATTCCCCATATCTCTAATGTGCTCATTATAACCTACAAGTAGTAGTATTCCCCATATCGCTAATGTACTCATTATAACCTACAAGTAGTAGCATTCCTCATATCTCTAATGTGCTCATGATAACCTACAAGTAGTAGTATTCCCCATATCTCTAATGTCCTCATAACATACAAGTAGTAGCATTCCTCTTATCTCTAACGTGCTAATTATAACCTACAAGTAGTAGTATTCCCCATATCTCTAATGTACTCATGATAACCTACAAGTAGAAGTATTCCCCATATCTCTAATGTACTCATAACCTACACGTAGTAGTATTCCCCATATCTCTAATGTACTCATTATAACCTACAAGTAGTAATATTCTCCATATCTCTAATGTGCTCATGATTACCTACAACTAGTATTCCTCATCTCTAATGTGCTCATGATAGCCTACAACTAGTAGTATTCCTGATATCTCTAATGTGTTCATGATAACCTACAAGTTGTACTATTCCTCATATCTATAATGTACTCATGATAACCTACAAGTAGTAGTATTCCTCATATCTCTAACATGCTAATTATAACCTACACGTAGTAGTATTCCCCATATCTCTAATGTGCTCATTATAACCTACAAGTAGTAGTATTCCCCATATCGCTAATGTACTCATTATAACCTACAAGTAGAAGTATTCCCCATATCTCTAATGTACTCGTGATAACCTACAAGTAGTAGTATTCCCCATATCTATAATGTACTCATGATAACCTACAAGTAGTAGTATTCCTCATATCTCTAATGTACTCATAACCTACAAGTAGAAGTATTCCCCATATCTCTAATGTCTCTAATGTACTCATGATAACCTACAAGTAGTAGTATTCCTCATATCTCTAATGTACTCATGATAACCTACAAGTAGTAGTATTCCTCATATCTCTAATGTACTCATTATAACCTACAAGTAGTAGTATTCCTCATATCCCTATGGTGTGTATGGGAACCTACAAGTAGCAGTATATCCCACATCCCTACTATGTGTATGAGAACCTATAAGTAGTAGTTTGCCCCATATCCCTAAGGTGTGCATTAGATCTACAAGTAGTAGTATTCCCCATATCTCTAATGTGCTCATTATAACCTACAAGTAGTACTATTCCTCATATCTCTAATGTGTTTATGATAACCTACAAGTAGTACTATCCCTCATATCTCTAATGTATTCATGATAACCTACAAGTAGTGTTGAGCAAACTTGTGTTTTAAGTTCGGCGTCTAAAGTTCGGGTTCGGGTTATCGAAGCATCTCGTTATGGATTCTAAATTCCGTTATGGTCCGTGGTAGCGGAATCCATAATGGGATACTTCGAGAACCCGAACCCGAACTTTAGACGCCGAACTTAAAACACAAGTTCGCTCAACACTACCGACAAGTAGTATTTCCATTTGCAGGAGACATCACACAAGGGGATAACTCAGAGTCTTCTCTTTAATTTTTTCTTGTGCATTTTTGTGCTCAGCTTTGCTGCAGAGGCCATTGCAGGCACCGGCTGCCATTCACCTCATGTTTAACATACCCATCCAGATATTCGCTGTACTGTTCTGTGCAATGCAATGAGCTCAGCATGAAAATAAATAGGCTTAGTTAGCCCCCATAGCCCTGCTATCCTTCATTTCCCAGATTCCATCCGCCCCCTCCCAGCAGCCAGCCCTTTGTGCTTGTGATTTCAGCTCAGTTATTAATCTATCAGCTCCAGATGACTGCACCACTTTATCTTAATTTCAGGACAATAAACGGAGCTGTTTCTCTGCGACTTGTCCCTACCCCATCAAAGGGGCTCACGGCAGGTGACTAATTACAAGGGGTGCAGGCTGCAACTTTATCTGGTAAATGGGAACGTGGCAGGCGGAAGGTTTGTCGCTTTTACAGGTGTCAGAAGCATTGAGGAGCGTGGCAGCTACACAAGCAGCTAAGCACCACTCTGTAGGAAAACCATCTAACCTATCAAGACAATGCGGCACATGAGAAGTTGCTTGCCCTGGCACAAGGACGGGCAACCGCCTGGCCCAAGACTGACCTTGAAAGATATTTCATACTGCTCTCCTCCCCAAATCTCCAACCCTGGGTCGTATCCTCCGAGCTCCCAGAACCATTTTTTCTCCACAGCAAATAATCCACCGGCCATGACGGGAGACCTGCAATGAGAAGCGAGTTAATGGAGATGCTGCACACAGACAATACATTTCCGTGGTCAGAACACCCGGCGGCCCTGCTGGCAGAGACAACACTTCATTTGTATTACGACCGCTGCCTGATGGATTCTCGGATTGTGCTCCATGTTCTTAACAATTAATCCGGCCGCTCTGGGGCAGCTTACAGCAGATGTGCGCGGCTATGGTTTATGGAGCCAGGCGGCCACAAAACGGGGGTATCTTAAGACTGATTCACATTCAGCTGTTTAGGGCATTATAGTCTATGGACACTATGCATAACAAAGAGATAAAATGTTATGCACGTGGCATACAGTACATTCATTATTGGCAACCCACATCACTTTATACAGGTGTATGCAGGTTGTGAATGGAGAAGGAATGGTCTCTGGCACTTGTCACTCCTCCTCATGGTAGGGCTAGCGGAAATTCTATATAAACAGACATATTTATAACATTTTAGGTGATCCAAGCCAGTTTTTCGGGAACCCACAGAAAATGGTAACACTTCTGACAAGAAGGGAAAGCACACAGTGGGAGAGGAGTCTCTGTGACTACTAGGAGCTAGGGCATCCTGCTATGACACCCGAGCGGACCACAAACACGGGCACTGGCCGTCCATCATGGATGCGGACCCACTGACTTGAATGGGTCTGCAATCCTCAAGATACGAAGCAGTGCGGAGGCACGGATCGGAAGCACCACAAACAGTTTTTTCGTGGGATTTCGGTCTTTGCCTCTGCACTGCAAAAAATAGAACAAGTTCTATTTTTTTTTTTTTAAGGTGCAGATCGTCTCTTACGGATCGCAAACCCTTTCAAGTCAAAGGGTCCGCAAATGGGATGCACATGGCCAGTGCCTGTGCATTGAAGACTGCTATTCGCAGTCCAAGGCACTGGCACCGGACACACATGAGTCTTAAGAGGGAGGATAGGCTGCTCCTGAAGGGGTGTGCGTGGAGAGGCCTGCAGTGACTGCTGGGGAGGAGAGCGGGATACTAGAAGGAATGGCGGGAATTCTGTAAGGGAGCTTCAATTGTCTTCTCTGGATACGGAATCGCTATTTGCAGAGCCCGGCGCAGCAGTCAGATCTCATCACAATACTCATGAGTCAGACAAGTGCGTCATGAGATATATAGAAAGCAGGTGGGTATATACCGATGTGCAAACACATTATAGGCCACCAAGCAGTCAATCAGGCCCAGAACAGAATGTCACTATATTCCGGCTCCATTTCACTCAATCACGCTGTGTCAGAAATAATGGCTGAGCTAATCAGGTCATTAGTCATAATGCTACCACCTAGCAGTTGTCAGCACAGGGAAAGGGAGATAAGGATATCGACTGCACAGGGCGACCAGAGCAGACTGAATACGCCAGATATCTGAAAGCAGGGATCCAGAGGAAATGCATGATATCTGGGACAATTACACCCAAGACTATTATTGATCATTAAAGCACCGTTCATTCCATGAACAAGACGAGTTACAAATTGGTAATGAAGAAGAGAGGATCCTGCCCGCGAGGGCTTATAATCTACAAGACTAGGCGGAGAAGCTAGCTACTTCCTGTTACCATTGGACTACACTACCCAGCATCCTTATAACCTCATAGACTAGGTGAAGACTGGACTCCTTCAAGAACAATTGAACATTTTTTCTATAGACTGAATGGACACAGAGCTACTGTGGCCGAGAGGGAATATCAGGCGGCTACCTCCTCTTTTAGAGGACCTGTCACCTCTGTTCTAGTTACTACTTGCATGCCCTTTATGTAATAACAATTCTGGAGCATCTATTCTTATGACTGAGTTATACCATCCCTCTATTATTCCTGTTAAAAGAAGTCATGAATGTATTATTAGCAGTTTGCAATGAAGGTCCTGATGGGTGTTACCAATTGAGGGAGGGCTGTCCCTGCACAGTCTGTCACTATCCAATCAGTGCTGCCAGTGTCAGACCCCCCAAATCGAGCTTCATAGCAACCTGATAGTAATTAATTCTTAACTTCTAGTAGGAATAATAAAGGAACGGCACAACACAGAGTCATAAGAATATGATATGGAGAATGCAAGCAGTCACAGGAGAGGTTTGAGGTCCTCTAGAAGCTCCTTCTCACTCTTGAAATGCTGTACACTTGGATAGGTTGAGAACAGCTGACACGGACTCTTATTTCAGCCATAGGTCCTGTTCACACAGGCACAATGAGCTTCCTCCATCCATTTAGATTTCAGTATCATGCAGCGCTATCCTTCCTGTCAAGTCAATGGGGCCTTCCAGTCTGAACGAAACCCTATGTAATATTTATATATTCGCCTAAAAGACCTTTAAAAGGGTTCTGTTGATTCCTCGGCGCCCTCCCTGCGCTTTTGAATATGTGAATTGTAATGCTGTATCTTGGTAACAAGACAACCAATACTTTTGATTCTGGTGGAAGTACACATTTCTGCATTCATTTATCACAATCCAACAATATATTTGAAAAAGGGGAATGTTAACCCCTTCTTCACCTTCAACACAGAGTCGCACAGAGAAGCCTGAACACATCATTCATCCATGCAGGATGGAGCTCAGCTCTCAGTTATTGAAATCTCAGCGTAATTTGCGATCCATTACTGCAACAACGGTGAAAACAATTTCTAGACAATCACATTCAATACGATAAAAAGAAATATTTTATCCAAACAGCAAAAAAACACAACTAGAACTGAAGAACAGACAGTGATCCATACTGTGCTGGAGCGCTGTATGGAAGCGGTGTTCAGAATGGTGGAGATCCTGGATCGGTAGGTCAGTGTAATATACGGTACTATGACAGTTGTATATTATTTTAGCTATCCATAGGCAAATAGCATAACCTTGAGGGCTGTGGAATGGTCTTTGTCCAACACTAAACTGTGGTTGTTCCACTAAAGAGACTGTGTAACGAAGACAACCTGTCCGTAAACCCTGTTAGGAAATTCACACGACCGTAAGGGTTCCATAACCGTATTGCGCACAGCAAATGGCAGGTCCGCAATATACAGACACTGGCAGTGTGCACTGCGAGCTTGAATGGGTCTGCGATCAGCAAGATACGGCGAAAGCTAGGACATGTCCTATCTTTCGCAAAGCAGAGGCACGGATCGGAAGCCAAGGGGTTTCAGGTCAGTGTTTCCCTGCCACAAAAAATAAGACATGTCCTATCTTTTGCCGTATTTTGTGGATCGCGGACCCATTCAAGTCAATGGGTCCACACCGCAATACGGGATTCACACAGCTGGTGCCCGTGCATTGCGGACAGTTATTTGTGTTCCGCAGCACGAGCCCTTATGGTCGTGTGAATGAGCCCTAAGAGTGCATTGCGCTTTAGCGGTCCTTGCCCGCCTGTGCATTACATGGATGGATGCTCATTTTAATGGCAGCTACAGTATGTTGGCTCAGTGGGCATTTCTTGGGTGTGGAGACGGGACCTGGAAGTAGATATCAAAAGGGAACCCAGTAAGCGCCAGAATCTACTCCTATGTCAAATATTTTTTTTCCCTGGTTAACCTGTAGACATAGTTGCTTTTTTCCATTTTAGATGCATTGCCTTTAACATAAAAGGGAGTCGGTCACCACTATATGACCTGATACAGCGCTTACATGGCGCTGTAGCACACCTATACAGGATTCTAATGGTACCTTTGTTATTTTCTTTAGACTTGCACAAGCAGGAAAAGCAGCGTTTAATTCATATGCAAATGAGCACTCGCAAGTGCCGAGGGGCGGCATTCCCTGTGTAGGTGCCCCGGCTGCTCTGCCTTCTTTTCACTTTACTCCTCCCCAGCCTCTTCCTTTGCCCACCCTCCTATTCCCTTGCCCCATCGCTAGGTGCGCAGGCGCGGGATCTCGGCCGGACCTAGCGATGGGGCAAGGGAATAGGAGGGCGGGCAAAGGAAGAGGCTGGGGAGGAGTAAAGAGAAAAGAAGGCAGAGCAGCCGGGGCACCTACACACTGAACGCCGCCCCTCGGCACTTGCGAGTGCTCATTTGCATATGAATTAAACGCCGCTTTTCCTGCTTGTGCAAGTCTAAAGAAAATAACAAAGGTACCATTAGAATCCTGTATAGGTGTGCTACAGCGCCATGTAAGCGCTGTATTAGGTCATATAGTGGTGACCGACTCCCTTTAAAGGGAACCTGTCACCGGTTTTTAACCATAAGAATCACCGGCATCCTGAGATAGTTCTCCCCTACCTTAATCATCCTAGGTTTTTTTTTTTTTAAACACCTCCAAGTACTTCTTTTACAGTCCACTTTCGCTTTTTTCAAGTTATGTAAATTAAATGCTTACCTCATCACTTCCCATTCCTAACCCCACCTCCTGTTATAAGAGTGACAGAATCTAAAAGATCCTACCCTCCTCCCGAACTCACGTCCCAAATCCCGCGCATGTGCAGAACCAGTCACCTCACTTGCTGATGAAAAAAAATCTAGAATATTTGCGATTACGAAGTGCCGATATTCGCGATCAACACTACTACTGATCACATAATGTATACTGCGCAGCTGCGAGACTTGGAAGAGAAGGGGTGGAGATGAGCAATCGTAGAGGGTGTGTCTTATTCATTTGTGGGCGTGGCTGCACTCCAAGAGTCAGAGAACGCTGGACTCATCTCTGAAGCATGGAGGAGACAGGACTCATCTAAGGGGCATTTACATGTATGGCGGGAACATTTATTTTAGGTTTTTCTCTGAACTGATAGTTCGTTCAGAATTTATTTTAATATCATTATTAATGTATTAAAATGCATTTATAGAAAAGTGAGTGGATAAATAGGCTTAGAAAGTGATGACAGGTTTCCTTTAAGAGCTAGAGCTTCCCCTTAGGTGTTCATTGTGTGGCACCAGTGAGATGATCAGTTAGTGTGCATGGCTTGCCCAGTAAAAAACTAATGGCACTTACTCAAAAGGCTCACTGGGATCGGAGTTCAATAATTCAGGGGGAATCGGGATGCGTTTGTAAAACATCTCCCAGTCAAAGGCCCCCCGCATGGCATCTCCAGCTTGTGTTTCATATCCAAAATTGTCGTGATCGATGACATCAATCATAGGGCACACGATAGTCTTGCGGTTCTGGGCTATACGATCTGCGGGAGGAGAGAGAATTTCATTTCAGACAGATCCAAGACGTGATTTACAGCAAATGTAGATAAGCTGCTATGTGCTGTAATTGCAGCAATGAGCTGTCTGTATATAATCTGTGCTGTAGGAAGAGATTTAGGTCAGACACCCCGCCAAAACAAGAAAAGACCTCTGGAGGATGCACAAGCCTCTGATCCATATAATGCTGTGCGCACAGTAAATACACTGATTAACGATGTACACGGATGCTGTAATGATATGGCGGAGCAGTATCGGCAGTGCTCTTACCCAGCAGTGGAGGGAGCCAGTTCACATTGGCCTCACAGTGCGAGTCCAGAAAAGTGATCACTTCTCCAATCGCCACAGAGGCCCCCAACATACGTGTGCGAATGAGGCCTTCTCTCTTCTTCGTGCGGACTATTCTTACTTTGGGAAAATTGACCATGTAATCTTCCAGGCGTTTTTTCAGATGATCTGAAAAATGGAGAAGAAATAATAATATTCAGGGACCTCACAAATCTATAGTGCTGACCTTGCTGAGATTGAAGGGGAAATCAGTCGGAATGAGCTCATGATCCGTCATCGGTCCAAGAGGACATTGGTGTAGTCTCGGACTGCCACAGATGTCCAGTACAAATGGGAATTTCGAGAGTGATGAAACTCCTTTGGCAGGGTTTGGAGATTTCAGTTACAAGAAATCAGACCCAACTTCTAAGCCAAGGTCTATTCATATTCTTGGAAAGTTGTATCAGATTTTCAGTAGCAGAAATCTCAGGGCAGTGCCAAAGGGTTTTGCATTCTCTATAGAGACTTTTAATTTTGGAAATCAGTGGCAGTCTAAGACTCGACAAATGGAATCGTCTCGCATGAATCTAGGATATATCAGAAGATCACTAATCACTGGATTTTCCCTTTAAAGCACACATTCTTCAGATTTAGAGTTAAAATACGGTAACTTTCAGATTTCTAATTGCTTGCAGAAAACAGTTAGTCCTCATGCACACGACTGTTGTTCGGGTCCGCATCTCAACCGGGTGCGGACCCATTCACTTCAATGGGGACGCAAAAGATGCGGACAGCACTCCGTGTGCTGTCTTTATCCGTTGCTCCGTTCCGTGGCCCCGCAAAAAAAATAGAACATGTCCTATTCTTGTCTGTTTTGCTGACAAGAATAGGCATTTCTACAATGGGCCGCCCGTTCCGTAAATTGCGGAAGGCACACGGGTGGCTTCCGTTTTTTGCTGATCCGTGGACCGCAAAAAACGGCACGGTCGTGTGCATGAGGCCTTACCCCGTCATGAAAGGACATCTTGCAGGAAATTTTTGGTGCCAATATGCAGAGCACCGACTTCACATCACAGAGGGTGGTGTTCTGCATATGGGACTAGGAGCTATGAGAAACCACAAACTTCCATAACAGACCAGTGACAACAGGGTACAAACAGCTGCATTCAAATATATGGCAAATGTGGACACAAGAGACTAAGTTCAGTGCCCCATAACACTGCACAGTACTAAGGCTACTTTCACACTATCAGCACGGACCTCCGGCAGGCTGTTCCGTCGGGTGAACAGCCTGTCGGATCCATCCTGCCGCTAGTGACTGTGTGCCTCTGGACTACAACTCCGTCCCCATTGACTATAATAGGGCCGGGGGCGGAGTTCTGGCGAGGCACGGCAGCGCATGAGAGGCTGCCGGAATAAAACTACGACATGTCCGACATTTATTCCGGCAGCCTCTCGCCGTGCCTCCGCCCCCGCCCCCATTAGAGTCAATGGGGACAGAGCGGCAGTCCAGATCCGACAGGCTGTTCACCCGACGGAACAGCCTGCCGGAGGTCCGTGCCACTAGTGTGAAAGTAGCCTGAAGTTAAGCATGTAGAAAAATAGACATATAAACCATGGCATCAAACTCCGTATTGGGGTGCGTTAACACAACTGTATTTTCAGTGCGCATCCAATCCTTATTTTTTGTAGATTGCATGCGTACCCGTTCATTTCTATCGGGCTTCAAAAAATGCAGACAGACCACAGATGTCATCCATGTACTATCTGCATCTGTTCACCGAGCCGCAAATTCTAGAACATGTCCTACTTTTTTCCATTTTGCGGACAAGAATAGGCATTTTTTCAGTGGGGCCCACAAAAAGTGTGGGATTCACATGGACCGCATCCGTATTTTGTGGATCCTCAATTTGCCGACCACAAAACGGGTATGGTTGTGTGAATGCACCCTTATGCATAAAGCCGGGTTTCTGTGTCCATGAATGATGGAACCAGTGGCCTATTAAAGACAGCATAAAGCTCCTCACCACCAAACTTGTTTGGTAAGGAAGATTTGAGGCTCCAAAAAAATAGCAAAAACAATATATATGTTGTGAATGAGGCAGCTTCTAGTCTTCCGTAATACCATCATATGCCTTCTATAGCCTACAAGCCACAATGCCATCCCATGGCTGACATAACATTCATTTGCATACTTTTTCCCATGCAGCACTGCTTGAGTCTCTTCAATGAGAATCAGCACTATGCATATACCACACAGTAAAATATTTAAAGGGAATGTCACCATGTTTTATGGTGTCCTAACTAAGGGCAACATAAACTAATGACAGGTCTTCTTAGCAAAATGCTGGGTCGCTTTCTTTAATTCCCTCAGCCGTTTTGCCAAAATCTTGTATTAAACTGCTCCAGGACATGCCAATGAGTCCCTGTATCAATCAGAGTCAGGTGGGCAGGGAAAACCATGAGCTCATGAATATGGGGACTCATTGACATGCACTGGGGCTGTCAAGATTTAAAGGTGAGGGCGGCTGAAAACTGGTGACAGATTCCCTTTAATCAACTATGGAATGAAACTGTGCCATCTGCTGGGCAGAAATAGTAGTGCAGCAGCTGGACCCTTGGCCCACATTGTCTCCTCTTATCTCTAGCACTGCTGGAGAGATTTAGGTCACCTGTAGAGCAGTATCTCCGTAAATCAAATCAGTTCTACTCTGTAGGTTTTGGCCATTATATATAGAGTAAACTTTCACCATGGCACGGCTCGCTTACACCGCTCCTGCAAAATAATGTTTCTTTCCTCTACTGCTTTAAAAAAAACAACTGTTTTAACTTTTTCCCTTGCAATCCTCTGGGGCACCATGGCAGACATTAAAGCTTTGCAGTTTTAATAATTTAAGAACTGTGTGTGGCTTTCAAGGAACAGACAATGGTCTCAGAGGGGAGCCGAGAGATGAGATAGATGCGTTTTGCCAAGGATTCTTACCGCTACAGCAAAACTAGTAACAATGTTAAAATGGAACAAAATAATGAGGTACAGACACATTAATGTATCCAATCCAAGAAAGTTTCATAAAAAAATACTCTTCCCAGATAAAACTCCAGTAAAGTTATATTTCCCAGCGTAATAATCGACTCAAGAGTCTTTTGGACTTCCTAAAAACAATAGCTGGAAAACTAAAGATTTTTAAAGTCCTCTGCTAAGTAACATAAGTTGAGATCTGTGGTTCACAAGTTAGGACCCTCAAGGCTCTTGACTAGGATTGTCAAACTAATTGATCAAAAGGGTTGGTGGCATGTTCATGAGCACCACTAACTTTTCTGTTCCCATATGTCAGTCAAAATTTATCTTAAAGGGATATTACCGAGGCTTCCCATAGGACTAATCATTTAAGAAGTTGACTGTAGCACTGACTGGGGTAATAATCAAGACTGTTTTCTAAAAATCTTCAACAGGTTTTTCAAATAATCGATTTACAGTGGTCAGGACTGATTTTGCTACCATAGAAGCGCCAATTATCTCCAAAATTACGTCCATGAGCCAAGTTCTTTGCATACTTCTGTGGGTAGGAGCACTGTGTATGAAAGCACTGACAAGACTCCAGGTTGACAGACTGGCTGCATAGATAAGCATGTGTCATCATATACTCATCCATGAGCATGATCTTTGAAGAACCATTTATATGCATTTAGTGCTGCCAGACGACTACTGAAAAATTAGTCCTTCCCTCAAAAAGTAGGCAGTACTGAACTGACAATCAGATATCATCTCATTCCGGTGGACACAGTTTCATAGAGGGTTCTGGTGGACACAGTTTCATAGAGGGTTCTGGTGGACACAGTTTCACAGAGGCTTGTGGCAGAAAGTGTTTTATAGAGATCTCTGGTGGAAGACCATGACTGACCCACTCAAAAAAGCTTTTTCAGATTGCTTTTTGATATCACATTTCAGTAAACAGCCTGATTGTTGAGGCAATATTGATGTGATCACCATAATTTGTAATTCTTTTTCTGGTGAGGTTTCATGAAGTGACACATCTAGGAAGACCATGGCACTTACATATAAAGTTGCCTATAGACAATTTTTTTTTTTGCATTTTGGTTTACTGCCTACACTAAAGAACCCACAACAAAGCCAGTGACACCAAAAGCATCATCTTAATAGGAATATATATTGTAATAACTACCAGCTGATGGACCAGATCAAATACACTGCTCAAAAAAATAAAGGGAACACTTAAACAACACAATGTAACTCCAAGTCAATCACACTTCTGTGAAATCAAACTGTCCACTTAGGAAGCAACACTGAGTGAAAATCAATTTCACATGCTGTTGTGCAAATGGGATAGACAACAGGTGGAAATTATAGGCAATTAGCAAGACACCCCCAATAAAGGAGTGGTTCTGCAGGTGGTGAACACAGACCACTTCTCAGTTCCTATGCTTCCTGGCTGATGTTTTGGTCACTTTTGAATGCTGGCGGTGCTTTCACTCTAGTGGTAGCATGAGACGGAGTCTACAACCCACACAAGTGGCTCAGGTAGTGCAGCTTATCCAGGATGGCACATCAATGCGAGCTGTGGCAAGAAGGTTTGCTGTGTCTGTCAGCGTAGTGTCCAGAGCATGGAGGCGCTACCAGGAGACAGGCCAGTACATCAGGAGACGTGGAGGAGGCTGTAGGAGGGCAACAACCCAGCAGCAGGACCGCTACCTCCGCCTTTGTGCAAGGAGGAACAGGAGGAGCACTGCCAGAGCCCTGCAAAATGACCTCCAGCAGGCCACAAATGTGCATGTGTCTGTTCAAACGGTGAGAAACAGACTCCATGAGGGTGATATGAGGACCCGACGTCCACAGGTGGGGGGTTGTGCTTACAGCCCAACACCGTGCAGGACGTTTGGCATTTGCCAGAGAACACCAAGATTGGCAAATTCGCCACTGGCGCCCTGTGCTCTTCACAGATGAAAGCAGGTTCACACTGAGCACATGTGACAGTCTGGAGACGCCGTGGAGAACGTTCTGCTGCCTGCAACATCCTCCAGCATGACCGGTTTGGCATTGGGTCAGTAATGGTATGGTGTGGGGTGGCATTTCTTTGGAGGGCCGCACAGCCCTCCATGTGCTCGCCAGAGGTAGCCTGACTGCCATTAGGTACCGAGATGAGATCCTCAGACCCCTTGTGAGACCATATGCTGGTGCGGTTGGCCCTGGGTTCCTCCTAATGCAAGACAATGCTAGACCTCATGTGGCTGGAGTGTGTCAGCAGTTTCTGCA
The DNA here is from genome assembly GCF_905171765.1 of Bufo bufo. Lineage (NCBI taxonomy): Eukaryota > Metazoa > Chordata > Amphibia > Anura > Bufonidae > Bufo > Bufo bufo. Next base: position 281,948,988 of record NC_053389.1, read on the forward strand.
AGACTAAGGCATTGATGCTATGGACTGGCCCGCCCGTTCCCCAGACCTGAATCCAATTGAGCACATCTGGGACATCACGTCTCGCTCTATCCACCAACGTCACGTTGCACCACAGACTGTCCAGGAGTTGGCAGATGCTTTAGTCCAGGTCTGGGAGGAAATCCCTCAGGAGACCGTCCGCCACCTCATCAGGAGCATGCACAGTTGTTGTAGGGAGGTCATACAGGCACGTGGAGGCCACACACACTACTGAGCCTCATTTTGACTTGTTTTAAGGACATTACATCAAAGTTGGATCAGCCTGTAGTGTGTTTTTCCACTTTAATTTTGAGTGTGACTCCAAATCCAGACCTCCATGGGTTGAAAAATTTGATTTCCATTTTTTAATTTTTGTGTGATTTTGTTGTCAGCACATTCAACTATGTAAAGAACAAAGTATTTCAGAAGAATATTTAATTAATTCAGATCTAGGATGTGTTATTTTTGTGTTCCCTTTATTTTTTTGAGCAGTGTATATATTACTTGCTTTAAAGGCTATGTACACCTTCGGAGGCAATTTTTTATGATTGAATGTTACTCATTTTTGGCTAAAAATAATTTTTTCAATTGGTCTTTATTAAAAATATTGAGTTGTTCTGTCACAAAGGGTTAACTTTTTCTAGCTGTGTGACTGGTACTTTCACCTTCACTTTGTGCTGGTCATCTAATAAACCTGATCTCTAAACTACTGAGAGGTCATAAACATTTATTTAAGCCACATTCTTATAAATAAGATAAGAACTGAGCTATAGTTAGTGTTTATAATGTCAGAGAGCAGAAATAAGGAGTCCGTCTGCTCCTGGTCTGATGGAAAAGACAGGAAATCCAAAGGGTGCTTCTAGAGCATCTCAGCTCTGTACATAAAACGGACTCCATATTTTTATTAAAGACCAATTTAAAAAAATATTTTTAGCTCAAAAGGAGTACAATACAATAATAAAAAAAAATTGCCCCCAAAGGCGTACTTAGCCTTTAAAGGGAATCTGTCACCACATACCTTCATGTAAATCCATCTTCTATGTTAGATGTGTGATTATCAGGACTTTCTAATGCTCTTGATCCCATTTGGTTCCCCCAATTCAGAAAAATCAGCCTTTTAACAATATGCAAATTAGCCCCTTGAATTCCATCTGCCTGCCATGTACTGTGCAGAACACGCTTCCACGAAACTTCAGGGCCAGACATGCGTACGTCTTGGCGCTTTCAGTCGAAGTGGTGGGGATATGGCCTGGAAAAGAATGGGTGGATCCTCTGGGTGCAGCAACAACAACACCCCCGTTGCACCAAAGGGCTAACAAGCTCCCATCTACCAAGTGAAATGGATTTATATGAAGGTATGAGGTGACAGATTCCCTTTAAGAGCAATTCAAGCATGTCTGATCATATCTATGGTGCCTCTTTTGGGTGTCAAATGGTCTAAAGGACAATACCTATGATGAGCAGACCAAGTCAGTATTGTGTACTATACTAACATCTTTTCATTACTGGAGCTCAGATATTTTGCTTCAATCATAGCAAAATCAGCACTACTGATCGTTTAGGCTCCGTTCACACCAATTTGACGTTAGGTTTCCATTGCTCTATAGGGCGCTATGTCATATTTTTTTTTAATACAGAGTAATCTTGGTGACATCCTCTGATAATCTGATTTATATGGATTAACATGCATATTTGGCCTGCATGGTTATGCTCGAATCAGGAAAATTAGCTGCCAACATGATGCTACAACGCCAGTGTGAACAGAGCCTAAATGCTATGGTAACAGTGGCAATATAGCTAGTAGGGGATGCAAATAATAAATATATATATATATATATATATATATATATATATATTTTTATTTTTTATTTTTTTTACCATAGGCACCAAGATGGTCAATAGGAGCCAAAATTATTGATATATCTGTAAATGCATATGTATATTCAGGGACTGTACGGTTCCAAAAAGGCAAGAAATTCCTGAATTGTGAGGAAAGTGATGTCCTTCAGCCCCAAAACAAGAGGCTCGGAAAGGACCAACCCGTTGTTACTGTACATGACAAGACATCTGAGGCTGATAGCCTAAGAGATTTAAGTTTAGTCTTAATTTTTTTCTGTGCGACCCTCATGACGAGACTAATCTGTGGCAGAAAATTTAGTAGAATATTCATGCGGTATATGGTAATACTGTAGAGTATGCTTAAGATCTCCACACCTCCCAAAATTAGATCGCTACTGCAGGCTTTATTGCCTTTAAGTGTGATAGACGAGGTGTTCATGGGTCCAACAGGTTGCAATTATAACTTAAGCACCGAATGTACCATTAAGATTCTAATCAGCGATGAAGGGCAACCTGCAACCAAAGGGCAACAGAGTGGAGCAGATACTGTTCTACCGGCGTGCAATCTTTGGGGACGGAACAGACGGGAGGTCTGTGAAAAAATAAAGAGGCTCTCAGGGAGGCAATTAGGGTTCTGGCAGACAGAGCGCAGCTAAATAATTTACTCTGATTGCTGAGAAAAAAAGAACAGCTGTTCAAATTTAGCATGAAGATTCCTATATTGATGGAGCTGCCAAGGCGTCTGAAATTATTTATCAGGCAAAACGAAATAAATACGTATTCTTACATCTTGATTGCCAGGACTACTGTGTGTACAGAACCCACCGCTTCCAGATCCCCGAACTAGGGAATTCTACCGCAAAACCATCTGGACTAAATAAATGTTCCCACTATTATAGTCAAGTGTTCCACTTGTCCAAGCAGCAGTTGGTACTCCAGTGCTGCTCTTCCTTCTGTAAGTTGGGAGAAGGTTCTGGTCACTCTGTCGCCTGCTAACTACTGTTAAGCAAACTTGTGGTTTCAAGTTCGGCGTACAAGGTTCAGGTTCGGGTTATCTAAGAATTCCGTTATGGATTCCGCTACCATGGACCATAACTTATGGTCTGTGGTAGCGGAATCTAGAACAGAGTTCTTAGATAACCCGAACCAGAAAACACAAGTTTGCTCAACACTACTGCTAACTACTCACCAAATGTTTTAATCTTGCTCATGTTAAGCCGACTAGACACACAAGAGAAAAGTCAGATTTGGAACAATGATCTCGAATGTTTGTGGTCTGACAACAGAGTTCAAGGCAAAAGAGGGAATGGGCATGCTGGATCTCAATGTGTTGTTTTTCAGTAGCAATAACGCTGTAAATATGCAGAGAAACTACACAGCTCTGTGCAACGTATAGTGGATGGAGCACAACTCCCAGAATGGAACCAGCTCCATCCAGTACACAGTATGTATGGTCCCGGGCTAGAGCTACTGCGGAACAACAGATACCCACCTATCTGAAGGTATAAAAATCCTTGAGAACCCCATTTCTGTAATATTGGTTTCACATGCTGCAGCCATAATTCACTTGTTGCAATGTTCCTCCACGGCCGCAACATGTGAACCCAGCCTTTAAAAAGTATTTTCTAGGTTCCGTGGCCTTTCAGCCTAACCCACCCTCCATGTCGCCAGATCTTCAAAGGGAAACGTACTTACCTGCTCTGTGCCATTGGGTTCTGACTCATTTGTTCACGTGCCTTATGGTGGACAAGGCAGCGCTATGGCCAGTAATTGGCTGCAGTGGCACATATGACCCCAACAAATTGTGGATGTTGACAAGCGGGACCAGGGCGTGCCAGTGGCAACGGGGGAGTGCAGGAGTCAGAACCCAGCAGCAGGGAGCAGACAAGTAAGCTTCTCTTCGCAGGTCTGGAGGATTCAGGACAAAAAGCCCCTGCTGAACCTGGACAATTCTGGACTAAATAGAAATAGCTATGAGATGAATGCTCTATTTTATGTATATGACCAGCTTTACTCCCATAGGTCATGCAGCTGTGCCTTCACTTACTATTACATGGATTAATACTCAAGCTAATAATGCAAACTTGCCCCTATTAAAAGGGCTTATATTCATTTCAACTAGTGTTGAGCGAATCGGGTTCAGACTGCTCTATCTGAACCAGATTAGTTTCAAAACTTTGTTTATAATATGCGCTCCGTACCGCAGGAAAATGTATGGGCTCCACTGATGCCTTCTTCTTCTAGCCTCAAGTAACACGAGACTTGGTGAGTCTCGTACCTGCGACGTTACAGTTCGGTTCTGCGCATACATTACTGTTTCAAAATCAAAAGCTGAACTCAGCTTCGTTAATGAGGCACAAACCCAAGTTAGGCTTTGGATTCGGAAACAGTAATGTATGCGCAGAGCCAAACACACAGGCACGAGCCTGAGCAACTCTTGTGTTACTTGTGGCTACAAGAAGAAGGCCTCAGCGGAGCCCATACATTTTACTGCAGTACGGAGCACATATTATCAACAAAGTTTTGAAACAAATCGGGTTCAGAAAGATACGTCCGAACCAGATTCGCTCAAAACTAACTTTAACCCAAGATCTCCCCTTTTAGTTTTTCACTCTCTGCCTTCCCGGAGCCATAACGTTTTTATTTTTCCCTTCATATTGACATATGAGGACTTGTTTTTCCAGGACAAGTTGAACTTTCTAACGCCACCATTTAATATTGCATGTGATTTAGCAGGAAGCTGGAAAAATTCCAAATAGTGTGAAATTGGAAAAAGAAATGCAATTCCACCACAGTTTTATGTTGTTGTTTTTTTTACACCATTCCTCATGTGGTAAAACTAACCTGTTACCTTCATTCTCTGGGTCAGTACAATTACAACGATACCATATTTGTATAGTTTTTCTTACCTAAAAAAAAGTTAAAACTTTGGAAAAAATTTATTTTTTCTTTTCATCGTCATATTCTGACCCCATAACTTTTTATTTTTATGTCTATGGAGCTGTGTGTGAAGGCTCATTTTTGTGAGCTGATCTGTACTTTTGATTGATACTATTCTGGGGTGTGTATGACTTTTTAATTACTTTTGTAAAAAAAATTTGAAAAGGTGAAAAGACAAAAATTGCAAATCATGCGATTTTCATTATGTTACGTCAGTTGCCGTATGGGATAAATGTTTCTATATTTTCAGATGTGGTGATGCCTATGAAGTTTATTCTTTTAATGTTTATTTTTTATTATGGAGAAAGGTTGGGGAGGGGGGTGTGAGGGGTTAACTGTCTGCGATCGGTATTATCGCCGATCGCAGACATTAGCCCTGGGTGTCTGCTCTGTGAAACAGAGGACACCCAGCAGCTATAGCACTTGCTCTGCTTTGGAGCGGGCACCATCTTTAAAGAGATGACATCCACCGTACATGTATAGTGGATGTTGTCAAGGGGTTAGTCCCATAAAGGGAACCTGTCACCAGGATTTTGTGTATAGAGCTGAGGACATGGGTTGCTAGATGGCCGCTAGCACATCCCCAATACCCAGTCCCCATAGCTGATTTTATTGTGTAAAAAAAACGATTTGATACATATGCAAATTAACCTTAGATGAGTCCTGTCTGACTCATCTCAGGTACAGGACTCATCTCAGGTTAATTTACATATGTATCAAATCGTTTTCTTTACACAATAAAAGCACACAGAGCTATGGGGACTGGGTATTGCGGATGTGCTAGCGGCCATCTAGCAACCCATGTCCTCAGCTCTATACACAAAATCCTGGTGACAGGTTCCTTTAAGGTTGCAGTCTAAGTACTTAAGGAGTGGTAATTTTTTTGTTTATTTTTTTATATATTTTATTTTTCATAGCTGTATGCGAACATGTTTTATATGAGAAAAGTTGTATTTTTAATGGCACCATTTTATGGTACATTAGGTAAATTATATAACTTAAAAAAAATTGGGGGGCAAGAGTTTAAAAAAAAACAACAATTTCTCCATTGTTTTCATTTACGCTGCTCACTGCATGGTAATAATGATATTTCAACTTTATTCTGCGGGACAGTATGATTATGGAGATACGAAGTTTATATGGATTCCGTTATGTTTTACTACATTTAAAAATATTTTTTTTTGTTATGGACTAATTTTTTTGCATGGCGCGTTATAGTTTGCATTGATACCATACATTTTTTTGGGGAAGCAAAGTGACAAAAAAAATGACAATTCCAGGATGGACCACAGCATCTGAGAGGCTAAACTGTCAGGATCAGCGTTATCAGGTCCCTGAAAGTGAAGAAGAGTGCATCACACATCAGTGGCGTGCTCTCCGTTCATTTCTAGTGGAGTTTTGAAAATAGCCAAGCGAGCGCACAAATTTATGGAGAACCGCACGAGCACTGCCACTGCTCCATTGATGTCTCTAGGAACACCAAAGATAGCTGCACCAGCGCTTAGCTATTTTCGGCAGTGGGATAGAAACGAATGGAGGGTGGCAGTGCATGCCTGGTTGCTATCCGCTCACTTCAGGAGTCCTGTTCTGGAGATAGGTGCTGGTCCCAGAGATGGGACTTGCACCACTCCGCTGCTGGTGGCATATCCAAGTGATATACCACCAATGTCTCAGATGAGACAACCCCTTTAAAACTATTTACTGTCGGCACCTACCTCTAGGCAGATTAAAGGTGGCCACAGGCCATGCACATTGTTCAACGATTGTTCATTGGACGACATTTAACATTAAAAAATGATTGCTTTAGCCGGCCAATGATCATCTGAAAAGAAGTCGGCCATGTTTGAAGTTTTCATCTGATAGCTGGACGAAAGATCTTTCTTTAAAAGAACGCTCCCAGAAAGATCTTTCGTCCATCACCTGTTTTCATTGAACGTGTATGAGCAGTTTGAACAACTGTAACGGCCAATGGGGACTAAAATGTGTATGGTTATGTCTGCAAAATGATCATCCGCCAGATGACTGCTCAACTGCTGTTCAACCAACTTCTATCTAATTTGAGACAATGATCGACCGCATTGTGGCCCATCAGTCTTCCATGGGATTGTTCGGATGAATGATCCCACTTGGGCACAATGGCAAATGATTGACTGAATTCGGCCGCTCATGCCATAAACATGCCGTTTCGGCCGACAACGGACTCCATTGCAGTCAATCTCATGGAGGTAATTCTGACTACATTTGGATAATAAATAGTCGCATCTCTATCAGTACAGACAGGAGAAACCATCAGAAACATTTCAGTGCAGCGCAACCACTTTTTAGCTTCAGAATACGCACAGGTTTTGGAGCCATCATCTCAAGGATTCTAGAATCGGCTATTGCCTGCCTGTGCCAATAACGCACTCCTCACAATTAATACCCATCGCCTGCAGCCTGTTCCCAGTGCAGCCGTCTGGATAAGGCAGCAGGGGGAACCAGCAATGCTCACAAAAATCTGATTCACGGCCATTTATGTGCACAGTCTCAGCTGTTAAAGCGTCAAGCATCTCGAAGAAGAGAAAAAAAATATGAAAAAATTGAATCACTTCAGTTTTCTCCTTCAAGAAAAGAAAATGATAAATCACAAAAGTCTACTGGTTGAATAGAGTCTAAACATTGCCCTCCAGCAAGCAATTAGTGCCTCCTTGTATCTGATTGAAGGCTTGAAGAAAGAAATGGCTTTTGCTGGCTGCACGGACTTCTGGGACAAGAGAGTGCTGCAGTGTCTTATTCACTTCACAGTGGCCAAGGAAATGGATACTGCTACTAGGAAAAAAGAAATCTAAAAAACCCCCCACTAAACATATTATATATTACAATTGCTGACGTTATCCACCAGCAAAATGTGTGATTTAAAGGGTTTGTGCCATCATTAAATGTTGTTTTAATATAACCCAATGTGAAAAACTAGTTACTTTTGTAATGTACATTCTCTTACCAAAAAATAAAAAATGCTGCAGTTTTGAAATATTCTTTTTTTCTCCACTATAATAGCACCCCCTGGTGTTTAATCTGTATAGTGATGTGCACGTCCACCTTCATCTACTAAGGTGGATGCACATGTTCTATCCTTCAACAGCCACCAGCTGTATCTTCTGTTAGAAGCTACGACTGTTACAGGTAGAGAGCTGCATCAGAAAGGACGTGCCCTCTGAGCTGTGATAGGGAGAGCTGCAGCAGAAAGGACACACCCCCCTGAGCTGTGATAAGCAGAGCTGCAGCAGAAAGGACACACCCAACTGAGCTGTGATAAGGAGAGCTGCAGCAGAAAGGACATGCCCCCTGAGCTGTGATAGGGAAAGCTGCATTAGAAAGGACATGCCCTCTGAGCTGTGATCGGGAGAGCTTCAGAAGAAAGGACATGCCCCCTGAGCTATGATAAGGAGAGCTTCAGAACAAAGGACATGCCCCCTGAGCTGTGATAAGGAGAGCTGCAGCAGAAAGGACATGCCCTCTGAGCTGTGATAGGGAGAGCTGCAGCAGAAAGGACATGCCCTCTGAGCTGTGATAAGGAGAGCTGCAGCAGAAAGGACATGCCCTCTGAGCTGTGATAGAGAGAGCTGCAGCAGAAAGGACATGCCCTCTGAGCTGTGATAGGGAGAGCTGCAGCAGAAAGGACATGCCCTCTGAGCTGTGATAAGGAGAGCTGCAGCAGGAAGAACGCAGTAGTTTTCTTCCAGCTGATTCTCAGCATATTTGCTGGGATGCTACTGGATCTCTGCCGGACACCATTATAGTTACTGGGGTCTGACGGGGACGTTCAAGCTTCCGACAATGCCTGAATGCAGAGAAATCAGGCAGGCTATTCCCTGCTGGAACAGCCTGCCAGATCCCTAGCGCTAGTGTGGAACTAGCCTACCATAAGGGACAATCTAAAATGGAATGAAATCTAGAATGGTTATGTTGAATTTGAACATGCCCGATCCCTTCCTTCAGCTGTCTAAAAGCAGCTGGTCTCCTGTATGTGGCTACCGGCCTCATGGTAGCCACATACAGGACATGTTTGTGGATAAATGAAGCCAATTTTGGTAGGATCTACCAGCAACATAATGTCCCTGAACCCACTGTCAGTTTTACATTGTCTGCTTTTGTTGCCAAAATTGGCTGGATGTACCAAAGAAGTTTCTATTATCCTTGCTAGTATAGTGTCCCTTTAAGGTTCAGCTCTTAGCAGAACCGTCACCTAGACCACATCAATAAAAGCAAACTAAGGACATAACTAAAAGTAGGGGGAAAAAAGCATTAAAAATAAAAGCGGTCTGTGTCCTAAGTTTCTGGAGAACATACACAATACATTAAAGTCATCTGAAGGCTTTAATGTGCACTTTTGTTCCTGTTCTCCCCATCAGGACCTGCAGAGAAAGGACCCGATGTTCACTTTGAAGCGCTTCCACAATGATATCTGTGCATCCCTTTGACTGCCTTGAAATTCATTCCACCATCAAAAACTTCTGCCACGGTAGAGCGTGGAGGACAGGCACGCACCTTTGTCACTGAAGTCATCCACAAGCACAATCTCGGCGATGAGCTCCGGGGGAGAGCGGTTGAGTACGCTGTGCACGGTGCGCAGGAGGGAGGACCAGCCCTCGTTGTGGAAGGGGATAATCACGCTGGTGTTTGGCAGCTTAGCCGTATAGAGCTTGTTCTTGCAGCTAGAAAAAAACGAGAGAGAGGACATAAAAGGGACAGCTGTCAGCTTCATATGCAGAACATGCCCTGAGCTCATGTCAAACGAGGACAGCTTGGTAACGTCTGGGAGGACACCAGCTGAGAGGTGTGAAACTACAGATGGGACTCACAATTTGCTATTTGCAGAGCTACGTGTAATGATACAAACAGGGAAGAAAGATGCAGAACAGGTCTCGGTGGAAAGATGCCACGGAGAGCGAGCAATATGTCAGCCTTACAACCCAGCTCTCACCGCAGTTCATCTACGTGAACGAGAACCAGAAGGACACCATCTTGAAGTCTATCACTAAAAAGCCATCTAAAGAGGCTCTCCACCTAAATTTATTTATACATTTTTTAAACAAAAATGTTATTATATTCAAGTAATAGGAATAAGCATAACTTAAAGGGATTGTACAGTTTGGACATCTCTTTAAAGGGAATGTGTCATCATAAAATGAACCATCGTTCAAATCAAGTTTATTATTGTTAAAAATGACCAACACTGTTACAGATAAGTTTAATTTCTCATGTCACTATCTATACGTAAAGAAAATCTGAAAATCTTGCAGTTTTCTCACTGGCTACTAAGACTAATTATAACTCTGGTTCTTTCCAGCTCACTTTCAAGCAGTCATCTCATTACCATCATAAGCAGGATTACAATTTAAGATATTGTAAAACAAAATATTATTAATTTTATGGTCATAACTAGAGAAGACAAACAGATTCTAACAAATCAAATTAATTCAAAATCAGCCTTCTGAAACAGAGGGGCCGTCCCCGCTGCTCAAGAGACTCTCCCCTACCTATTGACTGCTCACCTGGCCCTAGGGCTGAAACGATTACCGTACTCAATTGAATCAAGTAATTCGACAAAACAATCCTCGACCACAGAGCGGCAGTGAAGTGCTTGCTATTACTTACCGCTCCGTGGTCAACCACCGGCCCTCACCGCACTTTCCTCCTGACACATCGTCAGGACATAGTACACGCTTCCGTGTACTATGACCTGACGCTGTGTGACATCAGGACGACAGTGCAGTGTGCGAAGAAGAAGATGGACGAGCGGAAAGTATTTTATTTCACTGGCGCTGGGGACATGGCAAGGAAGTGGACATGGTGGCACTGGGGGAGGAAGCTGGTGGCACTAGGGGGGGCAGCTGATGGCACAGGGGGAGGGTCTGATAAGTTTTTATAAAGAAAAACATTATTTTAATTCGTTTTTTTGTTATTAGAGTACTCGATTAATCGTTGGATTAATCAATAGAATACTCGATTACAAGAATAGTCGATAGCTGCAGCCCTACCTGGCTCTTCCATAAAAAAAAATGGGGCAGCCCCTATAAATTTGCTAAAGTAACAAAATAATCTATACTCGCCCCTTTTCTCTTAGCACTGCTCTCTGGTCTTCGCTGCTATGGACGTTATCCTCCTGGTCACTGCTGCAGCCAATCCCAGGCCATAGCAGTGACATCCTATGTCCTGCTGAGGCCAGAGATTGGCTGTATGGTGACCTGTGTGCACAGAACGTCACCACTGCAGCCAGGAAGATGAAGTCAGTGGAGGGGAGAAACAGAATGCAGGGCTGGAAGAAACGGGGCGAGTATCGCTTCTTTTGTTATTTTCGTAAGTAAGTTTACAGGGGCTACTCAGGGTTTTATTGAATTCAAACAACCCCTTTAACAGCAGATCAGGAAAGATGGCCACTTCATAATAAGAAAGTGAACACAATCTAGTATTAGAAAATGAAAAGATTACAAAGCAATATGTTTCACTAGCTTGTTTTAACTAATAAAAAATATAGCTGATACAGTCCCTTTAACATATTACAACGAGGTAGGTTCTCCTTCCTCCTACTGTGCTGCTCTGGTCACCAAAGAGAGGTTCCAAATGGGGAGTCCACTAATACCATCCATATGTCCTACTAGGGCATACGAATAAGAGCTGATCCACGTAACCGCAATCTCCTGGGCTGACCGCGACTCCCCTGACGGTATCATTGTGATTTAGGATACAGTCCGTTCCTATCTGATTGCGGATCTTTTGTACTGTACTCACATGACGATATGAGTAAAGTATAATAGACCTGGGATGTGTAGCCAAAGTCAGAAGTGGTTTGAAATGGAAAATAAGTAAGGATTGATACTTCTCCTTCCTGCTGGATCCACCTTGCGCTTTGGCTAAAAAAACTGTATGAAAAACTGCTACAGAAACGGCCACATACTGACCTGGTCACTATGGATCAGCTGTATTTTAGCAGGATGCAATATTAAACTGATTTTTCCATACAAATTTAGGTTAAAGGGGTTCTCCAGAATTTGCATATTGATGGTCTATCCTCAGGATAGTTCATCAATTGGCGAGGGTACAACTCATGGCACCTTTGCCGAACAACAGTATAAAGAGACCGCGGTGCTCCATGGGAGCTTAGCCCTCTTCCTAGGCCCCGTGATGTCACGTTCATCGGTCACATGGTTTATGTCCAGCACAGTCCTACTGAAGTGAATAGAGCTGAGCTGCTATCAATGGGTAGTGCTGTGCTTGGTAGGCTGTGGCACTCACGGAGGATCCAGTGAGTGCAGTGCCTTCCTCGAACAGCTGATAGGTGGGGGTTTTGGAAATTGGACTCCTGCTGATTAGTGTTGAGTGAACTCGTGTTTCAAGTTCATTGTACAAGGTTCGGGCTATCTAAGAATTCCGTTATGGTCTGGGGTAGCAGAATCCATAACTGAATCCTTAAATAGCCCGAACCTTGTACAATGAACTTGAAACACAAGTTGGCTCATCCCTACTGCTGATCTCTTATTTATGATCTATCCTGAAGATAGGCCATCAATATGAAAATCCCTGAGAAAACCCATAAACGCCTCTCTAAAGAGGACCTGTCACCTCTCCTGACATCTGTTTTAGTATCAACTTCTTGCAATTCCTTGATTATTCCTAATACAAGTCTATGAATGAATTTCTAGCAGTCTGCAATAAAAGGTCCTTCTATTGGATTGTGTCTTTGTACAGTCTGGCATTGTCTAATCCATCCTTAAAGAGGACCTTTCACCGATTCTTACCCTATGAACTAAGTATACATACATGTGGAGCGGCGCCCGGGGATCTCACTGCACTTACTAATATCCCCGGGCGCCGCTCCGTTCTCCTGCTATGTCCTCCGGTATCTCCGTTCCCTAAGTTATGGTAGGAGGAGTCTGCCCTAGCGCTGGCCAATCGCATTGCAGAGCTCACAGCCTGGGAGAAAATAACCTCCCAGGCTGTGAGCTCTGCGCTGCGATTGGCCAGCGCTAGGGCAGACTCCGCCTACCATAACTTAGGGACTGGTATCTCCGCCTACTATAACTTGGTGAGCGGAGATACCGGAGGGCATAGCAGGAGAACGGAGCGGCGCCCGGGGATAATAGTAAGTGCAGTGAGATCCCCGGGCGCCGCTCTACATATCTGTATAGTTAGTTCATAGGGTAAGAATCGGTGAAAGGTCCTCTTTAAGATTGTGCAGAGAACTGCCCCTCCACCCAACTGGTAGCACCCATCTGGACCTTTACTGCAGACTGCTGGCAATTTATGGTTAGACTTCTATAGGAATAATCAAGGAATTGCACATCATAGAGTTATGAGAAGTGATCGTCCACAACTGTTATTACATGCAGAATGCAGGAAGGTACTAAGACATGTCAGGGGAGGTGACAGTAGGGCTGCAGCTATCGAATATTTTTGTAATCAAGTATTCTATTGATTAATCCAATGATTAATAGAGTACTCTAATAACAAAAACTAATTAAATGAATCATCAGCTGCCCCCTCAGTGCCATCAGGCTCCCCCCCCCCCCCAGGGCCATCAGGCTCCCCCCCCTAGCGCTATCAGCTGCCCCCCTAGTGCCATCAACTGCCCCCTCAATGCCACCAGCTTTCTCCCCTAGTGCCATCAACTGCCCCCTCAATGCCACCAGCTTTCTCCCCTAGTGCCATCAGCTTTCTCCCCTAGTTCCATTAACTGCCCCCTCAATGCCACCAGCTTCGTCCAACCAGTGCCACCAGCTTCGTCCAACCAGTGCCACCAGCTTCGTCCAACCAGTGCCACCAGCTTCGTCCAACCAGTGCCACCAGCTTCGTCCAACCAGTGCCACCAGCTTCGTCCAACCAGTGCCACCAGCTTCGTCCCACCAGTGCCACCAGCTTCGTCCCACCAGTGCCACCAGCTTCGTCCCACCAGTGCCACCAGCTTCGTCCCACCAGTGCCACCAGCTTCGTCCCACCAGTGCCACCAGCTTCGTCCCACCAGTGCCACCAGCTTCGTCCCACCAGTGCCACCAGCTTCGTCCCACCAGTGCCACCAGCTTCGTCCCCCAGTGCCACCATCTCCCCTCCTAGCCATGTCCCCAGCGCAAGTGAAATAAAATACTTTCCTGTAGGGGCGCTGCTTCACAGCTCATCCATCTTCTTCTTCGCACACTGCGCTGTCGTCCTGATGTCACAGAACGCTTACGTGCACTATGTCCTGACGATTTGTCAGGAGGAAAGTGCAGCGCGGTGAGGGCCAGCGGGTGACCACGGAGCGGTAAGTAAAAGCAAGCGCTTCACTGTCGCTCTGTGGTCACATGACACGAACGAATCCTTGATGCTAAAAATTTGCATTTTTATGTGTCAAATCGAGTAATGGTTTCAGCCCTAGGTGATAGATCCTCTATAAAGCAGTTTCTCACTGGTGCACAGTGTCTAATACAGAGAACTCTAAGCTGTATTCATAAGGAGAGCAGAGCCACCACCTCCACCTTCATCCACTGATGACTAAGGGTAGTTATGTAGACCTAGTCCATCCACAATGAACATTCATCTGAATGGCTGCCATGTGCTGACACATGAATCTGATTAAAAGGGGTTAGGGAAGCTGGCCTCCATAGTGGCTGCCTTCAGGAGAGCACACCTTCAAAAGTCCAGTCTGAGCATGGTGCTAGTGCTCCATGGAGACATGGCATGCACCACCTACATATATCATATATCACAGGCTGAGAACTTAGGCTGTATATTATTTTAAAGGTAACCTGTTATCAAGCGTATGCTGTCTGAACTTCAAAATTTCAACAGGGTCCCTCATGATAGGCTTAGGGTACTTTCACACTAGCGTTAGAGGAATCCGGCAGGCAGTTCCGTTGCTGGAACTGCCTCCCGGATCCGAAAATCCATGTGCAAACGGATACCCTTTGTTTCCCGATCCGGATCAGTCTGACAAATGCATTGAAATACCGGATCCGTCTCTCCGATATTTATTTTTTTCACATTTTTTAAAGGTCTGCGCATACGCAGATCGGGAAACCGGATTCGGTTTTCCGGAACACTCCGGCAATCAGGCAAGTGTTCCGGAATTTTGGCCTGAAGACATCCTGATGTATACTGAACGGAATGCTCTCCATTCAGAATGCATTAGGATAAAACTGATCACTTTTTTTCCGGTATTGAGCTCCTAGGACGGAACTCAATACCCGAAAACTTTAATGCTAGTGTGAAAGTACCCTTACAGAAAACATAGGGAAAGATTTATCAAGACCGACGTGTGCTGTGCTGGTCTTGATGTCTCGATGTGCCTAATTTATGGCGAGGTTCAGGCCTCATCTGAAAGCTCAGAGCTGCCGAAGATTTCTGTGTTCACCTACACCAGAAAAGTGGTGTAAGGGGAATGATAAAATCTCCCCTCTCATAGTTTAAAAACGAGCCTGTCCTGGAGACAAGACTTGGTTGTGAGGCTCGGCTTGATTGAATGGTTCAGAGAACATAACCCCGATGACAGGTTCCCTCTATAAAACCTTCTGCCACATCATACAGAATGGCCATGAATTATCTTGAATTACATTACTGCTATACTTGCTGTAATTTGAGGCTCTTTGAGCACATATTTGATTAAAATTACGTGGTATCCATCTACCAAAGACAAGGTGGCCTCTTTAGGTGGCAACTCCTTACACATCAGCCATGGTAGCCTGTAACTGTACATTCATGTCACATTGTTTGGAGGCGCTTATTGCATAGAGAATGGGCATAGCGGTCCCATTCATTACTATTCAACATTAGTCTGAAAGCTGGTGCCCCCTGCATTCAGTTGGGGTCCTAGCTGACTCACTCAGTTATAGACTACTAGTTGCCTGCTCTTGACACGTGCATTTTTATTATTATGGGTGTTATATTTGTATAAGTTAAAAATTAACTTTTATTATTTATTTATTTAATAAGCTGGGAACTATCTTATCTATTCTATTAATTTAAAACTTTCTGCAGTTGACCCTTCGAGTGCTAAATTAATAATATAGTTTTTTTCCTATTAGCTAGTATTGCCGATTATGCAGTAGCAGTGGGTTTTTATATGGTCTGTGACTGAATGCGTCTAGGTGCACCTGCTGGATTTCCAGTGGTGGCACTTTACCTCCTATACTGCCTACTGACTTTGCAACATTTGTGCTAACTGATGCATTTGTGTAACAATGTTGCTCTGTTTGTTACTATTATGTTAGCGATTCAATTGTTGCTATTCCTGCCTTATGAATATCTACTGGTTCCTAATGGCAGCGCAATCGATCACTATACTGCCTTTTAGCTACTCGGTAGCTGGCACTCTGGTACTGGGTCTCCGGAGATCTAAAAATCTAATCACTGCCCCCCGACATGTTTCGCCATATACATGGCGTCTTCAGGGGAACGGGCAGAATCAAAGGGTCAACTGCAGAAAGTTTTAAATTAATAGAATAGATAAGATAGTTCCCAGCTTATTAAATAAATAAATAAATTATAAAAGTTAATTTTGAACTTACACAAATATAACACCCATGATAATAAAAATGCACGTGTCAAGAGCAGGCAACTAGTAGTCTATAACAAGTGCCTCTACACGAGCAGGGTACAAACAAGTGTAATATAAACTAGCTGACTCACATCTCGACATGGCTTACTTTAAAGGGGTTATGTCATGACTGATGTAAAAAATGAAAATCAAGCATCATATAGCACATGCCAGTCTCTTTCTGAAAAAGCAAGAACCAGCCCTGTACCTCACATGGGTCCAGAGATCGCCCCATGCATTGCTCTGGTAGATTTCACGCTGGCAGTTCAGGGGGCATGTCCTTTCTGCTGTAGCTCATTCCCTGTAACGGTCACAGCTTCTAACAGAAGACAGGGCTGGATACAGTTAAAGATTTAAATAGAGCGAGTGAGACCACCTAAGTGAGGTGGACATGAAATAAGGAAATGAACATACAGCAGGTGGCGCTATACAGATACATTGAATTAGTTTAATGGATGTGCTAAATTTCTTATTACATGCAATTCCAAAAGTATTTAGTTCCAAAAATGTATAATATTTTTTGTGGCACAACCTCTATAAAGAACGTATGCAAAACAGTTCCTGTCGTTTCTTGACTTCTGAAAGCATATATACAGAACTGCCAGATACCACCCGAGACATCCTGCAACTCTGGTCACTAATGCGTGGGAAGCAAAATGGATTACATTGAAAATGAAATTACATTTGGACTACAGTTCAGACTGGTTCACTGGAAATCCTTTATGCTAAACAGGTTTAGCCTGCTCTGTGCAATTCGGAGGATGGAAGGACGAGGGGACGGGTCACAACCATTCTGCTCCGGAAATGCGGATGTGGACAGCACACTGTGTGCTGTCCGCATATCTTCCGGCCCGATAGAGAATGAATGGGTCCAGATTCGTTGCGGAACGGATCCGGACCCATTCTGCAGACGTGTGAATGGACCCTTATTATTTCTCCCTTTCTATAATGACTTTGTCTTTCTCTTGCTCTATGTCTCATTGTCTATTTCTCTCTATTCATGTCTTGCTTTCTAACTCTATATCTCAATCTTTCTATCTCTCAGTTTCTATAGTTCTCTTCCTCGCTCTCAAGCTCTGTCTCTTTCTTCCTAGTTTTCTTTCTATCCCCTCTTTACTTTACATCCGTATCTTCTTCTTCATCTCCTATGCTGTCTCCCTCTCTACATTTCCCTCTCTTTCTTCCTCGCTCTTTCTCCATCTCTATCCTCACTTTTCTTTCCATCTCTATTAAAAGGGTTTTGTCACCTCAGCAAATAGCACTTATTATGTAGAGAAAGTTAATAGCAGGAAATTACTAATGTATTCTGATTCTCCACATTGCTTACTTTGTTGGTTGGATCAATTTTTCCATCAAATTATACACTGCTTGTTTCCATGGTTACGACCACCCTGTAATCCATCAGCGGTGGGCGTGCTTGCACACTACAGGAAAAAATGCCGGCCTCTCTGGTGCCCGGGACCATGGGAGCGCACATAGGCGGGTGCTTTTTTTTTTTTTTTTTTATAGTATGCAAGCACGGCCACCGCTGATGGATTACAGGGTGGTTGTAACCATGGAAACGAGCAGTGGTTAATGTGATGGAAAAATTAATCCAGCCAGCAAAGGAAGCAATATGGACAATTACAGTACATTATAGCTACTAGAGATGGGTTGTTGATCCAGGGAGTTAGTCTGATTGGAGTCAGGTAGGAATTTTTTTTCCCCTAAAGTGAGGAAAATTGGTTTCTACCTCACTTGAAAAATGGCATAAAATCATATTTAGCATGGCTGGATCTTAACAAGGTTCCAAGTAGAGCTTCAACATGCAACAAGAAGAAATGGGAGCGAGACAAAACATTTTTTGAGCATTCAATTTAATGAAAACAATGAATAAACTGAAACAGGCTGTTGTTCAGCTGATCAAAAGTTTAGGACCACATGTCTTTAAAAGGCCAAATCTGTGCAAAGATGTGGATTCATGGTCATTTTCTGTCAGGTAGTCACACGTTGTGATGGCAAAGACAAAAAAACTCTCCCTTTTTGAACGTGGTCGGGTTGTTGAACTGCATAAGCAGGGTCTCTCACAGCGCGCCATCGCTGCTGAGGTGGGACGCAGTAAAGCAGTCATTTGGAATTTCTTAAATGATCCTGAGGGTTATGGAACAAAAAAGTCAAGTGGCAGACCCAAAAAATTTCATCAGCACTGAGCTGGAGGATCCAATTGGCTGTCCGTCAAGACACTGGACGATCCTCGACCCAAATTAAGGCCCTTACTGGTGCTGACTGCAGCCCCATAACCATCAGACGGCATCTGAGACTGAAGGGCTTCAAAAAAAAAAAAACCTCTTCAAAGACCTCGTCTCCTTGAACGCCACAGAACTGCTCGTTTGGACTTTGCAAGAGAGCACCAAACATGGGACATTCAAAGGTGGAAGAAAGTTTTATTCTCTGATGAGAAACAATGTAACCTTGATGGGCCTGTTGGTTTCCAACGTTACTGGCATGACAAGCAGATCCCACCTGAGATGTTTTCTACACGCCACAGTGGAGGGGGCGCCATAATGGTCTTGGGTGCTTTTTCCTTCAGTGGAACAATGGAGCTTCAGGAAGTGCAGGGGCATCAAACGGCCGCTGGCTATGTCCAGATGTTGCAGAGAGCATTCCTCATGACTGAGGGCCCTCGTCTGTGTGGTAACGACTGGGTTTTTCAACAGGACAACGCTACAGTACACAATGCCCACAGGACAAGGGACTTCTTCCAGGAGAAAAACATCACTCTTTTGGCCCATCCTGCGTGTTCCCCTGATCTGAATCCAATTGAGAACCTTTCCAGACAGTAGATGGCCTTCGTGCGGCCGTCTTCACCACTTGGAGAACTGTTCCCCACTCACCTCATGGAAACGTTTGCATCAAGCATGCCGAAACGAATTTTGGAAGTGATAAACAATAACGGCGGAGCTACTCATTACTGAGTTCATGTATGGAAGTTGGATTTCTGTTTTGGGGGAGGGTTTAGTTATTTTTTTGGAGGTGTGGTCCTAAACTTTTGATCAGCTGAAAAACAGCCTGTTTCAGTTTATTCGTTGTTTTCATTAAATTGAATGCTCAAAAAAAGTTTTGTCTCACTCCCATTTCTTCTTGTTGCATTTTGAAGCTCTACTTGGAACCTTGTTAAGATCCAGCCATGCTAAATATGATTTTTTGCCATTTTTCAAGTGGTCTTAAACTTTTGATCAGGACTGTATTATTTTTACTGTTTATCACATACACACATTTGCTATCCTGTGTAGGATGTCCATTGTGGTACATTGTATGCATTTTTGCTGGGGATCGCCATTAGCAGCGGACCACAAGTGCATGATCTGCCCCCCCCCCCCCCGTATAGATGCACCACTGCATATCGGGTTGAGCACTTCCTGCTTTTTAATACCACACCAATTTGTAGTTTGCCTTCCTCTGGATCAACTTGCAGGATATCAGGCCGAACTGGATGGACAGATGTCTTTTTTCAGCCTTATAAACTACTTACTATTAGTTACTATTAATAAGTGCCTTGTATTAACTTTCTCTACATAATAAATGCCATTTGCTGAAGTGACACAACCCTTTTAGTTCTCTCTTTTCCTCCATCTGTTTCCCTATCCTTCTCTTCAGCTCTCTCTTTCTATCCCTCTTTACCGTCTCCATCACATCTATCTCTTGTAGCCATCTCTTTATCTCCATCTTATAAACCCCAGCTTTGTAGACGCACACTTCGAGGGTGAATATAGGCCATCTGTATGGATGTCATTTGTATCCCTGAGAAGCTTGGCAGCCCCGTGGAGCACACTGTGCCGAGAAGGCGGCAGACTGGTGTCTTCTACCATCACAAGGAGCTTCTCCTTAAGGACATAGCTCTTATTAGCTCAGCTGAATGCAGAAATCGAGTGCGCTAGCTGCACGGACTGAGAATTAAGATCGAGTTTCTCTGTCACTGCACTCCAAATAATAGGTTACAGGAGAGGAAATTAGACACCGTACAGCAACACAGGAGATCATGCCCTAAGAGCAATGCTGCCTCTTTACTCATCTATTACAGATGTTGTATTCCCAGAACTTTTCCAACCAGTTCTTCCTAACCTAATGATGCAATTTCCTCATGGTTTTAAAAGATCTATCTAAATGCAATCTTTTGCTCTCGGATATCAGCCATGTGTATCCTTGGGAAAAGATGACTACAGTGCTCTTCTATGGGATTATTGACAGGCAGTCTAGAACAATGTCTACATCCCACCACATCACATAATACACTATGGGGCAAGTCATTTACCCCCTCAACCATTCATTCTGCACTGAAGAACCTCTTGAAATAACTCTAAGGAGTTGAAAGTCTGTGAACCTGGGGCAGAAGGGGAGTGGAAGATGAACCACTAACCCTTTAAAACCAAATAGATGGACAGACAATAACCATTGACGTCTATGAGGGTATAATTTTCCGCTAAATTGGATGATTTACTTACTTGGTGTGCCGGATGTCTGGAAGAGACCTGTTAAGTGAGATTTTATCACTGACGTATATATTGAAGCCATTCTCGCGGTATGCTTGTTCCACGCGGTCTGCATCTGTCATTGAGAACGGTTTCCCCTGCTCGCCATTTCCTGAGAAGATTTTACATTCATTATAAGCAATGCTCATAAGAAACTCCCGACAAACAGGGCTCGGCGTCACCTATATCACACACTGGGCCGCATCTTGGATGCTAAAGCATGGTTCAGTTGTACACGTTTGTGTCCATGCACATGGAACAAGTAGGGATGAGCGACCTTGTGTTTTCAAGTTCTGCGCACAAGGTTCGGGTTATCTAACAAATCAGTTGCGGATTCCGTAACCACGTACCATAACTTATGGTCCGTGGTAGCAGAATCCATAACAGAATTCTTAGATAACCCGACTCTTGTACGCTGAACTTGAAGACACAAGATCGCTCATCCCTACTCACAAGCTCAATGCAAGGACAGTAGATGAGACGGAGCAGAATTCTAATACGGAATATATAAGTAAAGTAGGGTTTTTATTTTATTTTATTTTAACCTCTTAAAAAAACAAGCAAATTGGGTGGTGGAGCAATTACTGTTTACTAGATAGATCTCAATTAGATGATAATGACCAGTGGTATAATAGAGTATACATGTGAGAGATGAGGAAGGTTTCTCCACGTTACCTATTCGATCATGGTCTTGTCTAATGTACTCATAGTCGTGCCAGTCCTTCTTCCCCAGTACTTTGTCATTGACGTATTCATCCTTATGTCGTATCAGTGCAACCTATAAATAAGGGGAAGATAAAAGTGCTTAATTCTCTACATTTACCCAAAAAAACAAAAATGCTCGACATACATGTAAGGCTATTTTTACATA
The DNA here is from genome assembly GCF_905171765.1 of Bufo bufo. Lineage (NCBI taxonomy): Eukaryota > Metazoa > Chordata > Amphibia > Anura > Bufonidae > Bufo > Bufo bufo. Next base: position 281,970,712 of record NC_053389.1, read on the forward strand.
TGCGTTTTGGCATTCCGGTTTTGAGATCCGGCAGAGGATCCAATTTGTCCCCATGCATTCTGAATGGAAAGAGATCCGTACAGGATGCATCAGGGTGCCTTCCGGAACAAGTCAATGGTGACAGAACCGTTTTTTACAATCCTAAAAACCATGATCCGTCACCCATTGATTTTCAATGTATTTAGTGACGGATGTGGTTTGTTCCGTTTCGATTTCACACAAGTGCATCCTAACGGAACGGACGCAAACTGATGTGTGATCAAAACGGAACCACCTCTGCCGGATCTCAAAACCTGAAACCAAAATCCATATGTGAAAGTAGCCTACCTCAATATGGAAGTCCTTTTAGCAGAGCTGAGAGGGGTCATGTCACAAATCTTCTTGCAGACCAAGAAGTTTGCCATGCTACCTATGGGTCAACCTGCATTGGTAACCCCATGGCACACTGGTATTGTATATCCACGATAATAGGGAGTTCTTACACTACAAGGGGCTTCACAGAGACATTGCTGTGTAGATGTATCATTAACTTTATGTCTATCATTATCCTAATAGAACTAATTAAACATGCTGATATCTTTGGGGTCTTACTCTTTACCTTGAGTATTTTGGCATTACACCTGGTTACTTCAATATCGTATCATGTAAGTGCAGTTGCGTAATTCCATATTGCCATTTTTAATGTCTTTCCATTGACATCACTGCATCATCCTAAGTGCATTTCCTCTGTGATGCGCTACCAGATGCAATTGGCGGTGTTCCTGGGCCTTTATAGGATTACCCACTTACCGCTGCCTTCCTACACCAACACTACAACGTATCCAGGACCACATACCACCTCCTCCTTATCCACCTGCGCAGTGCGCTGCTCTGAATCTGGCACCCAGCGTGGTGGGATCCATCACTGGAGGTCACCATTTCGAGCATCTCTGGCGGCATTGATACACTGCGACATCTCCAATGGCGTTGTGACTTTGTCAGCCACACTATGGCGGTCTTACAGATGCGTGGTCATGAAAGGCTATTGATTAGTGCACTGGTTTAATGCACCCAGCATACTGATCATAGTCTGTCAAGGTCCCTACTAATTATCCAGTTTGTATCAAAGCCATTTCGTACCATTTACAGGTCGCTGACCTTGCTGCTAATTGCATATAACGGCAGACTACTACTTATAATGGTATTACACGCTATGCACTTGACAAAGCAGTATATCCATTTTCTGTCCGGTATATCTTTGCTGCATATCTGTATTTCTTGTCCCTTAATGCTTTTGATCCAATTACTTTTGCTACATCATTGAAAATAATTTGGGGCCCTTATGGTTGCGATTTGTCCCCTGATAAATCACTGATGCTGGGGACACCAGTTAGAACATAAGAACCAGCATTTATGTGCAACTAGGATATAATAATCAGGATTTGTGTGGAACCGGGATATACAATCCAGCAATCACGTGTAACGAGGACATATTTGTATACCATGTAGACGGACTTCCGGCTGTATTTTTATTAGCGGATTTTTCCAGCGAGTTACTGGTTGTGATGGTGTGCTGTGTGATTACCTGAATATTCCCAGTTTCAGAAATGACCCCCTTCTCACACAGGGTACATCATGGTGAACCAGGAGGCTCCTGCATGGGGCCGTCCTTTTCGGGGCACTCGTACTCGGGGCATTTAAATAGGACTTATTAGGATTTGGAATATTTTAGAGTGTTATCTATCAATTAAAAGTTAAAGGGGTCCAGGAAAGGTCATCAATATAAGATCTGTGGGCGTCTGACTCCTGGGACCCCTGCCGACTGGATGTTAGAGGAAGCAGCGGCACTCACCGCAGCTCTGGTTAGTGCCGCGGCCTACACAAAGCTTACCAAGCGCAGTGCCATCTATTGGATAGCAGCTGTGCTTGGTAAGGCAGCTCAATGGGACTAAGCTGCGCCTAGGCCATGTGACTGATAAACATGACGTCACATGACCTAGTGCTCACGGAACACCGCAGTCCTTTCGTGCAGCCGATCCCGGAGGATAGGCCATCAATATAAAATTCTCAGACAGCCCCTTCAAGTTTTAAAGTCATTTTCCCCTGATTAACCATATATCAACTCTCGGTGATAAGCAAAAAAATGTATGTGTCTAAGGAGTCTGAGGGTGGGGCTCGCCAACTCGTTCTTTGGATGTTTATTTAAAGGGTCCCTCATTGGAGACAAGCTAAAATCCACAAAAAATCCAGGAAAAAATAAAAACCGGTGATTCCCTATTCTTCTATACCAATCTCACTCCATCCTTTAATTGGAAGCCTGCGAAGGGCATTACTAAGACACTGAAAGCAACATCAATCTGAATTATTATGATCTCTTTCCCCAATACCTCTGTCCTATGGCAGTATTATGTTCTAGAATTCTATTCATGAACCAGGCAACTCACTGCTGTTCTGTCCTATACTTGGTGGTGGGAGGACATATGAAATACAGAATTTAAAGGGTATTTTTTTTAAAATAAAATTAGATGTAATTCTCTGCTGTTTTATCAGCTTCTTCCATCTATGGAGCCACCCAAAACTAATAACTGGAGGTAACTGAGAAAATCCATATCTCCGGAGCAAGGGTACAAACCCGTCCAGTGTCAGCCCCGGGATGCTTACACCAATTAGGGAGTGAAAATGAGCCTCTACGCAATGAAGATCCACAGCAAAACTAATTAAAGCAAAGTGTTAATACACGTGATACATGTAATGGTAGAGGAAACACATCCAAACCAATTACAACAGAAAAGACGTACCGTTATTAAGGAAGAAATACACACGAGTCACATTATTAGGACTACTTCCCACTTTTCATGTCAGCAGGGTGTAGCTGTAGGAAGTCACGTGTCTCGAGCTGGCTTGGTGGGTATATAAGGTGTTAGATGGGCTGCCTGCACACATATCCCTCATTGCTGTCATGGGTAAAAGGACGATTTATCAGAGTTGGAAAAACAGATGATTACTGGCTTTAGGGCCAAGAGTAGCGGTATTCCTGAAACTGCACAGTTTGTGAACAGTTCTCATGCTGCTGTGGTACAAGTGTATTGTGAGTGGACTAGTGTTGACAATATACCTGAAGCCTATGAGCCAGTAGAATGGCACAGACGGTCGCAATGTCCTCACTGCAACCTCCTGCACTGGTCCAGGGACGGCGCGATAACGTAGGCACATGACCACGTCATCGCGCCGCCCATGACCCGGCGATGTCACCTGCCTGCCTCGGGAAACGGCAACTAAGGCCCTGTAGCCTGAAGAAAGAAAAAAAGTCTGTCGCCTGCATCACATACGGACACAGGTATGTTTTTTTATATATCTATGGCATTACTGGGGGAACTGTAGAGGGCACTATTACTACTACATAGGGATGTCTGGGAGCACTAGTACTATGGGAGGATTATCTGTATAGCAGATGGGGAGCACAGCAAGCACAGTACTGGGGATAGCAGCAGAATGACAATGTTGGGGCAACAGGAGGGGGAAGGTGGATGGTGAGGAATCTAAGATGTCTGTGTGTCAACTCTGCAGAGATGAGACATGGCTGAGAGAAATCATCATCATGGCAGTCTGATCTCCTAATGGAGAAGGGGAGAAAAGAGAAGGGGAGAAAAGAGAACGGCTACATCAGAGGAGACATCACTGGAAGTAAGAAGGATGTGAGGCTCTATTACCCTGTATGTTTAGGATTATGTACGGTCCATCCAAATATGTCTTTAACCCCTTAAGGACTTAGGACGTACCGGTACACCATGTTTGCCGAGTCCTTGAGGACCCAGGACGTACCGGTACGTCCTGTGTAATTTTGATCACTGACGCATGGCAGGCAGTGATCGGAATGGGGTGCCTGTTGAAATCATTCAGCAGGCACCCTATGACAATGCCTAGGGGGGTCCTGTGACCCCCCGTATTGCCGATCGCTACAAACCGCTGGTCAATTCAGACCTGCGGTTTGTAGCGCTTATGCAAGTTTCTGATCCCTGCGGTCCGTGACCGCAGGGATCAGAAACATCAAAGTGCCTATATTTCGATGTTAAACACCCCCCCCGCAGCCCTCTGTGTTTTTGCACCTGCGGGCGCAGCGGGGGGGGGGGGGATTGCGGGCGGTGCGGGAGACGGGCGGGCGGCAGTGTGGGGGGGCAGGTGCGCGATCTTCCGCCCGCCCCCCGTTTATTCTCAGGCTGACCGAGCGGTTGAATCAGAGTGTCAGCTCGTTGCTGACACTCTGATTGAAACGCTGACATCTGTGCAGATGTCAGCCGTTTTAACCCCTTCCATGCCGTGGTCCGTAGGGGCCGCTGTATGGAAGAGGTGAAGAGGGAGCTCCCTCCCTCTCCCATCGGGGGGCTGCTTCCCTCCCCGGAAGGTTCCCATGGCAACAGGATGCCTTCTCAGGCATCCTGCTGTCCATGGTGCTGAACAGATCTGTGCTAAAGGCAGAGATCTGTTCAGACAAAGTATGAGTGAAATACAGTGCAGTACACTATATAGTGTACTGTACTGTATTATACAGACATCAGACCCACTGGATCTTCAAGAACCAAGTGGGTCTGGGTAAAAAAAAAATTTTTTTAAAAGTGAATAAAGAAAAACACATTTATCCCTGATTAAAAATTTAAATTCCCTACACGTTATATATCACCGCGTCCGAAACGACCTGATCTATAAAACGGTCATGTTACATTCCCCGCACGGTGAACGCCATAAAAAATAAAAACGATGAAATTTAAATTTTGCCCACCTTACTTCCCAAAAAAGGTAATAAAAGTGATCAAAAAAGTAGTATGTACGCCAAAATAGTACCATTCAAACAGTCATCTCATCCCGCAAAAAATGAGCCCCTACATGAGACAATGGCCAAACAAATAAAATAAAAATATGGCTTCCAAAACTATTTGCATCTAAATTTCTAAGCCTTGTAACGTCCCCAAAAAATAAAATGGCATTCCCAAATGATCCTAACATGAAGTAGACATATGGGGAATGTAAACTTATAGCTATTTTTGGAGGTATTACTATGTATTATAGAAGTAGAGAGAATGAAACTTGGAAATTTGCTATTTTTTTCCAAATTTTTGGTAAATTTGGTATTTTTTTTATAAATAAAAATGAATTGTTTGGACTCCATTTTACCAGTGTTATGAAGTACAATATGTGACGAAAAAACAAACAAACAATCTCAGAATCGCCTGGATAAGTAAAAGCGTTTTAAAGTTATCACCACATAAAGTGACACTGGTCAGATTTGCAAAAAATGGCCAAGTCCTTAAGGTGAAATAGGGCTGAGTCCTTAAGGGGTTAAAGGGAACCTGTCATCAACTTTGTGCTGTCCATACCAACGACAAAATAAAGTAGAGACAGGTAAGTTGATTTCAGTGGTCTGTCATTTAGAAGTTAAAAGTAAGTGGTTGCCGAGAACCAACATCACAAACATTGCAGACTGAGCCTGGAAAAGAGTCATGGCCACCTGAAAAGAGTCATGGCCACCTGAGAAGAGTCCTGGTTATTCATGAACTCCTGCTCTCCTGCCCACCTGCTGATGACTGACAGTCTTCTACCTAGTTTTCTCCCTTTCTCTCTAGGAGAGAACTTCCAATCATCAGCAGATGGGTGAGAGAGCAGGAGATTATGAATAACCAGGACTCTTCTCAGGTAGATTTGACTCTTTTCAAGGCCTGAGCTGCAATAGTTATGATTCTGGTTCTCAGCAACCACTTACGTTTAGCTCCTCAGTGACACACGGCTGAAATCAGCATTTCTGTCACTATTTTATACTGCCCTCAGTGAGGTCAGCATGAAGTTAATGACAGGTTCCCTTTAACTCTTCGTGCATGCAACAGTATTTTCAGTCCGCATCCAAGCCCTATTTTTTGCGGATCAAATGCAGACCCATTCATTCCTACATTTGCGTGCCCAGGCCTTACTACATGGCATGGGACAGTGAAGCCACAAGCAGACATTACTATAATGTATGGGGACAGCACAGAGACATTTTACTGTATAAGCCCCATACAGAATGTCTCCTTGTGGCCCCCATATTATGATGGCATTAAGGAGACCATAAACTGTATGGGGGCTGTAAGTTGTAGACCCCATAGACTATAATGTCTCCTTGTGTTTTTTCTTCTAAATGGGTATTTTTATCACAATATATTTCTTAATATCGTAATCGTGAGAATATTTTTAATATCACCCAACCCTAGAGTGGATGTGCATTTTATCCATGCAGATTTTCCTGTGGAAAATCCACAGTATATTACAGTACCAGCTAAGTTTCAAATCAGATGTACACAGTGAATTTTTTTTTAAAGTATTGAATATGACCGGCAGCAAGGATTTTCAAGTCTGCGGCATGACAACTGCTTATGTGCATTTTCAAAGCAGATTTAACCCTTTACATATCTGGGGCAGATCCGCAACAAAATCGATTAAAAACTCAGCAAGTAACACAGGCGGATGTTGGTGCGGGAATGCAGCAAAATTTGCACCAGAATCTGCAACGCAAAGGATGAAATCTGCACTGAAAATCCACATAAGTAATTCACATGCTGTAGATTGTCCCTGGAAACACGGTCTCTGTGACAGCCGCATCTCCCAGGAGACTATGGCTCCCCTGACCCAACCTGACTGTATCGCCGTAATTTATGATACAGTCTATCTGATCACAGGGCTACTGCGGTATACTCACATCATCATGGGGAGTAAGGTACAATATATATGTGATCAGATACAAACTCACGATATCATTAATTACTACAATGCAGTCAGTTCAGGTCAGAGGAGCCACGATTGACCCAGAAGATGCGGCTGACACACGGACCATGTTTCCTGGGCCAATCACGGTCATATAAATCACTCCTAATAGTAATGTTTTACCGCTAATAAAAAAAATAATAAAGTAACAAAAACATACAAAATGAAAAACATCTGTGAATAGACATCCTACCGGCTAAGCTACACACATAGGCACTGAGCAATCCTGTGCTGTGTGTTGTGTTCTTACACATTTCCGTCTCACAATACCAGGTCTGGCAAGGCAAAAACAGACATTCCACCAAAAAGTTGAGATAAGACAGACTTTGGCTTTAGTGTACCTTCGGCATAGATATTTATTAAGCTTTAAAGCGACCCGCAGGGGCGGATTGGCCATCGACCATACAGGGAAATTTCCCGGTGGGCCGATACCCACGGGGCCACCTGAGCCCTACTCACGGTCGGCCAGTGGAAGTTCTTGAAGATGTATTTTGCGTTGCTGGCAGTATTTTGTGATGGAATGTGGTATTTGGCTCTGTTGGGGTGGTATAATGTGCTACAATATGGTATTGCTGTCCTCACCTACTTGTGTTGCCCCTGCCTTCCATCAATTTGGACCTGACTACAAAACGGGCCACTTTTAGTATTTTTTCCAGGGCCACTTTAAGTTCCCAGTCCGCCCCTGCCCTCCCTCCGATTCAATAAAAAAAATTCACACTAACTAGGGAACAAACTGAACACTTACCTGGTGCCCTCTTTTTTCATTTTTTTATCCGCCGATTCTGCAGGCTCTTCTTCTGGTATCCATGATGGCTGCCCTGCTTCTCAGACTACCTGATGCATACTGAAGTTGAAGACACTTCCTGCTGCCTTTGTATTGGCCAGCACTGCTCATATCAAGAGTGCTGACCAATCCAAGAGTTTGGGCTACGGATGGACAGTGTGCACCACATAGTCTAGGATACGGTGGGCTATCCTGGATAACAAAAGAGGAGCCTGACAATAAGCAGATCTGCAACTGAAAAGATGAAAAGGAAGTCACCCTGTTCTGTTCCTTCCCCTTCTAGAACAGGAAGGTCACTTTAAAAGAACCTCATTTACATGACCATGAAGCGTGGGTCTTACTTTACTTAGACTATGGGACTACTGACGTCAATGCTGAACAGTCAATAGAATTGGAAGGATTTAAAATGAAAATCTAAGGCAGCTCATTAAAAATTGACTGCTCTCTATGTAATGAAGCACTGGATAAAGAGTCGTAATGAAAAAAGACAAATCCCCGACTGATTAATGTTGGCAGAGATCACAAAGAGACAGCTGCACATTAGAACGCATCAGTAGGTCCAGAGGTTTCTAATGTGATCTATACACAACCTAATATTAAAGGGGACTGACAGACCCCATCTGTGGTTTATTCCTAGCATATAAGCTGTCAGTCTGTTGATCCATCCTTTCTTCTATGATGGGGATGGTTAGGTTTGGCCCAGTCTGAGTCCTCATGCACATATGTGGAGTGGCTGTACAGCAGCAGTTGCAATGTGGCCACCCTGGGAATAAGCTCTAAAATATGCAATAAGCCAACATACAAATGGCCACTTATCGAGAAGGAGCGTACCTATGAATTTTTGTTGCCGATAATTGGCCGGAAAACTGGGTAGGCACTAAACAGATTAGAATACTGACCTAACCAATCCATACATTTTCTATCAGCCACTTTAAAGGGAGTCTGTCACCAGGAACTGCCTTGTAGGACTAGCTCAGCAGAAGGTAATGATAACATTCAAGTAGTGATCGGTTGCTTCATTCTGGAGAAAAAGTACTTTTAATCCATACATAAATGAGCAGTTAAAGGGATCTGTCATCAGTTTTATGGTGTCCTGACTAAGGGCAACATAAACTAGTGACAGATCTGCTTAGCAAAATGCTGGGTCACTTTCTTTAACTGGCCCAGCAGTTTTGCCACAATTTTGTCTTGAACAGCTCCAGTACACAATGATGAGTCCTGAATATCGATCTGTACTTCAGCTGTCTCCTCAAGAGATTAATCTGAAGATTTTATCATCTGTATTCATGATCATAATCCCTGACAAGTAGAGCAGAGAGGATGAGGCAGCTCTTTACCTCAGTGTTGTGAAGTAACTTGTCCTCACGTGTGATTAGGACAGGTTTTGTGTGTACTAACAGGACGGTGGCCATTTTATTTCTCCTAATGATTGCTCCCCAGACAAAGCAAGCCATTATAACTAACGAGAGGTATTTGGGAATATATTTATAATAAAGTAATATTTAAGTTTTTACAGTAATTTCACTTTATTAATTCCCAGAGAACCCCTTTAAGTGCTTTTAAGTAAATTTAACTGTATATTTCTGTATTTATTATTGGGCATTTGACGGTCAGGCATGATGAAGTTTTCACTATCTGGCCCTGTCAATCAAAATGGAGAGGGCACAACAGTTGCAGAGAGAGCAGAGCCTCTAGGGGCAATTGCAACACCCCCATTGCTCCTAGCGGCTCATTTGCAAATATTAAAACATAATTTTCCTCAGCAATGTAGACACATATGAACACGGGACCAACACAGATGCTTTCAGCTGCCAAGTGCACATGTAACAGGTCAGCCAGTTTCATAGGTACAAATCTGCTGACAGATGCCCTTTAAAAGGGGTTGTCCATTTTTTATCATTGATGACTAGTGATGAGCGAACTTCATGTTTTGAAGTTCGGGTATATGCGGAATTGCGTTAGAGATTTTGTTAACATGGACCATAACGCAATACCATGACAGAATGCATAACGTAATGCCTTTAAAGGCATTCCGTCATAATAGAAGTCTATGGCCTGCATAACGGATCCATCCGGTATCCGTTATGCGCATAAATTACGGTTTCAAAATCCAAAGCTGAACTCGGCTTCGTTAGTGAGATTTTGAAACACTAATTTATATAATTTATATGCGCATAACCGAAGTGTAACGTCAGATGTGAGACGAAGCAAGTCTCACGTTATTTGCCGCAGCGGAGCTCATACATGTTAGCTCGCTACGGTGGAGATATTGTAAATTAAGTTTTTTTTTAAAATCGGGTTCGGATAGGGAAATCTAACCCTGATTCGCTCAATACTATTGATGACCTATCCTGAGGATATAGAATTCAGGAGAAAAGCATCAGCCTGTCTCAGCCGCCAGATCCACGGTTGCCCACAATAGACGTTCAAATATTACAGGTGAAACTCGAAAAATTTGAATATTGTGCAGAGTTCATTTATTTCAGTAATACAACTTAAAAGCTGAAACTAATATATAAGATAGACTCATTACATGCAAAGCGGGATATTTCAAGCCTTTATTTGGTATAATTGTGATGATTATGGCTTATAGCTTATGAAACCCCAAAGTCTCAATCTCAGGTCCCCTTTGCTCAGGGGGTATGGATTAATTAGCGACTAGAGTGTCACACTTTGAGCCTAGAATATTGAACCTTATCACAAAATTCTAATTTTAAGCTGCATTAATGCATTTCCTTTTAAGTTGCATTACTGAAATCAATGGACTTTTGCACGATATTCTAATATTTCGAGTTTCACCTGTAGATGACGGCAGCATCATTCTCCATTAATTCTTTATTTGTTGTTAATCCATAACATATGTGCAAACAAGACCAATAATAGCAGCAACGTTTCGACTACGGTGTAGTCTTTGTCAAGCCTGACTTGACAAAAACTACACTGTAGACGAAACGTTGCTGCTATTATTGGTCTTGTTTGCACATATGTCATGGATTAACAACAAATAAAGAATTAATGGAGAATGATGCTGCCGTCATCTACTATTTGAATGTCTAAAAGCCCCAAATTTTACAGTAGCAGCAAAGTGGATGATATTTTCACAAATCTCATCCACAGTCTCTGGACATTACCTGAGTCCTAAAAAAATTTGCAGCATGTCAATTTAGGTTGCAGATATCTGCAGTGGATTTCACCCTTTGGAAGCACTAAAGGGGAAGTCTACTGTGAAGAGGGCACTAGAGGGGCATAACTACTGTGCCTGGGCAGAAAGGGGTCATAACTACTGTCTGGGGTTGTCTCACTTCAGTAAGTGGCATTTATCATGTAGAGGAAGTTAATACAAGGCACTTACTAATGTATTGTTATTGTCCTTATTGCTTACTTTGCTGGCTGGATTCATTTTTCCATGGTTATGACCACTCTGCAATCCATCAGTGGTGTCCGTGCTTGCACACTACAGGAAGAAACGCAGACGTCTCTGGTGGCTAGGACCGCACATAGGCTAATTAATTTTCCTATACTCTGCAGACACGACCACCATTGCTCGACTGCCGGGTGGTCGTAACCATGGAAACAAGCAGTGTATAATGTGATGGAAAAATGAATCCACCCAGCAAAGGAGGCAATATGGATAATAACAAAACATTGGCTTGTATTGACTTCCTCTACATACTAAATTCTATTTGCTGAAGTGAGACAACCCCTTTAAGAAGATGTAACTACAGTGTGGCAGCACTAGGCAGATATAACTACTGTTTGGGGGCACTAAGGTGGAATAATTTACATGTGGGGGCACTAATGTGGAATAATTTACATGTGGGGGCACTAAGACTGAATAACTGCTGTATGGGGGCACTAAGAGGACTGGGCGGGATAGGGCATATTTAGACAGGGACTGGGTGGAGTTGGTGTAAAAATAGCTACAGCTATTATCCCTCCTTGAGGGTAGGGTTGTTTCGGGGATATCGAATTTTCAATACCCAATCAATACCTTCGTCCTGGTATCAATACGATACCGGGATTTGCCTTTTATCGATAATAGGCTGCGCTACTGCACAGCCCACTATCTCAGAACATGAGAGAGCTTCCCTCAGCAGCACGGAGAGAAGAAAGCAGTCTCTCCCTCCCCCCTGTGCCGCTGCTGCCACCAATGGGAACGAAAAGGAGGGGAGGGAGCACTGCGCCACCAATGATAATGTTTAATACATTACAAATACAGGCGGCAGAAACACATTGCCGGCACCCTGCTTCTGACAGGGCGCTGCAATCCGTGGCAATTAACCCCTCAGGTGCCGCACCAAAATATTAAGTATAACTCACCTCCTTTCCCAATTTTACATATAAAATATATAAACAATAAATAAACATATTACATATCGCCATGTCCGAAAAGTCCAAACTATTAAAAGATTTTTAAAAATCTCCTATGCGGTGAACGCCTTAAAAGAAAAACCGCGCGATTCGCCATTTTTTTCTTAAGTCACCTTGTCCCCCCCAAAAATAGGATAGGACAGTTCGATTATGGGCCGACGTTCCATAAAATGCAGAATGCACGTGGCTTTTTATTTTTTTTGCGTGGTATCGAATGGTATATAGAGTATCGCAATACTTTTTTATGGTATCGAAACAACCCTACTTGGGCATTTCAAAAGTTGAGAGGTACGGATATGTACGCAGTTCTCTTTTATGCATATAAAGAAAGGTCTTATAGTAAGGATCAAAATGCACCCCCTTCCCTCATTAGGGTGCTGGGTTTAGCTACCAAAGACAGTAAGGCCTAGCACTTGCTTCCCAATCAATGCCCTTACCATGACGACACTCCCCGTGCTCGCCAACAAATTAGTGCTGTACACATTCTCAGCAGGGATGGGACAGACCAGGACTGGGCTCCCTTTTGGAGGGACCCACAGCCTCCGCACGTCTCGCTCTATGGTAGGTATGGCCTTTGTGCGCTCAGGTTCCAATAATCTACACTGCTATATCATGACCACCACATGTTGAGGGTCACACATACAGATAAGGTCTGATTTTCCTCCCCCAGGAGCACAGCGGTCCACAGCCGGCAGCTTTAAATCCTCTCCCGGCATTTCATAAAGCCTACATAAAAAGGAGGATTTGAGGGGGGAGATAAACACCCTCACCTGTTCCTTGCAGCTGCATATAACAAGCTCCTCATTCTCAGTACAATTTGAAATGCATGATGCTTTCCGTCTCGGCTCCCAGCGGTAACCATGGAGTTTACTGTGGTATTGTGTCTTACACAAGTGGCATAGTGTTCCTGCACGGCTGCAGAAAGCTCCAGACCATGACAAAAGTCACCATCTCCCATCAAACCACCCAGGCAGCTATATATAGCCAGTCATTTGTGGACGGGATCTGAATTATTAGGATGAAAATTTGGATTGTGGTTTGCGGTTAATAACCAGAAAACTAATGACGCATTTTACAACCATGCTTATTGTCTCCTGGGAGGGGCGCACCACCACAGGAGTGCAACATGGATGCTCCTATAGCCAGGGCAGCACTTACAAATGGTGCTAGTGTAAGCAGTGTGGGGGAAGATGCACTCTAAAGGCTGTATTAGTCAGGCAGATAGTCTGCCAGATCATTGCTAACGAGCGTTCGTAGGAAAACTGCCTGTCTAATACAGCCTAAGGCCTCATGCACACAGCCGTGCTGTTTTTTGCGGTCCGCAAACCGCGGATCTGCAAAAAACAGAAGCCGCCCGTGTTGCCTTCCGCAATTTGCGGAACGGAAGCCGGCAATATAAATGCCTATTCTTGTCCGCAAAGCGCAGACAAGAATAGGACATGTTCTATTTTTTTGCGGGGCCACGGATGCGGACAGCACATGGAGTGTGTCCGCATCTTTTGCAGCCCCATTGAAGTGAATGGGTCCGCATCCGAGCCGCCAAAACGGCGGCTCAGATGCGGACCCAAACAACGGTCGTGTGCATGAGGCCTTAAAGGGGTTGTTTCACTTCAGTAAGTGGCATTTATCATGTAGAGAAAGTTAATACAAGCTACTTACTAATGTATTGTGATAATCCATATTGCTTCCTTTGCAGGCTTGATTCATTTTCCCATCACATTATGCACTGCTTGTTTCCATGGTTACAGACCACCCTGCAATCCATCAGTGGTCGTTACAGACCACCCTGCAATCAGCAGGTCACCGCTGCAGCCAGCAACTGGCAGCAGCATCAAAATGGAAGTTTACATCCAGGCAGTGCAGCGGAGCAGCCTAGGCTGGAGAGAGCAGGAGCAGGGAGCCAGTGCCAGGAGGAAGGTACGTATGTATAGTTTTAATATATGCAAATTAGGCTCTAGGAGCAATGGGGGCGTTGCAGTTACTCCTAGAGGCTCTGCTCTTTCTCTGCAACGGTTGCGCCCTCTCCATTTTGACAGGGCCAGATAGTAAAAACGTCATCATGCCTTGCTCTGTCAATCAAAGTGCAGCAGTTGCAGAGAGAGCTAAGACTCTAGGAGCAACAGCAACACCTCCGTTGCTCCTACAATCTCATTTGCATATGTTGAAAGTTCATTTTTTTTCAGCAATGCAAGCACATATGAACATGGGACCAACACAGATGCCTTCAGCTGCCAAGCGCTCATGTAACAGGTCAGCCAATTTCACAGCTACACATCTGCTGACAGGTGCCCTTTAAGGCACATAGTTTAAGCAAAAAAATAAAAAATTAAGTAAAAAAAAAATGTTTGATTTGATTAGCTTTTGTCTGCCATTTTTACATTAAAATATTTGCCCCCCTGTGATGTCACTTCACTAAAAACGTTAAAAAACAACAACCAAAAATGACAAAAAAAAAAAATATATGTAAATTCACCCAAAAGTTAGTTTGAAAAGCATGGTCCAAACCTTCCAAGAACATAGTAAGTTCAAGTACAAGTTCTAATGCAGCGAGTAGTTATTTCTAGTATTTGTAGGCTGGGAGAGGAGAATATATACCGATTTTTAACTGACGTGTGAGACAGATCTCATATCCAAGTACCAGGTTTTATCTACAATTCATCTTTAGCTCGTGCTTTCAGAAAATGGTTGGAGAAGTATTTTTAGCGATGGATTATAAATTTAGCTCAGGCTCCAATATGAGCATCTGCAGTACACAAAACCAGATCTCCCACGGTTCTGGCTGATAGACCCAGTAGGGGATGGTCATTTTCTGCTGCTTTGGTACCAGTGTTGTTTGTAATACACTGTGATAAAAACATGGACATTGCAGCTCACACAGAAATAAGCCACCTCAGATCTTGTCAGTCATAACACAAGTAACCCGGATCGCCATTACAGCACCGACATACCGGTTATAGGGCCTTTCTTTCTCTGTGATGGTGCCTACCTGTAATGATAATCTTCAGGGAGACTTGAGAACCTACATACTAATGTAGACCCCACCCGCAAGTACAATCCACGTCCACATATGGACAACTGCCTCTGTAGGCACCGATCTCAGAGTCTCACAGCAGACTGCCCCCCATTGAGCAGTTTCAAAATCGCAGAAGAAAGCCCTTTCACAAAACAATGCCAATGACAGCAAAACCATGACGGCCATCATTTATGATATTAACTATGGCCATGTTCTCCAACATTTTTCCAACCATGGAAGTGGGTGTACATTCACATCTGCACCATCTGATCTGGTAGCCTGTTTCGGCAGATTACCAGATTTCACTCACCACTGGACCCCATTGAATATAATGGGATCTGGCCGCTGAACTGGCGGTGAACTGCATGATCTGGCTAGGCTGGACCCGATGAACACCGGCACGCTGTTCTTCTACTAGAAGTCTTTGAAATCATCTAAATCTTGTGCCAGCTCTTTCTACTGACCACACACGTATTTCTACAAATAAATAAGATTACTTCTAAGGTATCTTTTTCCAAACTGAACAAGCCCGATTTTTCAAGCCTCTCAATACAGTATATCTGCAATCCTATTCAATAAAAAAAAAACTGAAAAAAAAAAAGATCCGTCACCCACTGACTTTCAATGGATTTAGTGACTGATCCGTTTTTTTTCCATTTCGATTTCACACAATCGCATCCTAACAGAACGGATGCAACCTGATGTGCAAAATCAAAACTGATCCGTTTAATTCCGGCATTGAGATCCTCTGCCAGATCTCAATACAGGAATTAACAATGCAAGTGTGAAAGTAGCCTTACTGTATGGAGGAAAAATCGTTCTGAAATCACAGCATGTAGCAATGCTACCTATTCACTTGCCTGCAGCGTTTTTTACAGCGAATTTATCTCTAGCCATTAAATCTCTCCAGAAACACATGGCTGCAGGGATATCGAATCCATTTACTACTCACTGCATTCCCTATAGATAGCAATTTCACATCAATTTTTTGTAGCAGGATAACAAAAAAAAAAAGTCTAACTGTAGCTGCGGCCTTATACAGCTTTGAAAAGAAGTACATTTAGCACAGGCCCAACAAATACCTTGGGAGCACAAGTTCCCCATGGGTGGCTATGCTAAACACCCGTATACCACGCACTATGTCCCTGATGTCTCATGCTTTCACTCCAGATTTTTGGCTTTAAAAAGTCACAAAATGGGACTCTTGCAATGTTTTCCATTCACTTGTATAAAAATTTTGCAACCTTTTGCGTTTTTACACCACTAATTCCAGTTTTGAAATGTGGATGGAAAAGTGGACGCGGTTACCTATGTTATTGAGTTTCACTCTAGATTTATCAGAGACTTTTTTTTTTTTTTACTTGCAAAAAAAAGTTGCAATCCAACTCCAGGAGGAGGGTGAAGAAAGAAAACTGGAGTAGATTTTTCTAGACAGAAGTGTTAGGTTTAAAGTGGTTGGCTCATCATAGACAATGGGGGCATATCGCTAGGACCCGCACCTATATCTAGAGGTGGCTGGAAGACTCCGGTCGGCTCCCCATAGAAGTGAATGGGAGCACATCGCGCATGACCAGCCACCACTCCAATTCACTTCCATGGGCTCGTCAGAAATAGCCGAGCCAAAGCTCGGCTAATTTCGGCAGCCCCATAGAAAATGAATGGAGATTTTTGGCCTCTGGGGGTAGAATGGGAGCCTATGGGACCATGTAACGTACGTGCCTGGAGTGTATATGTTACATGGTGGCTCAGTGGTTAGCACTGGTGCCTTGCAGTGCTGGGGTCCTAGGTTACATGTTCTATCTTTGGCCGTATGTTGCAGATGGCGGACCCACCACTATTAGCCGTCCACAGCATGGGCTGTGATCAGTTACGCTCATGTGTATGAGCATTTAATAAACATATCATGTATATAACCACTGGGACCAGCAAAATCACACAAAAAAAACAGGTCCAATGTCCCCCACTTGAATAAAGCACTGGTCCCACATGCAATGCTGAAAGTCTGTGGGACTGATGGAGAGTACAGCAGTTAGCTACCTTCATCAGTTCTATAGATGTAAAATAGAAGACAGCTTGCATTTGCATACACCACTCCAGTGAATTGTGGGACACAGGACTCCCGATTCTCATGATCGGTGAGGGTCCCAGCAGTCAGATCCTAACAATAAAACAATTATTGGACAACCCCTGTTCATCATGTATGGCTTTAAAATAGGTGACTACATTTGTATTATTTTTGCAGTAGGTGTGGCGGTCTCTATTTTGGATGCGCACTGTTTTTAACTAGTGAAGAATATATAGCTGCAGCCTTCTCTCTCTGAATTCATTTGAAGTCAGTTGGCACAATGAGAGGCATCATATAAAGATGGATTCCTTAGAGGCCAGTTGGTAGGTGGGGAGGTATCATATACAGTAGGTTCCTATCCAAAAGAGGTTACCTTGCTGTGGTGGAGTGGCACAAATTATTTTAATGTAAATATATTTACTAAGTACCTTGTATACATTTTACATAGTGAATATAGTATTAGTTCATATATTCTATGTTTGTAGAGCGCTGTAGCATTGTTTTTGCATTTACTTGTGTATTTTCAGCCATAGCCACTGGCAGCTGCACATTCACTTCATTTTACAGGATGTGCTGACAAACTGTCTTTTGTTTTCGCAATATGGAAGTGGAGGTGTATCTGTCTCCATTTTGGTCTTACACTCCTAACAAACCCATCTTTTCCACAGGCAGATTTTGATTTATGCAGTATGTAGGTCGAGCCGCCTCTCCTTGAACTCATTTGAGGCCTCCTGGCACAAGGAGAGATCATACAGAGTAGGTTCCCATCCAAAAGATCACCTTGCTGTGGTAGATAGACACAAATGAATTTGATCAAAATATATTTGTTAAGTACCTAATATGCATTTAATATAGTGACTATAGCATTAGTTCATATATTCTGTTCGCAGGGTGCTGTTTCATTGTGTTTGCTCTTACTGCAAAGGAAGACAGCACATTCACTCTTATCAAATCTAAATAAAGACAACAGCTGCATGAAGTTTGTATGTTCTCACCATAAGTGCATGGTGTGTACATAAGTGCGAGATAGGAAAGTTAAACTGTGAGGGGTTGTCCAGCCTTTTGGAAATGTAAACATTCAATTGCAGCCTGATCTACCTGGGAAATAATACCTGCTCCCTGCCACTCCATTCTGGCTCTCTTCAGCAGTCTTCTGGTCCCTGCCCTGCTGTAATTTTTTGCAGATAGACGGGGTAATGTGCACCATTGCAGCCTCAGCAGTGATGGGTCCCCTAGCAGTGATGTGCAACTTGGGGACTCATCACTGCTGAGGTCAGTCAGTGGTTGCAGTGTTGCACATAACCTCATCTGTCTGGAGGTTTAAAGGACAGGGAACAGAAGACCACTGGAACGATGTGGCAAGGAGCAAGTGGGTATGATTTTTTTCAACAGGTAAAACAGTTTAAAACACAAGAAAAGCTGGAGAAACCCTCTAAAGCTCAGGGCTTTTATTAAGGGGACTTTCACACTTGCGTTAAAGTTTTACGATATTGAGTTCCGTCCTCGGGGCTCAATACCAGAAAAAAACTGATCAGTTTTATCCTAATGCATTCTGAATGGAGAGCAATCTGTTCAGGATGCATCAGTTCAGTCCCTCTTAAGTTTTTTAACCGGAGAAAATACTGCAGCATGCTGCAGTTTTCTCTCTGGCCAAAAATCCTGAACACTTGCTGGAATGCCAGATCCGGCATTAATTTCCATTGAAATGCATTAATGCCGGATCCGGCCCCAAGAGTTTCGGCAAAACAGATCCGGTTTTGCGGTCTGCGCATGCGCAGACTTTTAAAAATGAGAAAATAAATAAATACCAAATCCGTTTTTCCGGATGACAACCGGAAAGACGGATCCGGTAATGCAATGCATTTGTGAGACAGATACGCATTTGGATCCGTCTCACAAATGCATCCGTTTGCGTCCGGATTGCCGGAACTGCCTGCCGGAATCCTCTGCCGCAAGTGTGAAAGTACCCCAAGTGATAGATTGTTGTAACAATAATGGCCCAATAAAATAAAAAGAGATAGTGAAAAACAGAGACAAGCCCCTGCCTGTATCAGCCCATTGTTTAAAATCTCCACGTAAGGGCTCATGCACACGGCCGTTGCCGTATTGCAGCCTGCATACGGCAGGTCCGCAATACACGGGACACCAGCTGTGTGCACTCCACATCACGGAGATGCAGTGCAAAAGCACGGATCGGAACCCCATGGAAGCACTACAGAGTGCTTCCGTGGTGTTTCTGGTCGTGCCTCCGCACCGCAAAAAAGTAGTGCATGCACTATTTTTTTGCGGTGCGGACAGTCGGATGCACACCCCATTCAAGTGAATGGGTCCGTGATCCGCATGCAGCTGCCCCACGGTCGGTGCCTGCGTATTGCGGACCGCAATTTGCGGTCTGCAGCACGGGCCCGGCCAGCACAGGGTCGTGTGCATGAATCCTAAGGCTCAGTTCACATTATGTTCTAGTTTCATTGCAGGCTCACATCAGAGGGTTTACTGACCTATACCTCTGACAGACGGTGCTGCTGTACTATTACTCTTCTCTTACACAGCCCGATGGAGGCCAAAAGAGCATTTCTTTGGCCTCCACAGAGTGAATGAAGTTCAAATGATATGTTTGACTTACGACAGGAGAGTTCATGGTCTATTCTATAAAAGTGGGGCTCTGACGTGATAAGAACAGAACCTTAGGAAAACAGTCATGAGTTTTAGGGACATACTCTTGTTACATACGTCCATTTTTTACTATATTTGCTCCACCAGGGCGTCATAATTGAACACCACGGGAAATCTGAAAGTTTGCCAGAATCTTACCTTCGTGCAAGCCCCTTAAACAATGCATCCTCAATTTACTGCCTGGTCCTGTGCCAGCTCCCTATTCAGGTGGAAATCATGAGCATTCACCTGTGTAATAGTGCATGTATTGTCCATAAAACTTGCTGCGGCCAGGCATCCCCCAAGGAGGGATCTGAAAAGTGCTGCTCTAAAAGCTTTGTGCGCGGTTACCTGTGACCACATCTGCAGTTATATTGTGTGGAACTGCAAACTACAGCGATGAGAAGGAAAGCAGGAGGGCACATCAGCAAGAACCACTGCTACATGTGCTACCATTCTCCATAAGAAATGTCACCCAGCTTTCCCAAGACTAAATGGCTAAATTTTCTGAAAGCAAACACTCAGAACTTTGTACACACACCTTTATGCAACTTTACATCAGAGTAATTTTTCATAAAAATTGCAAAAATTTGATATACGGTAGGTGGGTAAAGGTGTAACCCAAGCAGAAAGTTATATGCACCAAACCTCTTAAAAATAACATTTTTTTGCATGCAAGTATTTGGAATTATGTAGTATATCATTTTTCATCCCACTATAAAAACTTAAATTATAATTAACAATGATATTTCCCTGAAAATCATAATGCATTAAGACTGCTTCAGATGGGTATAATATGGGCGCTCACATGAACCTCCTGCAGTTCATCAGAAAATGAGTTTGGGCACCATACCAATGGTTCTGATGAACTGCTGGAGGTTCGGGTGTTGTATCCATGATATGAGCATAAAAAGGGTCTTCACCTGTCTGAAAAACTGCTGGATACTGTTTAAAAAAAAAAATAATCTGAGCAAGTATACTCTGATTTATTGGAGACGGCAGAGTGATGGCATGCATAGAAGTCCATGACATACACAGTACAGTCAGACAGGGAGAGACAAGCTGTTTCTCTCCTTATGCAGCCCATCAACACTCCCCTGTTTGGCTGTCTCACGTCCCAGAGATTCATGCTGGGTCTTGTTTTAAATCTGACAGTCTCAGCTTTAAAACATGACCAATATGTGGGCTCTAATTGTGCTATATCAAGAAATCTAGTCGGCAAAGAAAACTACAAGATTATGCAGCTTTCATCAAAACCAGTTTCGAAGGGCTCCGAATTGCCACCTCGCAAGGACATATAAGATACATCCTTGGCAGGGAAACTGTTATGAGAATTTTTCTGTTTCAGGAGAAAACCGAACACATGAGCTACCTGTAATAAAGAAGAGATGGTTACTTACCTGATGGCTCCCACACTGTTGCTCTGGTTTTCCTGGCAGTTCACCGTTTATCCAGCGGCAGCAGTGACAGAAGCAGTGAATCACTGGCCTCAGCAGTGCATCAAGGGGGCCAGCGATTGGGTGCAGTGGCAAGATGTTGTCAACATGACGTGACTGCTGCAGCTGGGTAAACAGAGCCCCGCCTGGAGGACTGGACCAGTAGCACAGGATATATTGGCTAATTAACAATCTATTCTTTACTGCAGGCAGATCGCATGAGCTGTCCAGTTTCCTCCTGAATCAGGACAACCACTTTAAAGTACTAGGTGAGCCTGGATGAAAATCTAGGGGGAAAATCTAAGGACACCTTCCCACATGGCAGATTTTGCTGCAGAAAATTTCCGTTCATCTGAATGGGGATGCTTCGTAAGGAAACAGATTGATTTCTGCAAACCAGATGAATTAAACTACCGGTAATTTAAACTGGGTGCTACCATTCCCCTATTTCAACAGGATGTGCCCTTACACGGCATGACATGAACAGTGTCAGAGAAATTCATGTTTCTATGACCATCTGATAATCTGGCACCTATCAAGAGGTCTCACTGATGTAATTAATGACACAGACCTCCAGGACCCATGTTCTTCTCCCACACCTGCAATATGTGTGATTCTCTAGAAATACAATATTTAATCAAGCCTCACGCGTGCAACTTTTCAAGTTCATTGACAAAACCTCTTCACATGCTCAACAAGGGAAATTAGCCTACAGCTCTGGCTCGTCTTAGAAGCCACAGAAATAAAACCTGTTCCGAGTACCAATAAATCAATAGTACCGATGTCAATAAGACACGTCTACTCACATACAGGGAATGGTATGAATATTTTTGCTTTGGGTCAAGTAGGTTTTGTTGAAATAAACTTAAAGGGGTTGTCCAATTTGACAATTTTTTTTGTTAAAAAAAAAAGTCTGGCATCTGTTGGTGTGGGGGGTTGAACAAGGGGTTGTCCGTTTTCAGAGCTGAACCTGGACATATCCCCATTTTCACTAAAACAGCTAGGGCAGCACTAAAGCCCGCCCATCAGAGCCGGCGACGTCACCGAACACACTGCTGGGCAGAAGACTCCGCCTGGCAGTGTGTTATGGCAAATAAAAGAGCATCGGAGCATGAAATGCTAACATCAGGGGGGCTGCCTGGGTGAAATTATGAGTATGTCCAGGTTAAGCTCTGAACCCGGACAACCCCTTTAAGCATTACACAGTTGGGTTCTCCAAAGTGAGAGACCGTCCTTGTCCTCCTAGCTCTGTCAAGAGGAGAGTCTTGAATTCCTAATAATTCTATATTAGGGTACCTGAAAACGTTAAAAAAAAAAAAAAAAAAAAAAAAAAAAAAAAAAAGACAGCCATTTTAAGTCAACCATGAGTGTAAGGGTACAGCCATGCCTACAGGTTTTTAAAGTAGTTTTTGAAGCCAAAACAGGAGTAAAAAAAGAAGCGCAGTATTGGCCTTTAATAATTTCTGTAATTTATGATCCACACCTAATTTTGGCTTCAAAAACTCCATGTGTGGCTATACCCTGAGGAGGAGAGATATCAGGCTAATGTATAAAATAAAATGATTGCAATGTGACGAGATGCTCAGAGGAACCAGTCAGATTCCAGTTTTCATATATACCAGTGCATGTGGGACATAAAATGTGTGATCTGATTGGTTTCGATCTCGTTAATCTGCACTGGTTTTTATAGGCTCTATGAGGCTCTGATGTGTATTACTGGCAAACCAAGAAATGTCAAACTGTCAGGGTTCATCACCGTTGATCCCCGATAACAAATTTTTGGACATTCACTCCTTTTCAATCCAGGCAATTCCCCACCAATCCCCAACATTCTAATTTAAAATGCAAACTACCCACTCCAGCCGTCAAATAAGTTGTACAATGAGATTAAAATTATGCCCCACCTCAATGAAGCCCTAGTAGGCCGCCAACTCTGCCTACCTATTGTCCCATTATCTCCAGAAACCCCAAAGTTGTAACGTTCCTTGGAGAAACTTACATAAATAGATGCATTTACCAATACACATGAATTTATCAAAAGGTAAAGTATTCCAGTTACCACTCTAACCACAAGCAGAGTTGTATCCTACATATAGTAGCTTACAGCCATGCGTGCCCTCTTTGAAACCAAACATCAAGGTCTTCTCATTAGCGTGCAAGATGAATAATAAACCATTAATATAAATGTCAGCCCGGCACGAGACGGGTCACAGAACTAGACCACAGAGACCACTATGCAGCAGTGACATGAGACATAGCGCTAATAAGAAATCTTACGTCTCTGTGACTGCAGCACACATTTTATACCAGGATAAGGTAAGTTGAGATCTCTTCAGACATGGGGCACAGGTCTTTCCTGCCCTGCTTCTCTATAAAGGGGTAATGTGGTTTAGAAACTTCATTTTCAAATTTCTAATAAGGGCATTCTGGGTTTATAAAAGTCATTATTTGAGACTCCCATCAGACAGGTGAAGAGGAGGGTTGCTTCTCTTCCTCTCTGGAAGGTCTATGCTTTACACAGACCTCCTACTGATATCAATAAGAATTCTGCACTACTTCTTTTCCCCTGTGGGGGCACTGCAGGACAAGTGGACACTAACTGCCAGGTTCCCGCATAGATTACAGAAGATGACTGGAGGACACCCTTTCATCAGCTTATTTCTCTGGGACCCTTATTGCAAAAAGTGATTGTCCAACACAGTGAAACCCTTAGGTTAACATTACACACCTGGCATAAACCAGCAAAGATTCTATATTTTGACTTTTGCTGTAGGCTCATCTATGACAGTGGGAATACGCATAATTCCTTTCTATCTAAGACAAGCTGAGCACGGAGATCTGATACTAGAAAATTAGTGTGTATTATATGGTACAATGGCATCACTATTCTGGCCAAATGCTGGAACACAGCATCATTTTACCTATCTTTTAGGAGGGCGACAAAAATCTTACAAGCCAGTGCTCTTAAATGTCATCATTGGTGCCTAACTAGATGAAATGCTTTTTGGCGGGCCATTAGTTGGTTCTTTTAGAAAAAAATATTATATACCCTTCCAGGGAATTCTTAGTTCATAGAGGGACCCTCATCTATTAGATGTAATGTAGAGCAACTACAAGCGGTGGCCCTTGCTTTGGAGAATATGGCCTGCTGGCATATTACACAGGTGGACCATTAATTGGAAAAGTGTAATACTTCATTATCCCAGTGGTGACACTGCAGGGAAACTGAGTCCCCCAAAAGACTTATACAGCAACAGACCACCCTGTAATCAGCATAAAGTTGTTGTCCAGGGTTAGTAAAAAAATTTTTGAAAAAAATAAAAAATGTCTGCTTTCTTCCAAAAACAGCACTACACTTATCACCAGGTCATGTTTGGAATTGCCGCTTAACCCTATTCACCTCCACAGAGATGCAATAATCCATAAACACTTTTGCCACTGTTTCAGGAAGTGTACAACCCTTTTATTGTTAGGAACTTTCTAGGAAAAAGGGATTTCCAAAGAGACCACAGGATAGGTGAAATTGTGTCTCAGGGTGTTTATCTGTGGGGACAAGGGATTCTGAACGGAGCAGTAGGGTACACATTGGTCCACAACTCCATTAACACTGATTGAGTGCTGTATACATCGGCCCCGTTGGACGGACATATGTAAATCATCATCAGAGTGGGAACTCTGGGACCGCACGTAATCCAACATTTATCACCAATCTTGTGGCTAACTCCCTTAAGTTTACACTATCTTGAGCACCTTAAAAGGAGGTGTCTAGCCAATTCCATTAAAAAAGGCTCAGAAACATGTAAATTCATACTCGCCTAACCAAGCCACTTCTGCTCCAGTTTGAACGCTTCCAGGACAGTCTCTACTTTCTGGTTCTTTTCAACATAGAGGAAATGACCACTGGCCAGTGGTCACAGTGGCTGGCTGACCAGTATTTTCCTGCTGAGAGGGACCAGGAGTAGACATCAGCTGCAAGGAAGTGAGTATGACTTAATTTCAATGACCTTAATTAAAAAAAAGTTTTCATTGTCCAGACAACACCTCTAAGACTTCCTGTACTGTATATAAGGTATTGCGGGGCAGTGGACAGAGTATATAAACCCACTCCAAAACTGTGGCCCATTTTTTAGGGTGCACTGCTCATGACCTATTCCTGGTGTATATGTACCTCCTTCCCCCATTTTATGTACGATATGATAAGATTTAATGTCAAGATTGCTAACGTGCTTAGTAAACAAGGCAATCTGTTGGCAGGGACCTTCGACTGACAGCATGCATACTGTATCTGACTCATCGACAAACAGACGCCAAGGCTTAAAATCATTACCCCACTTACGAAGCATTACCCCTCCGCTACTGTAATGGATTCCAGCCCCCCATGGACCAGGTTATATTGCTGTAGAAAATCATAGTTGTGAATTGAGAATTCAACCCCGCTCAAAGCTAACTCTGCTCCCCCTCCCCGCTCAAGCAGATTCTACAACAATAGGGCTTGATGAAAGACCGTTTTCTAATGTGACAGTACTTAGCGTGAGAAAGTGGACAAATAACTCATCCGGGAGTAAACCGATCTCTACGTCCTCTCTTCCAACATAATAGATCCTATCCTCAACATCAGTCAGCTCCTGAAGAGCACTTAAAGTGAAGCAAATAACAATGGGATAAATAGAATCATTTTTATCAAGGGTTTTATGAGATCGTTCCTCCCCCACCCCCCCCAATCCCAAGAAACAGCATCCCTCTTGTCCAAAAGCTGTGCCTGGTATAGCCGCTCAGCCTTATTAGAGGTGCAATACCTGGCACGGTCTGCAGGCAACAGTGGCACTAGATACCATGTTAAAGAAATCTGCCACCAGGTTTATGCTGCCCTGAGATCAGTATTCTGTAGTGACAGAGACACTGATTACAGTCCTGGGTCACTTTGTTTCTTGGAGTACTTTTTATAAAATCACAGGTGCTGCAGTAGGATTCGAGTGCGGAGTCCTCATATTTAATGATTGGTGGGCTTCCCCCTCCCACTCCCATCTGATAGACTGATTTCTTTCTAAGCTGTGCATAGGGAGAAAGCTATCAATCACTGACGGGGAGGCCATAAATACTGAGGGCTCCACAGCGTCCACCATCAAGGGCTTCATGCCCAGCAGTGGCAGTTAAACCGTGATTTTGTGAAAACTACTACAACAAAGAAGGTAAGTGAGCCAGCTCTAGAATGATGGTCTCTGACACGACTCTATGCTGCCCCCAGATCAAGAAGCATTAGGCCGACCATACACATTCGCTCGTTCATCCGACAGCTACAGTATCATTCTCGATTCCATCATACACATGGCTGCTCGGCCAAGCAAGCACGAGTTCTCAGTAAGAAGGGGAAGGAAGCTGCTGACCGACACGTATCTTCCCAATAACCGGGGAAATCCAACTAGCCACATCCACATCTCCAACAACATTTTCCATGAAGGTAGTGTTAGGAGGCCCCAACACACATTAAATGATGAGCCAGTCCCACCAAAATTGGTGGGTTCATCCAACATACAACTAATGTGTACGGCCAGCGTAAACATGGTGACAGATTCCCTTTCATCAGGTTCTGCTGAGATTGCCCATTCATTGGCACATGTAGAAATCTGCTGTCTGCAACGTTGAATCCATCACCAACCTACAGCAGACACACACCTCGCAGCCTAGGCTACTTTCACACTAGTGTTTTTGCTGGGTCCGGCAGGGTTCAGCAAAAACGCTTCTCTGACACAATAGAAAACGGATCCGTCCCCCACTGACTTTCAGTGGAGTTCATGACGGATCCGTCTTGGCTATGTTAAAGATAATACAACCGGATCCGTTCATAACAGATGCAGACGGTAGTATTATCAGTAACGGAAGCGTTTTTGCTGAACCCTGCCGGACCCAGCAAAAACACTAGTGTGAAAGTAGCCTAGGCTGCGAGGTGTGTGTCTGCTGTAGGTTGGTGATGGATTCAACGTTGCATACAGCAGATTTCTACATGTGCCAATGAATGGGCAATCTCAGCAGAACCTGATGAAAGAGGTAATCGGTCACCATGTTTATGCTGGCCGTACACATTAGTTGTATGTTGGATGAACCCACCAATTTTGGTGGGACTGCAGACAGCAGATTTCTCCGCATCCCAGGACGGAAGGCATACCTCAGCATGCTGTGGTTTGCTCTCCGGTATGAGAACGGAATGGAATGCATTTTGGAGCACTCCGTTCTGTTCAGTTTCGTTTTGTCCCCATTGACAATGAATGGGGACAAAACGGAAGCGGTTTTTTTCCGGTATTGAGACCCTATGACGGATCTCAATACCGGAAAACATTAACGCCAGTGTGAAAGTAGCCTTAGTGGAGGCCCGAGTACATGAACTCTGCTGCACAGCATTCTCTAATAATAAATGATTCTTCCAGGTCTGCTCTCACTGCTCGGCCCAGTAAATCCAGGTAGGAAGTAATTATCTGAAAGCTTTCTACGCACACTGTATAAAAGAAAGCATTTTTTATAACTGATAATAAATACTTATCATATACCGCCGACGTGGTCAATATTTTAGTACTTTATTAGTCAGCCTCCTGCGTTCCAGGGGTAAATAGTGACGGCTTTGTTAATTAGTTGTCATTCGCTGGCAGAAATACAGCTCCAGGTAATTTAATTACTTTCCATAGGCTTTAATCACACAAGAAAGTTTTGTTGCAGTTTTATTTTTAAGCAAAATGACAAACATTTGTAAGGCTTGTTTCACACTACAGTTTAAAAAGATCCAGCCTGTTGGATCCGTCCTTGCCAGGCACAGCAGTGCGCTGCCGGTATTCACTATAATGGGGGCCAGCGCATCACGGCAAATAAGCATGCAGCGGTATTTGTTCGGCCGCTCCTCAGCAATTTGCCGGGTTGTGGCATGATGTCCACCGGCCCCCATTACAGTCAATGGAGCCAGACGGAAGGCCGGCAGTGCACGGCTGTGCCCAGTTCTGACGGCTTGTTTTCAGAAAGAACAGCCTGCCAGATCTTTTAAACGGTAGTCTGAAGCAAACCTAATGTGCTTTTCTCTCAGGGAATCAAGTGCAGGGATAGTGTGGCTGGGACGACTCCATGGGCAGTCAGTGACATATAGGCACTTGACCCCAACACACATCGCACACTAGGGTCAATTTTGGAGGAAGCCAATTTGCCTATTTGTATAAATCAGAACACCCAGAGGAAATCCACGCAAACACGCAGAGAACATACAAAGCATGCAGATGTTGGCCCTGGACAGATTCGAACCTAGGACCTCAGCGCTGCAAGGCACCAGTGCTAACCACTGTGCTGCCCAAAACACAGGAGTAGGTCCAAGAAACCCTGATCCAAATGTTAAGTAAGGGGCTACCTCTTCACAGAAAACCCTTTAATATGGTCCAGGTCCCAAGATCCCAGTTAGGCCTCATGCACACGACCGTATTTTTTTGCGGTCCGCAAAACGGGGTTCCGTTTTTTCGTCCATGGGTCTTCCTTGATTTTTGGAGGATCCACGGACATGAAAAAAAAAGTCGTTTTGGTGTCCGCCTGGCCGTGCGGAGCCAAACGGATCCGTCCTGAATTACAATGCAAGTCAATGGGGACGGATCCGTTTGACGTTGACACAATATAGTGCAATTTCAAACGGATCCGTCCCCCATTGACTTTCAATGTAAAGTCAGGAGTTAATATACCATAGGATCGGAGTTTTCTCCAATCCGATGGTATATTTTAACTTGAAGCGTCCCCATCACCATGGGAACGCCTCTATGTTAGAATATACCGTCGGATTTGAGTTACATCGTGAAACTCAAATCCGACAGTATATTCTAACACAGAGGCGTTCCCATGGTGATGGGGATGCTTCAGGTTAGAATATACTAAAAGAACTGTGTACATGACTGCCCCCTGCTGCCTGGCAGGTGCTGCCAGGCAGCAGGGGGCAGCCCCCCCCCCCCCCCTGTAGTTAACACATTGGTGGCCAGTGCGGCCGGCCCCTCCCCCCTCCCCTGTAGTTAACTCGTTGGTGGCCAGTGGGCCCCCCCTCCCTCCCCTGTAGTTAACTCGTTGGTGGCCAGTGGGCCCTCTCCCCTCCCTCCCCCTCCTAGTCACTTACCAGTAGGAGGAGCTCCCGGCCAGACGCAGACATCGCAGCTCGCAGGTAAGTATAATGGTTCTACAAATTGCTAAGTAACCATGGCAACCGGGACAGCAGTAGCGTCCTGGTTGCCATGGTTACCGATCGGAGACCCAGCGATTAAACTGGGACTCCGATCGGTACTCTCCGCTGCCACCAATGATAGGGGGGGAGATTTTAATTAGGAGGGGGAGGGAGGGGAGAGGGCCCACTGGCCACCAACGAGTTAACTACAGGGGAGGGAGGGGGGGCCCACTGGCCACCAACGAGTTAACTACAGGGGAGGGAGGGGGGGGCCCACTGGCCACCAATGAGTTAACTACAGGGGAGGGGGGCCCACTGGCCACCAATGAGTTAACTACAGGGGAGGGGGGGGGGCGGCCGCACTGGCCACCAATGTGTTAACTACAGGGGGGGAGGCTGCCCCCTGCTGCCTGGCAGCACCTGCCAGGCAGCAGGGGGCAGTCATGTACACAGTTCTTTTAGTATATTCTAACCTGAAGCGTCCCCATCACCATGGGAACGCCTCTGTGTTAGAATATACTGTCGGATTTGAGTTTCACGATCTAACTCATATCCGACAGTATATTCTAACATAGAGGCGTTCCCATGGTGATGGGGACGCTTCAAGTTAAAATATACCATCGGATTGGAGAAAACTCCGATCCTATGGTATATTAACTCTTGACTTTACATTGAAAGTCAATGGGGGACGGATCCGTTTGAAATTGCACCATATTGTGTCAACGTCAAACGGATCCGTCCCCATTGACTTGCATTGTAATTCAGGACGGATCCGTTTGGCTCCGCACGGCCAGGCGGACACCAAAACAATTTTTTTTTCATGTCCGTGGATCCTCCAAAAATCAAGGAAGACCCACGGACGAAAAAACGGTCACGAATCACGGAAAAACGGAACCCGTTTTTGCGGACCGCAAAAAAATACGGTCGTGTGCATGAGGCCATGAGGGGGACCAGCATAAGATGCTATATGTGTGTCATCCACACATATAGCATCTTATCCTGGCCCCCCTCATTGCCCTATGTGTCACAGCACACATCCCCCATAACAGTGCATCATCCATAGATCCCCCCCCCCATAACAGTGTGTCATCCACAGATCCCCCATAACAGCGCGTCATCCACAGAGCCCCCATAACAGTGTCATCCCCAGACCATTAGTTCAAAATCCACCAAAAGCACACCTTTTGGTTTAAAATATTTTTTTTCTTATTTTCCTCCTCAAAAACCTAGGTGCGTCTTATAATCAGGTGCGTCTTATAAAGCGAAAAATACGGTATATATATCTTTTATGTATTTTATCATAGTTTACCAAAATTTTTAAGCACATAAGCCCTGTGAAACCTATTATATTCTTGGATTTCAGAATTCAGAGTTGGTTGGCCTTGCTCAATCTTTGAATTGAACATGTATTGGCAGTTTGAACAACTGTAACGGCCAGTATGGACTAAAATGTGTATGGCCGTGTCTGTAAAACATTCACCAGATGATTGTTCAATCATCAACCAACTAATATTTAATGTGTAGGGTGCAGGATAAAAATCAATGATTTAAAAAAAATATATAATCTAAAAAATTAGATTTTTTTTACTTAAATCGGATTTTTTTTTATATAAAATGCTTTTTGAGGAAAATAGATTACCATCCAAAGGTTATTCCATCATGAAATAAAGATTAGTTTTTTAAATATGTAGAATAAGGCTGTATATGTTAAATTCTTTTGGTAAATAAATTCCATTAATCCATTCACAATGTCATGCTCTTCCAGAGGTTTTTGTAAGATTATTGGGCAGTTTCTCTGCCTACAAGATATTATCACAGATGCTTGGTTTACTTTTGCAGTTCTCAAAACTGAATTGGACTCAGCAGAGATCACATGCCTCTTCTTCACAGCAAAAATGTTATAAGATGAACAGAGTTGAGAAAAAGACCTTAATCCTAACTTCTACAAACCTATGAATGCAGAATCAACCTAATCAAACTTATATGAAAAGTTGTTATTCTAAAAATCTTCATCTACTTGCATATTATAAGTTATACCAGCAAGAATTAGTCTTTATGTAGAAAACTATTTAAATCAAGCCTTAGGGCTCTTTCACACTTGCGTTGTTCTGTTCCGGCATAGAGTTCCGTCGTCGGGGCTCTATGCCGGAAGAATCCTGATCAGGATTATCCCCATGCATTCTGAATGGAGAGAAATCAGGATGCCTTCAGTTCTGGAACGGAATGTTTTTTGGCCGGAGAAAATACCGCAGCATGCTGCGCTTTTTGCTCTGGTCAAAAATCCTGAACACTTGCCGCAAGGCCGGATCCGGAATTAATGCCCATTGAAAGGCATTAATCCGGATACGGCCTTAAGCTAAACATCGTTTCGGCGCATTACCGGATCCGACGTTTAGCTTTTTCTGAATGGTTACCATGGCTCCCAGGACGCTAAAGTCCTGTTTGCCATGGTAAAGTGTAGTGAGGAGCGGGGGAGCAGTATACTTACCGTCCGTGCGGCTCCCAGGGCGCTTCAGAGTGACGTCAGGGCGCCCCACGCGCATGGATGACGTGTCGCATGGATCACATCATCCATGCGCATGAGGCGCTCTGATGTAATTCTGGAGCGCCCTGGGATCCGCACGGACGGTAAGTATACTGCTCCCCCGCTCCCCACTACTACTATGGCAACCAGGACTTTAATAGCGTCCTGGCTGCCATAGTAACACTGAACGCATTTTGAAGACGAATCCGTCTTCAAATGCTTTCAGTTCACTTGCGGTGTTACGGATCCGGCGGGCACCTCCGGCAAATGGAGTACACGACGGATCCGGACAACGCAAGTGTGAAAGAGGCCTTACTGACTAGTGATTTAAATCCGTTTGATTTAAATCAAATCCACCCTGGTAGGGTGCCTTCTAGAAGTGAATGGAGAGACTCGCTCTCTATTTATTCACCACCTCGATGTCTAACCTCCTCTATCAGACATTTATGGAGTGCCCCATGTATATTGTGTATGGCATATCCAGGTTTTGATCTGCTCTAGTGCCAATATTTCATTAATTACCGAAAATCTGAAAATCATTGTTGGACATCCTGTTTCGTTCATGTCACAGAGGCAACTAAAGTAGGTTTACAGTATGAGGGTCCCTACAAACACGAACGTATATGTTAGCTTCCTGGATCCCTTCACATCTTCACTGGGGGCTATGTTAGCAGCACTGTTCTTTCCAGACAAATGAACACCATCATTGAAACCTAGTGGTTTCATATAATGGATCTGCTCCTACTTTGAATTTTGTTATTCTGCTCCTATGACGGCAAAGAACAGCAAAACTGACCAACACAGTTGCAGCTCCTTATGTGGAATGCTCATCGCATTCACACTTGAATTTCCAGATTTGTAACTTTGTTCCTGCATTTAGTAATCTGGCCATTGACGATACAGACATAGCATACTTGTATCAGAGTCATTCTTGTGACATGCACAGAGGACGGCTGTCCAATGCCTGGTATCTTCTCCGAATCGCATGGGCTGCAATGGGTTACTTCTAGCCTGTGACCTGCAATTCACTGCAGAGAAGTGCTTTGGAAAGGCCTGAGGCAGTGAATGTGATTAAACCCTCGCCAAGTGATAGTGGAGATATATTGCTAATATGTTGCTAACAAGCTCACACTGTAGGGACAGAAGCATAGATAGAAAAATCTGCACAGTACTTCCTTTCAATGTATTTTTAGCACAGCCTTGAGTATTTTCAGTGAAATGCTCCTTCCCCCATGTATTCATAAATGGATGCCCCCAGTGACCATGCTCAAGTAGAGCTTTCAGGTATGGCAAAAAGAAAAACGGTGCAAAAAAGGAGGGGTTTAGTGGCTACAGCAACCAATCAGCTTCTATCACTCCTTTTTCAGAGGGTTTAAAAAAAACAAACAAAAAAAAATAACCTGCAACCAAATTGGTTGCTATAAATAATAACTCTATTAAACTACTGTTGATGAATCTCCTCAATTAATATCTTTTGATCTGGACCAAACATGTCTATTGATTTCAACTGAAGACCGCTTTTACCTCTGGCAGCGCCTTGTCTCCCATGAGAACAAAAGGACTGGTCATATTGAAACCCAACAAGCTCAAACCTCTTCCCTGCCCTAACTAAAAGGCTAGGAGGCCCCATACACATTAGATTGTTGGGTGACTCCAATTTTGTCGGGTTCAGATGAGATAGGGCCACATTTACAGCAGTCAATTGTTCTACAACTTACAAATGAGACCCCTATACCTCATCATGACGTACGGTAATTACCCATGGTGGTCATACCCATGATATCAGATAGATCTTTGAAACCTTCCAACCATCGAGGTTGTCTGGTTGCTCTAAGCACCAGCCTTTAATTTAGAGGGCTGGCACCTTTCGGAACATTATCTAGTGAGACTCCTCAATAAGACAGACGTAGTAGAAAACTAATTTCCGCAGTGCTGTATTTTTGAATTTTTCAACAAAACAGAAGCAATTCCCTTACTAGTTTATTAGCTCACATGAAATTCCCTAATATATTCTTAGCAGCAGCTGCACTGTGCAGCTATACAAATCTTTGCAGGGAGGTATAGACCTGCATTTCAAATGCCGTTTCTAAGCAAGAAGTGCATTAGGCACCTTTGTAGAGATGTCAGTCGTGTCCTCATAAAGAAGGGAATTCAGGCAGTTCCTGGGTTAGCTGAGTACAGATCTCGGAAGGCTGCTTGTCGAAATAAAAAATAAAATAAAAGGTTACTGGTGGGACCAGGAGGCCTCAGCTGGGATGCGTTCTTGTCTAGAATCATTGCAGGATGTAACGACAAAAGCCGGGATGACAGTGGACAGCTCCTTCTCCCATCAGGCTCTACAGTCACTAAGGATGGTAGTTGGCGGAGATGTGTAATTCATATTCACATTCATGATACAGCATCATTGCAAACTAGTTCCGACTTGGCGTGTCTCGGAAAATTTTGCTCTGACAGAGGGAAGAGCATTGCATGTCACAGCGGTATACTGGAGAACAAGTAAGGGACCAGTATATCAATGCGCAGATTCTTTTTTTGTGTCACTGAATATTGATGCTGCTCTACAAGCTCGGAGACTAAATTCACATGCAGCAGATTTACTGCAGAAATTTCTGCGACATTCTCTTTCAATAAGGCCTCTTTCACACGACCGTATGGCTCTTTCAGTATTTTGCGGTCCGTTTTTCATGGATCCGTTATTCCGTTTTTTGTTTCCGTTCCATTTTTCCATATGATATATACAGTAATTACATCGAAAACATTAGGCTGGGCACAAAATTTTCAATAGATGGTTCCGCAAAAACGGAACGGACACGGAAGGCATACGGAGTACATTCCGTATGTGTTGCGTTTTTTTTGCGGACCCATTGACTTGAATGGAGCCATGGAACGTGATTTGCAGGCAATAATAATAGGACATGTTCTATCTTTCAACGGAACCGAAAAACGGAAATATAATGCATACAGAGTACATTCCGTTTTTTTTTTTGTGGAACCATTGAAATGAATGGTTCCATATACGGACGGCAAAAAACGGCCCGCAAACGGGGAAAAAAAAAAGAACGGTCGTGTGAAAGAGGCCTAAATGTTCAAGTCCAAAACTGAGCCTGGTACTTGAAAGGTTAAAGGCTGTGGACAACTTTGGAGTAATTTTTTTCATTGCATTCTACTCATTTTGAGCTTAAAGGAGTTTTCCCATCTTAGACAATGGGAGCATATCGATAGGATATGCCCACATTGTCTGATAGGTGCGGGTCCCACCTCTGGGACCCGCACCTACATTGAGAACAGAAAAGAGAAAGTTATGGAGGGCGCACTGCGCATGCGCCCTCCATTCATTTCTATGGGGTCGGCGAAAATAGCAGCCCTATAGAAATGAATGGGAGCGCTGTGTGCTCCCATTCATTACTACGGGGAGAGTGGTTGGTGGTGGCTGGACCCAGGAAAAACCGGGATCCTCCAGCCACCACCGTCCGCGCTCCGTTCTCATATCCTAGCAATATGCCCCCATTACCTGTGATGGGAATACCGCTTTAAAAAATTTTTTGATTGGTTTTTAATAAATATATTCAATGCGCAATCTGTAGTCCTTATCTGTACTTTAACAGCTCGTAAACACTCATCATAGGTAAATTCTTATCAGTTTGATAAGAATTTAGCTTAAAGGGTTTCTCTGGGAATAACGAGCTTTTAGCAAATGCCCGCAACCTGCCTCTCTAAACAGAAGGCAAGGATTATCTTGAGCGATGATGTGGCCAAAAGCAGCACTAAAGCCAGTCACTGTCCATGCCTTTGCTGGGCCAGATGTCAACACCACAGGGACTGGAGTGACAGGAAGCAGGAAATTATAAATCTTCTGTTTAGAGAGGCAGGCTGCGGCCATTTGGTAAAAACTCATTATTCCCAGAGAACCCCTTTAAACAAGCGTTTAGGAGCTGTCAGGAGTTCAGGCCTACAGATCAAGCTCACTGCTCTCAGACATTCACTGTGAAGCAGAAATAATAGTCTACAAATGCACTGAAAGTGAAAGTTGTAGAGGAAAAACCTGTTGAAATTTTTTATTATAGGCCAAATAAAATAAAAAATTTTAGCCCCAAAAAATGCACCCAAAGTTGTCCATAGCCTTCAAGGGTATACTCACAAGTACTGGTTGAGGATTGGTTAAAACAGCTTGTGTTATTGCGATAGCTTTCAATGCACTATGGTTTTTGCAAGTGAAACAACATTTGTTTAACATGTTTCTCCGGAAAGAACGATTACTTGAATAATCGATTAGTTGTTGATAATTTCACCGATTAGTTGGGGGGAAAAACACCAAAATTACAAAAAAAAAAAAAAAAAGGGGGTTTATATGATTTTACTTCAAAAATTATGTTCAAAGGCCATATTAAAACAAATTGTGGATGACACTGTTATAGGGGATCTGTGGATGACACACTGTTATGGGGGGGGGGGGGGGGGAGATCTGTAGATAAGCTTCTGCAATGTCACAAGATTTATTTCCATCCAGTGTTGCATAAACTTTTCACCAAGATCTTGCATTGATGATGGTGGAGTCTGACTGCTGCGCAAAGCCTTCTGCAGCACATCCCAAAGATTCTCAATGGGGTTAAGTTCTGGACTCTGTGGTGGCCAATCCATGTGTGAAAATGATGTCTTATGCTCCCTGAACCACTCTTTCACAATTTGAGCCTGATGAATCCTGGCATTGTCATCTTGGAATATGCCTGTGCCATCAGGGAAGAACAAATCCATTGATGGAATAACCTGGTGTGAGGAATACCACCCCTCGTGCCCGCTTGACATCAACTACGTCGAGCTCACGAGACGCGGCATGGTCCCTGGTTACCAAGACGTGACGTTACGCCCTCTTGGAGGAGCATGTAAGGTCAGCTTGGTACAGTTTACACAGACACCTCCGGTCCACGCGGGCACAGAGAGGCAACAAGCTGAGAGAGCCTTTTCACTGCCGCAGTAAAACAGAGCTTTCTCAGCCCGGGTAATCTGCCACCAGCTTCTCGTTTGATATAAGCCCGGTGCGCTAATGGCATTATATAGGGTGAGAAACCAACCCGCGGTAGCTTATAACTAGGCCGAAACACAGACGTGGGGATTCGTGATCGAGATACAAGACAGCACAAGATTAAATTATATATTTAAATCGCCTTAAGGGCACACTAGATATAACACTATACACACAGAATATATACAATGGTCTGAGGTTACAAATACAGGTAATATGTTACACACAGGATTACACAGAGTACAAGTCAGTTACCGGGTAGATGAATGTTCCTTTGCTGTATTCACATGGAGGACAGTGATGTCAGCTGGTTGCAGGTCCCTCTAAAACACAAGGCACGATGTGACCCTCCTTCAGAGAAAAGACACGCCCGCTTGCTGGCACAAGCCTTTTAACCTGTAGCCGGTCCCTCCCCTCCCGGCCTTTGGGAGGGGTCCACCCCCCCTCTGCTGTGCTAGCAGCAAATGATCCACAAAACCCTTTAGGGTTCATAGCTCCAGGCCAGAAGGTCACAGAGAGATGGTTTTGGGACCAACGGATCCGCCTGGGTTCTGGCTACCAGTAGAGTCCAAGCATGGTACCGTTATTGGGTTTCTGTGGGGAGATATGTATATCTCCCTTCCCTGGCATCCCACCACCAAACTAAGATCATGGGCATGTTAATCGTGGCCACCGGGACACAAATATGTATCTGGGTTTGCTCCTGTTAATTCCTTATTTAGCTGTCTGCTAGATTTAATTGAACTGGGGAATGGCTTAGACCCCCTGCAGGGAGGATTTCCTGCCGGATCCATGCTGTTTGAATGGGGTATGAAATTGTAAACAAAGGTGGCCTGCAAGAAGTTCCCTGCCATATGGCTGGGGCTTTGAAACAGGGCCCTCCTGTGGAGTTCACTACCTCTGATATCTGACAGCTGATGGCTGGTGTGAGAACTTATTTTGCATGTACACTGACCAAGGTGAATTAAATGAAAATCATGGCTGCCATTCAACGATAATCCATATTCCTGACACCTGGTCATTCAGTATGTTCAGGTAGTCAGCCAACCTCATTCTTGGAGCACATACTGTTGCTGAACCTAGACCTGACCAACTGCAGCAACCCCAGATCATAGCACTGCCCCCCACAGGCTTTTACAATAGGCACTAGGCATGATGGGTGCATCACTTCATCTGCCTCTTCTTACCCTGATGTGCCCATCACTCTGAAACAGGGCAAATCTGGACTCAGACCACATGACCTCCTTCCATTTCTCCAAAGTCCCAATCTTTATGCTCCGAAGCAAATTGAAGCATTTTCTTTCTGGTTTGCCTCACTGATTAGTGGTTTTTGTACGGCTACACAGCTGTTCAGTCCCAATCCCTTGAGTTCCCTTCGCATTGTGTGTGTGGAAATGCTCTTACTTTCACTATTAAACATAGCCCTGAGTTCTACTGTTGTTTTTCTTAGATTTGATTTCACCAAACGTTTAAGTGATCGTCGATCACGATCATTCATGATTTTTTTTTCCCGCCACATTTCTTCCTCAAATACGATGGGTCCCCACTATCGGTTCAGTTTTTAATAATGCGTTGGACAGTTCTTAACCCAATTTTAGTAGTTTCTGCATGCCAATGATTTGACCCTCAAACAGACTAACATCTTTTCAACGACCACGAAATGTGTCTTTCGACATGGTTGTTTAAGAAATAAGAAGCAACTCATTGCACCAGTTGGGGTTAAATAACTTGTTGCCAGCTGAAAGATAATCACCCATGCAATAATTATCCAATAGGAGGCTCATAACTATTTGCTTAGTTAAATCCAGGTGGCGACTTTTTTTGGGGACAGGCAGTGTAGCTAAAGGGTAGGGCCACACGTAGCATGTCCACTGCAAATGAGTGAAATCCAGGGCAACAAAATACACACCAAATAATGAGGCTTGTGCTGCAGAGTTCAGTGCACTAAAGGCTCATGCACACAAACCTTTTGTCTGCCTCCGATCCGCACTTTGTGTGGGTCACATGCAAACCCATTCACTTCAATGGGGCTGCAGAAGAAGTGGACAGCACACCTGTGTGCATACGTATGTCTATTCCACAGCCCCGCAAAAAAATAAAAAAAATAAGATAACATGTCCCATTATTGTCCGCATTATGGACAAGAAGAGGACTGTTCTATTATGGCCCAGATGTTCTGTTCCGTAAAATGTGGAAACCACACAGTTGGTATCCATGTTTTCCGGATCCGCACTTTGCAGACCGTAAAAATGACTATGGCCGTGTGCATGAGCCCTAATCCTGTGGATTTGCCGCAAAGGAAATCCACAGCATGAATTTACTTGCCGAGGATTTAAAATCTGCGCTGCACGTTAAATTATGTGCAGATTGAGCGCGCAGTGCGTGGATGATATGTGAAAATATGAGGCATTTACGCCGCGTGTGGCCACACACTACGAGAGCTTACACGGCTGCCCTTTTTTTTTTTTTGTGTCGTTTCTCACCACATTTTGTCCTGCATTTTATTTTTTGTCTTGGGTTTATCTGTGGCGTTTTTCTTCATTTTTAGTGAGTTTTTCCTCAAAATGTGATTTTTCCTTCATTATACCATAGGCTTCTTTAGGACTGGAAAACTGCATGAGAAAAACACATTTAAAAAATATCTGAATAGAATCTATGTACTTGCCGCCAAAGCAACGCCATCCAGATCAATGGAATGGATTTTCAGAAATGTTTGCAGCAAAATCTGCCATATGTGAAGGAATCCTTAGACACAGGGTCCCACACCCTGACTCACAAGCAGCCGCAATGGCTACAGGAAAAAACTGCAGACAGCCTGGGAGGACTGCAACATTCCTGTCATGGTTGTAGGACCCACCCGTTGGCGACACTGTGCAGCCTTGTCCTGCATATTACATTGGTTGTCTAGGATTAGAAAAACAAGGCTGCCTTCCTTCAAAAACAGCACCACGCCTGTCCACAGGATGGGTCTGGTATTACAGCTAGCCACATTCACTTCAGTTAAGCAGACACAACCCATGGACAGGAGTGGCCCCTTTAAAGCCATCATCCATCTCTGACATTGCATACATGTCCTCCAATGAAGTCATCGTCAATGACCGCATAATCAAGTGGCAAAGAAACCCATGGATAATCCTTCAACGAGCAGAATAAGCAGTCTTACACTGCACTGATATTTCCTGTACCTGTAAATGTGCATCTCGAGCATATGTTCTTAGATGACAGCTCAAGCTGTTGCTTATTAAGGACGTCTTTCAGAAGAGGCATAAAAGATCTCTGCACCAAAAGAATCACAAAGACGAGCGCTCTCGCTCCCCCATAGCCGACTCGTGTATGGTTTGCTAATTGTATTGCTCCATGATACAGGTGACCTTACTAATCACCACCCAGGCAGCACATTTTCCTACTAAAGTAGCTATCTGGTAGGCAATTATTTGCCGCTGTACAGAAATGTTAATTTCATGCTCGGTAAACACATTTCTTTGTGAAACGGCGGCTCTGCTAGGACGGCAGCTTGCAACTTCACTAATGGCAATCATTTCAGACACAAAAGGCCAAGCTGCTCTTTAACCCAACAGGAGACGGATGAGCGCCTTTGGATGCAGCCATATTAGAGAATACAAATGGGACAGAGAGTGGGTTCGAAAAACTGGAAAGACCTTGAGAAAAGTAGAAATCATAAAACTAAACTTTACTCCCAAATGGAGACCAAGGACACGTCAAAAAGGGTTCATATACACCACTGTGTTTGGGTCCGCATCTGATCCACATTTTTTGTGGGTCGGATGTGGACCCATTCACTTCAATAGGGCCGCAAAAGATACGGACAGGACACCA
Organism: Bufo bufo; assembly: GCF_905171765.1. Lineage (NCBI taxonomy): Eukaryota > Metazoa > Chordata > Amphibia > Anura > Bufonidae > Bufo > Bufo bufo. Next base: position 282,011,352 of record NC_053389.1, read on the forward strand.
TGTGCCATCCGCAAAAATATAGAACATGTCCTAATCTTGTCTGCATTACGGACAAGAATGGGTCTGTTCTATTAGGGGCCGGCTGATCCGGGGGGAAAGGAGTTCTCTGTATGAAGTCCTAATAAGCCATCATGAGACAATTCCTATGGTAATGGGACGTACAAGAGTTCTCGTAAACCCAGCCGGCAAAGTGAAGGAAAGTGCACTGCACATGCATGGAGCACTCCTGAAAATAGCCAAGCGCGCTGCTCGGGTATTTTTAGCGGACCAATAGGAACGACTGGTGGTAGCTGGACCTGGCACTGCCAGCCACCACTTTGCTGGCTTCGTTTTAGAGATAAGTGTGGGCCCCACATCTGGGACCCGCACCTATCAGACAATGGGGGCATACCTTAGCGAAATGCCCCCATTGTCTGAGATGGAAATGCCTCACTGCCAGTCTAATCCTGCTGCTACTGCTTGTTTAGAAGCGGGAACCGTGACATGACGGTATATGGCACATGACCACTGCAGCCAATAACTACCCTCAGCAGTTTACGAGACAAAGAATGGCACTGGAGAGGGGCGAATATAACTAGTTTTTTTATTTTAAGCAATTGTAGGGCTTGTTCGAGACTTTTAACTATCTTACACAACGGCTTTAAATGAGTTATCCAGGTTAGAAGCTCCATATTCATATATCCTACTAGTGAATTTTGAATCATCATAAAAGGAGGGTCCACTGTTTAGGATCCTCATCGCCTCATTGAAGGGAGTTAAAGATGGCGGACCCTTTTTGACCTGCTTAATGTCAGGGGACTTAAAAAAAAAAAAGAAAAAAAAAAGAAGGGACAGTGCAAAATGGAAACTGTAAGCTCTCCCCATCTGGCGAGCGCTGCCAGGCCTCTACAAGGGAATAGAGTCCTTGCTGCAGTCCCCAGAGGTGATACACCCATCAATTAGCCATTATCAGCATATCCTATGGATAGGTCATCATTTTCTCTTGCTGGAATACTCCTGAGAAGAAACCTCTGCAGGGTTCTAGGTAGAATCAGAGTCACACAGGTACTGTAGGTGCCCACAGCAGGTTACCACTATTCACAACCTCTGTGATATGGAACCTGAACATAGCCACGGTAATGAAGCCATTGTAAAGCTGTCCATACACATTTAAAGGGTTTCTGTCACCCTGCAAAACTCATTTTTTTTTTTTGGATAGTTAGATTGCTCATAGTGCGATATAGCAGAATATAATGCTCTTACTTACTTTCATGCGGCCGATTCTTTATAAAACAAACTTTTATAATATGTAAATGAGGGCTCTACCAGCAAGTAGGGCGTCTACTTGCTGGTAGCTGCTGCAGAAATCCGCCCCCTCGCCGTGTTGATTGACTGGGCCAGCCGTGATCTCCTCCTCCGGCCGGCCCTGAATTACTGACAGGGCCGGCCGGAGGAGGAGATCCCGGCTGGCCCTGTCAATCAACACGGCGAGGGGGCGGATTTCTGCAGCAGCTACCAGCAAGTAGACGCCCTACTTGCTGGTAGAGCCCTCATTTACATATTATAAAAGTTCGTTTTATAAAGAATCGGCCGCATGAAAGTAAGTAAGACTATTATATTCTGCTATATCGCACTATGAGGAATCTAACTATCCAAAAAAAAAAAAAAGAGTTTTGCAGGGTGACAGAAACCCTTTAACCACCTCCGGACCGCTGTACGCACAGACGCGTCCTGGAGGTGGTTGATTCATTCCGCCTGGACGCATATACGCGTCATCTCGCGAGACGCGAGATTTCCTGTGAACGTGCGCACACAGGCGCGCGCGCTCACAGGAACGGAAGGTAAGAGAGTTGATCTCCAGCCTGCCAGCGGCGATCGTTCGCTGGCAGGCTGGAGATGTGTTTTTTTTAACCCCTAATAGGTATATTAGACGCTGTTTTCATAACAGCGTCTAATATACCTGCTACCTGGTCCTCTGGTGGTCCCCTTTGTTTGGATCGACCACCAGAGGACACAGGTAGCTCAGTAAAGTAGCACCAAGCACCACTACACTACACTACACTTATTAACCCCTTATTAGCCCCTGATCACCCCATATAGACTCCCTGATCACCCCCCTGTCATTGATTACCCCCCTGTAAAGCTCCATTCAGATGTCCGCATGATTTTTACGGATGCACTGATAGATGGATCGGATCCGCAAAACGCATCCGGACGTCTGAATGAAGCCTTACAGGGGCATGATCAATGACTGTGGTGATCACCCCATATAGACTCCCTGATCACCCCCTGTCATTGATTACCCCCCTGTAAAGCTCCATTCAGATGTCCGCATGATTTTTACGGATGCACTGATAGATGGATCGGATCCGCAAAACGCATCCGGACGTCTGAATGAAGCCTTACAGGGGCGTGATCAATGACTGTGGTGATCACCCCATATAGACTCCCTGATCACCCCCCTGTCATTGATTACCCCCCTGTCATTGATTACCCCCCTGTAAAGCTCCATTTAGACGTCCGCATTATTTTTACGGATCCACTGATAGATGGATCGGATCCGCAAAACGCATCCGGACGTCTGAATGAAGCCTTACAGGGGCATGATCAATGACTGTGGTGATCACCCCATATAGACTCCCTGATCACCCCCCCTGTCATTGATCACCCCCCCTGTCATTGATCACCCACCCTGTCATTGATCACCCCCCCTGTCATTGATCACCCCCCCTGTCATTGATCACCCCCCCTGTCAGGCTCCATTCAGACATTTTTTTGGCCCAAGTTAGCGGAATTATTATTTTTTTTTCTTACAAAGTCTCATATTCCACTAACTTGTGTCAAAAAATAAAATCTCACATGAACTCCCCATACCCCTCATGGAATCCAAATGCGTAAAATTTTTTAGACATTTATATTCCAGACTTCTTCTCACGCTTTAGGGCCCCTAGAATGCCAGGGCAGTATAAATACCCCACATGTGACCCCATTTCGGAAAGAAGACACCCCCAGGTATTCCGTGAGGGGCATATTGAGTCCATGAAAGATTGAAATTTTTGTCCCAAGTTAGCGGAACGGGAGACTTTGTGAGAAAAAAATTAAAAATATAAATTTCCGCTAACTTGTGCCAAAAAAAAAAAAAATTCTATGAACTCGCCATGCCCCTCATTGAATACCTTGGGGTGTCTTCTTTCCAAAATGGGGTCACATGTGGGGTATTTATACTGCCCTGGCATTCTAGGGGCCCCAAAGCGTGAGAAGAAGTCTGGTATCCAAATGTCTAAAAATGCCCTCCTAAAAGGAATTTGGGCACCTTTGCGCATCTAGGCTGAAAAAAGTGTCACACATCTGGTATCGCCGTACTCAGGAGAAGTTGAGGAATGTGTTTTGGGGTGTCTTTTTACATATACCCATGCTGGGTGAGATAAATATCTTGGTCAAATGCCAACTTTGTATAAAAAAATGGGAAAAGTTGTCTTTTGCCAAGATATTTCTCTCACCCAGCATGGGTATATGTAAAATGACACCCCAAAACACATTCCCCAACTTCTCCTGAATACGGCGATACCACATGTGTGACACTTTTTTGCAGCCTAGGTGGGCAAAGGGGCCCATATTCCAAAGAGCACCTTTAGGATTTCACAGGTCATTTACCTACTTACCACACATTAGGGCCCCTGGAAAATGCCAGGGCAGTATAACTACCCCACAAGTGATCCCATTTTGGAAAGAAGACACCCCAAGGTATTCCGTGAGGGGCATGGCGAGTTCCTAGAATTTTTTTTTTTTGTCACAAGTTAGTGGAAAATGCTGATTTATTTTTTTTTCTTTTTTTTTCATACAAAGTCTCATATTCCACTAACTTGTGACAAAAAATAAAAACTTCCATGAACTCACTATGCCCATCAGCGAATACCTTGGGGTCTCTTCTTTCCAAAATGGGGTCACTTGTGGGGTAGTTATACTGCCCTGGCATTCTAGGGGCCCAAATGTGTGGTAAGGAGTTTGAAATCAAATTCTGTAAAAAATGACCTGTGAAATCCGAAAGGTGCTCTTTGGAATATGGGCCCCTTTGCCCACCTAGGCTGCAAAAAAGTGTCACACATCTGGTATCTCCGTACTCGGGAGAAGTTGGGGAATGTGTTTTGGGGTGTCATTTTGCATATACCCATGCTGGGTGAGAGAAATATCTTGGCAAAAGACAACTTTTCCCATTTTTTTATACAAAGTTGGCATTTGACCAAGATATTTCTCTCACCCAGCATGGGTATATATAAAATGACACCCCAAAACACATTCCCCACCTTCTCCTGAGTACGGAGATACCAGATGTGTGACACTTTTTTGCAGCCTAGGTGGGCAAAGGGGCCCATATTCCAAAGAGCACCTTTCGGATTTCACAGGTCATTTTTTACAGAATTTGATTTCAAACTCCTTACCACACATTTGGGCCCCTAGAATGCCAGGGCAGTATAACCACCCCACAAGTGACCCCATTTTGGAAAGAAGAGACCCCAAGGTATTTCGTGATGGGCATAGTGAGTTCATAGAAGTTTTTATTTTTTGTCACAAGTTAGTGGAATATGAGACTTTGTAAGAAAAAAAAAAAAAAATAAAATCATTTTCCGCTAACTTGTGACAAAAAATAAAAAGTTCTATGAACTCACTATGCCCATCAGCGAATACCTTAGGGTGTGTACTTTCCGAAATGGGGTCATTTGTGGGGTGTTTGTACTGTCTGGCCATTGTAGAACCTCAGGAAACATGACAGGTGCTCAGAAAGTCAGAGCTGCTTCAGAAAGCGGAAATTCACATTTTTGTACCATAGTTTGTAAACGCTATAACTTTTACCCAAACCATTTTTTTTTTACCCAAACATTTTTTTTTTATCAAAGACATGTAGAACAATAAATTTAGAGCAAAATTTATATATGGATGTCGTTTTTTTTGCAAAATTTTACAACTGAAAGTGAAAAATGACGTTTTTTTGCAAAAAAATCGTTAAATTTCGATTAATAACAAAAAAAGTAAAAATGTCAGCAGCAATGAAATACCACCAAATGAAAGCTCTATTAGTGAGAAGAAAAGGAGGTAAAATTCATTTGGGTGGTAAGTTGCATGACCGAGCAATAAACGGTGAAAGTAGTGTAGGTCAGAAGTGTAAAAAGTGGCCTGGTCTTTCAGGGTGTTTAAGCACTGGGGGCTGAGGTGGTTAATAACTGTGAGCAGAACAACTGTTCGGCCGACAGCAATCTCTCCCAACTCCCCCATACACATACAAGTTCGGCTCGGCCAAACATGCATGTGTATGAAAATATTCATTTTGCCCGATCCTTTTCTCCCCAACATCACTGCGCTCCCCACACACAATAGTGTGTCGGCCAAACCAGTCGTTCTCAGGTTAGACTAATGTTTATGGCCAGCTTAAAGGGGTTTTCCAAGATTTTCTTACTAATGACCTATCCTCAGGATAGGTCCTCAGTATCTGATCGGTGGGGGTTTGACACTTGGGACCCCTGCGCCGCTCACAGCTTTTCCTAGGCTGAGTGACGACACGCTTGTCTATCACGTGGCCTCAGCGCAGCTCAACCCCATTCACTTCAAATGAATGGGGCTGAGCTGTGATACCAAGCAGAGCTGCTGTACAATGTATGGCGCTGTGCTTGGTGTGAGAAGGCTGCTGCCTCTCATAACAGCTGATCAGTGGGGCTCCCACCAATCTAAAAAACCCTTTTAAGTGTGAAGCGAGCCCCACAATGCACTTACCTGGTAAAAGGAAACAATCAGCATTTAGATTCAAACATAACTGGAGAGGAAAGCAAGAGAGAACACAAAATCGGTACAAAACAAATAGAGCATATTATTTATAAGCGTGCTCAACATTTTCAGTTTTTCCCCTTCACGTTGAGTAAAATGTTCTGAACTTCAATAGAGACGCCTTCACTAAGACTCCATCATCCTAGTAAATAGAAGACAGTTGTCAGCTGATCGATATTTTGCTGAAGGCTAACCATACAATCCCTGCCCTGCTGCCAGGGGTGCAGATAGCGGCAGCACCAATGTCCTGCTGCCAGGGGTGCAGATGGCGGCAGCACCAATGTCCTGCTGCCAGAGGTGCAGATGGCGGCAGCACCAAGGTCCTGCTGCCAGGGGTGCAGATGGCGGCAGCACCAAGGTCCTGCTGCCAGGGGTGCAGATAGCGGCAGCACCAATGTCCTGCTGCCAGGGGTGCAGATAGCGGCAGCACCAATGTCCTGCTGCCAGGATATAAATGGCACATAGTGCACGAGGGTGGCTGTTACTGATTTTGCATTGGGGTCCAGAAGTTTTAAATTATGCCTTTGCCCACACAGTCGCTGCAATTGAATGGCTGACCATGTAAGATATAGGCTGGGTCCGCCATAGTGAGAGTAGAGAGGGATCTGAGGCAGGGGATTCCTCTGTATGATGTCCATACGAGCTAATGAGGATGATCATCATGATCATCATGAGACAACCTCTCATCCCTAGGATATGCCATCACTTAAAGAGGTTGTCGAACCAAAATGAAAGTTCTGCTGTTCCAGGGCGCAGCTCCTATTCCCTGCTGAACCCGAGGTGATGACATTCGTTGCCCATTCAGGCCATGCTTGCACATGTGACTGGAGAGGCCAATGACTGGTTGCAGCAGTTACCGTATGTAAATGGAAACATCATCACTTCAGGTCCAGCGGGGATTGGAGCTTTGTCGCTAGAAAGAAGGGACTTTCAAAAGGTGAGCGGAATTTATTTACGTATTTTCTTTTAAATCAATCTCTTATTACAGATTTTTTTTTTTTTTTTTGCAAATTAAAAAGACGAAAGAAGTACAGACATGTTCAGCATTTCGAGACTCATAGGTCCCAAAAGCAATTACCAAGTTAAGCTGACAAATCATGAAAAACAGAATACCAGATAACGGGTGTATATAAAATAAAAGAGAGACATAACCCGGAGCAAACAGGAAACTTACAACAAAAAGAAAAAAAGAAATGTAATGCCAGTGTTCAGCTGGTAGTGATAATAATTCAATTTATATGAGGAGGCAAAATACTTTCTAAATATTAAGCCAGAGGTGATAATGAAAGAAACCTGTCACCATAAAATGCACAGCAATGTGCAGGCAGCATGTTATACAGCAGGAGGAGCTGAGAAAATCGATAGATTCAGCTAAATTTGTAATTAATACATTTATATTTCTGTTCTTTCTGTGCTCAGTTGTACACGGGGTGTCTTATCAGTGACTGATAGCTGTTCATGGGGGCAGTCTTATAAGTGATCGATAGCATTCCATGTATACAGAATATGCTATCAGTCACTGATAAGACGGCCCTGTGTACAACTGAGCTCAGAAAGAGGAGATAAATAAATGCATGATTTTCCTAACTAGAAGTTTAGTCTTGGGTTCTACTGTATACCGCAACCGAATTCAAATGCATTTAGAGCCTATGAGAATTGTTAAGACGAGTCTAATAGTAGACTCTTGTACAATTTTGATAAAAGCTTAGAATGCAATTTAGGAAAAGTAAAAAAAAAATAAAAAAAAAAGGGCAAAGTTTTTCTGAAATGTTTTTAGTTCAAAAAAGGTTTATTTTTTTCACAAGCCCTACCTTTAAAGAGATTGTCTCACTTCAGCAAACAGCATTTAGAGTCCATTCACACGTCCGTAGTGTATTGCGGATCCGCAAATTGTGGATCCGCAATACACCTGGCCGGCACCCCCATAGAAATGCCTATTCTTGTCCACAATTGCGGACAAGGATAGGACATGTTTTATTTTTTTTCCGGAGCCACGGAACAGAAGATTGGCGGCGCGCTCTGGAAATGCGGATGCGGACAGCACACTGTGTGCTGTCAGCATTCATTCCTGCGCCCATAGAGAATGAATGGGTCCGCGCCCATTCCGCAATTTGTGGAACGGATGCGGACCCATTCTGCGGACGTGTGAATGGAGATTTATGTAGAGTTAGTTAATACGGGGCACTTACTAATGTATTGTAAATTGTCCATATTGCCTCCTTTGCTGACACGATTAATATTTCCATTGCATTATACACTTCTCGTTTCCATGGTTACGACCACCCTCCAATCCAGCAGCGGTGGGCGTGCTCGCCCACTATAGGAAAAGGCCCTGGCCTGGCCTCACTGGTGGCCAGGACCAAGTGAGTGAGCACAGACTGGCTTTTCCTTACAGTGTGCAAGCACGACCACCGCTACTGGATTGCAGGGTGGTCGTTACCATAGCAACAAGCAGTGTCTAATGAAATGGAAACATGAATTCAACCAGCAAAGAAGGCAACATGGAGAGTCACGATACATTAGTAACTGCCTTGTATTAAGTTTCTCTACATGATAAATGCCATTTGCTGAAGTGAGACAACCTCTAATTATTTTCTCCTTTTGGTCGGACAGCCCCTTTAAATGATAAATGGGGTCTGACTTTTGGGGCCCCCAGCAATCCTGACAAGGGAAGGGAGCGCTGGTTTACTGCTTCCCCCCTCATTTATATGCTGCAGTTCCATAAACGGCCAGGAGGCCAGGCTGCGGTTCTGCAAGGAAACTTAGGAGGGGATGCTGGAAATCCTCTCTGCTAACTTCACGTCGTGGACGTTAATTGTGGCATTTGCAACAGTTGCTGCTATTAAATCATCAAAGAATTTTTCAAACGTATCTTTCGGCCAACTGAAGCTACAAGGTTAATTAAGTGTGTGAAGCACCAATAAAGTGAGATTTAATGGATCTATAAATTGTGTGCGATTAGTGCATCTGAGGACTGGAGCACACTGGGGACAAATGGCAGCTATGTAATCCTTTTAGTGTGAGGCAGGGCTTGGATCATACCACAGCCAGAAATTCATAGATCTCGCTTTCAAAAGCAACTTGGCAAATAATCTTAATAGGCTTTTACATATTTTGCTTTGGTGCTCCATTTCTCTGCATGTTTAATGTCTATTACATGCGGTTCTATTAGCCCTTTCTTTCGCACTAATTATACTGTTACTTCTGAAGTCTTCGGCTACTTTCACACTGGTTTTTTGGTTTCCGTTTGTGAGATCCGTTCAGGGCTCTCACAAGCGGTCCAAAACGGATCAGTTTTGCCCTAATGCATTCTGAATGGAGAAGGATCCGCTCAGAATGCATCAGTTTGCCTCCGTTCAGTCTCCCTTCCGCTTCGGAGGTGGACACCAAAACACTGCTTGCAGCGTTTTGGTGTCCGTCTGACGAAATTGAGCCAAAAGGATCCGTTCTGACACACAATGTAAGTCAATGGGGACGGATCCGTTTTCTATGGCACAATAGAAAACTGATCCGTCCTCCATTGACTTTCAATGGTGTTCAAGACGGATCCATCTTGGCTATGTTAAAGATAATACAAACAGATGGTTGTATTATCTGAATGGATCCGTCTGTGCAGATCCATGACGGATCCGCACCAAACGCGAGTGTGAAAGTAGCCTTAATGCATTTCTGTAGAGTGCGGAGATCTACATAACCCCATCTCATTCTAGCTCCTAACATTTAAATATATTCCCCTATCATTAATTTACCGTATACTTTACGGTCTCAAGTACCATGCCTACACAGCAGTGCCACACGTACCAAGCTCACACAATGTCAGTATTAAGTGCTGTTACATACTGTGTAGAACAAAGTGGATGTGGATCCTCTGTGTGACTTGAAAAGATTTGGGTTGGGGCTACACCCTTTGGGCCAGATTTATCATTAGCTCAGGTCAGAATAATGGAGTGAAAAAGTCCCAAAAAAGTCCCAAACGCTAAAACTGCGCACAAATTTGCGACTTTTTTCTGCTCTGCACTATGCTCGCCAGTTTTCTGAAAGTGGGCGTGTCTTCTTATGTAAATGAATCTCTAGACAGATTTACTATTGGGACTATTTAAAAAAGTCGCAAAAAAGTCGCAAAAAAGTCCCAATTTCACTCCAGTGAGGACCATGCTTATCTTATGAGACTTTTTAATAGAACATGCGACTTTTTCATAAAAACGTGCGACTTTTTCGTAAAGATGTGCGACTTTTGTAAAGCTGCTTACTGACGGATAAACTGCTACCGTCAAACCACATTTATTACAGTCTTAAAGGGCCGATCATAAATCTGACTTGGCTAAAACTGACTTTAGCCATATGTTAAAGTGGAGTGAGCTGTCAGAGGAATGATAAATCTGGCCCTTTAAGTCCTGTATAGAGATCTGGACTGCTCCAGGGGAACTAGCAGGCTGCTACAGCTTGGCGTAGTCTCTGATCAAGTGACCTCTGACCAACAGGGAGCATGGCGCAACAAGGAATCAGGTAAAACTATAGTCAGGAACAGATCGATGTCAAGGCAGGCAGTTCAGGGTCAGTAAGGAGATCAGGCAGAGGTCAGGTCAGGCAGCGAAGGGTCAAATCCTGGAGTCAGGCAGAAAGAACAGGCAAACAGGCTAACGGCACACTTTTGCAGGAAACTAGTGTACTAGAACCTGTTGCTCAGGCACCCTCCCCCAGGGGAAGATGCCTTAAATACCCCAGAGTAGCCAGCCATATGCTGGGGAAAAACAAAGGGAGTGTGATGGCTCTTTAAGGCAGTGAGAGGCACTGTCGCCAGGAAGCAGGCCTCGGACTGCATGAAGAGGAGATTAATGCTACCCTGAAGGCTGGGCCTGCCAGGCAGGAGAACTGGGATGCCAGCAGGTCTGGACCGCTGGAGACTCAGAGCGGGTGGGCAAAAAGACAGACATGCCCATTGAGAGGAGTGCAGCGGCAACGGGTACAGACCACTGCCATAACACTGTATTGTGCCAATACACCAACATTGGAATATGCACTTCTGGGCAGGGTTTACATAAGCTCCTTGCATTTTCTGGCCAGAACAAGCCAAATTTGCCAGGACTGTGCCTGAAAATTTGGGAAACCCCATTAATACCAGCTTGGCATTACAGCTTATTCCGATTAGAGTCAATAGTACTGTGTAAGTTGCAGTATTTAGCCTTGCCATAGGTGTAGGTATCATGCCATGCCTGTAGAAACAATAATGGGGTGGCCTCTTTATTTTGTTGATTTCAGGAGTCCCTTGTGCCAGACCTCCACTTGTCATACAATGGTCACACAAGGATATTCCTCAAAAACTCTTTAAATTAGGCTTTGTAAAATCTAATAACCTACAATTCCAAATTCTTTCTACCTGGACAGGCCACCCAATACCATTCATCCTCAGAGTCACAGTTCATGAATAGAATACCAGAAGAACAGTGAAGACTGAGCAGCAGAACACTGCATCCCATTTAGATTTAAATTCCATGCTTTCATGTAAATATCTTAAATTTGGGAAGAAAGGTACGTAACTGTATCCTATAACCTATGAACAAGCATGAAGTAGTAAGAAATGTCCAAGACCACTTTATTGTGAAAAAACGTGATTCTAGGCCAAGTGTGACATTTGGCAAATGACTTCAGTCTTCTGACTTATGAGGCAGACATAGGCCAGAAGAGTAAGGCTCCATTCACACGTCCGTGGTGTGTTGCAGACCCGCAACACACCCGCCCAGCACCCCTACAGAAATGCCTATTCTTGTCCGCAAGCTGCAGACAAGAATAGGACATGTTCTATCTTTTGCGGAGCTGCGGACCTGAAGATCAGGGCCGCGCTCCGCAAATGCGGATGCTGACAGCACACTGTGCGCTGTCCGCATCCATTCCGTCCCCATAGAAAATGAATGGGTCCGCACCTGTTCCGCAAAATTGCGGAACAGATGCGGACCCATTTGCGGACGTGTGAATGGAGCCTAACTCTTATCAAGCTTTTGCCAATTCTATTCATCCTGTGCCTTGTTTGATGGCAACCCAATATGGCTGCCAGTGCATTTACCATAGAGGTTGTAACCCCACTTTCCTGCATAACAAGTCCACCCAGTTCTGCACAGAAACATATCCATTTACCACTGAATAACTGGGCAGACCAGTCATTCAGTACTCTAGGTATGGGAAGAGCTGGCCACACTGGTTGCCACCCAGCTGTCCCAGAAATAACCTGGCAGAAGTTGTGATTTCTTCCTCTCTCTCGAAATCGCTGTGGGTTGTGTATTGAAGCCATGATACGACGGCTCTGGAACAGTTTCAGCTATGTGGGTTTATTCAGTCATGTATAATAACGCTGGCTCCATCTACATAATTATAGCTCATATGTTCTCATATGTAAACGGGAAGTAAAAATGTAAGCAGCAGACAGGCGATCTATTTCTCACTGGTTATTGCTGGCAATGAACCCCTTAGCGCTATGTTTCTTTCACTTACAAACAAGCCATGTATCACAACCAGCTCCTCAGGATATGCCAGGCCTAATGTCTTCTAGATTCATCAAAACTGGTGTAAAGGAAAACTGGCTTAGTGGCCCACAGCAACCATTCAGATTCCACCTTTTATTTTTCACAGCTCCTTTGGAAAATGAAAGGTGGAAGTTGATTGGTTGCTATGGGGCAAGTAAGCCAGTTCTACTTTAAACCAGTTGGATAAGTCTCCCCCAATAGCTACACAGCGCCAGGTCCATGGAACCTCATGTACCAGCAAATAGCGCCCCTTAATGGGAGTAAGAGGGCTCTCACCTTTGGCCTTCACACTTCTCTCCTTCAAATTCTACACCACTTTCCCAGTCATCTGGCCACCACATCTCCCCAGTGGTCAAGTCCCCATTCATGTCACCAGTAGGCACAACCCCCACTCCTCATTTCACTGCAGGAACTCATCCTCTTACTTCCCCAGTAGTCACAGCAGGACTCCATCATTTCCATTACTGGCCACAGCCGGACTCCCTCCAGACCCCACCCTTAAAGGGGTTCTCTGGGTTCAGGGCTGAACCTGGATATAAGCTGTTCATTATTCCTTGACTACATATTAGTGGAGTATCAGAGCATTTCCTTGCTACTATGCTCCCCCTTGCCACGCTGCATTTCGCAGTGCAAGGCACTGTATGTTTTGTGGCAGTGCCGTACCGGGCTTCGTATCACTATGTTAAGCAGAGACTTCCGCCTATCAGTGAGCCCGGTGAGGTCACCGTCACAGTTCAGTTGTCTCTAGCACTGCCTGAAGCTGTTTTGGAGGCGGGTACTATGCTACTTTGCATAGTACCAATCTCCAAAACAGCCTCCGGCATCGCTATAAATCGCTGCGTGATGCAGCGTGGCAAGGGGGAGCATCGGTGCAAGAAACAGCTTATACCCAGGTTCAGCCCTGAACCCCGAAAACCCCTTTAACGGTCACTGTAAGGTCTCCGTTGCCCAATGTCACCTTCCCCTTCCAAGAGCACAAACAATACACGATCTACAGACAGGAAGCCTATTGGCAGCAGCTATATCATTCTCTGCTAGTTCGTTCACCCCTTGGCAAGACTGTGCCATGGACACCACTGAACCCTCAACTTTTGTGTTTCTACACCATGTGTAACATAAAGGGGTATTGGACCAGGTGTCAAGTTGGATGTACAATTGAACCCAAGAAACAAAAATCAGCAGCTCTCCAAGTGTCCATAGGAAACTACAAGTGATTCCTCAAGATACAATGGCCTCAGGATACAATATTTTCAGCATACAATGGTCTTTTCTGACCCATCGTAGGTTGAAACCAGACTTAACATACAATGCCCCAGACTCAGACCCAACCAATCAAGGCCACTTCTCTGGTAACATAGCTGGATTAGTTACTAGTTATCAGCTAGTCCTGGATGTTATATGTAAGGACTTGTTTTATCTCTTAGTTATCTGCTATTTTTTTTAAAATCTTTTTTTTCTCTTATCTTAGATGACATTTTGGGGCTTTGGAACCAATTGAACTTACGATGGTCATCCTGGAACCAATTAATATTGTAATTTGAGGGACCACTGTATTTCGGTGGTGCGTGCCCACGGTGTCAGGCTCCAGCTTGTAGGCCCCAATATATCTAAGTACAACTGAACCCAGCTACGGCCGATAGTTCTTCACTTATCTTCTGTCAACATTTGTTCAGTTGCTTCTCAGTTACATCTATAAGGCCTCGTTCACACGAGCGTGACGGATTGGCTCCGAATGCGGTCAGTGAAACTCGCACCATTTTGCAAGCAAGTTCAGTCAGTTTTGTCTGCGACTGCGTTCAGGTTTACAAAAAACATCACCTAGCAACCATCAGTGAAAAACGCATTGCATCCGCACTTGCTTCCGGGTGCAATGCGTTTTTCACTGAAGCCCTATTCACTTCTATGAGGCCAGGGCTGTGTGAAAAACGCTGAATATAGAACATGCTGCGTTTTTTACGCAACGCAGAACTGATGCGTGAAAAAAAAAAACCAGAACCATTTTAATGAATGGGTCAGGATTCAGTGTGGTTGCTAAGCGTTCACGTCACGCATTGCCCCCGCGCAGAAAACGCACTCGTGTGAAAGGGGCCTGATGATAAACATTATGGTTGAGGTATCACAGACATCTCCAGCAAGCATTACTGCATAACGAGGCAGAAAATATTGGTGCTCACCTCTGGGGAGCCGTATGGTGACCATACTGGTTTTACCCACCAATGACTGCAATCACACAAAATCCGTACAGCAGAAGCATCCACGTGCAGTGATTCATGGGTAGTGAACTAGCACATGAAGTGTAGGAGGAAATTTACATTCTGGTCTTAGAAAGATTTATCACCGACTGAAGGTTTACAAGCACTAATGGATTTGACATCTGCAGTAAGAACAGGAAGGCAGGACCGTACACGAAGCTCTGAAAACCGCTCTACACCCACCGGCCAGGAGTCAGCAGGTTCCCCTGCTACATTAAAGAAAGCTTCTTACTACTCTGCTCTTAAAGGGGAACTCCACTTTCATCATTTTTGAGGGTGGTGCCAACTCACAGTCTCCAATTAACCATATTAGGCTATGTTCACATCTCCTGCAACCTGATCTGGCAGAGAACAGCCTGCCGGGGTTCACCAGATTTAGCATGAATGGATAATGTCGTTCAACGCTGGCCCCAATAAGCTATAATGAGATCTGAGCACTTTCCGGTATGCAATGGTTTTGAACCCTGCGCCCATGCCAGAAAGCGTCCGAATCCCATTATAGACTAAGGGGTCCACTGGTAACTGGTAGGATCTGGGAGGGAACTCCAGCAGACTGCTGGAACAGCCTACAGGTTACCGGAGGTGTGAACACAGCCTTATGCCTCATGCAGACGTCCGTGTCAGTTTTGGATCAGTGATAACACGGACAGTGTTCAATCCGTGTTTTCTCCTGTGACAGATCCGTGTTGGGTCAGTTTTTTGCTGTCCGTGTTGCATCCGTGTTTCACTAACACTCAACAGCTGAAAAATAATTTTCAAAGAATATCCGTGGTTTTCACGGACCCATAGACTATAATGGGCGTGATGGACCCGTGAACAAAGAACAAAATAGAACATGCATCTGTGGTAAAAAAAAAAACTGACCCACGGACCGTGCTGAAACACTGATGTGAAAATACAGACAATAAAATGAATAGGGACGTGTGCTGTCCGTGGAGAACACGTACAGCACACGTCCGTGAAACACTGACATCTGCATGAGGCTTTACACGGGTAGCTATTCATACCCCCGTAGCAGATGTGGCAGGGAAGAAGAGCAGCCAACCACAACTTCCACTTGCTGGGGGGGGGGGGGGGGGGGATTCAGAAACCCTTCAAAATGTAAATCTCTGATGGTGCCAAAGTATAGCCATATAGTGATATGTACAGGTGAAACTCGAAAAATTTGAATATCGTGCAAAAGTCCATTTATTTCAGAAATGCAAATTAAAAGGAATTGCATTAATGCAGCTTAAAATTAGAATTTTGTGAAAATGTTCAATATTCTAGGCTCAAAGTGAGACACTCTAGTCAGCTAATTAATCCATATCCCCTGAGCAAAGGGTAACTGAGATTGTGACTTTGGGGTTTCCTAAGCTGTAAGCCATAATCATCCAAATTCTAACAAAGGCTTGAAATATCTCGCTTTGCAGGTTCTCTCATATGTTAGTTTTACCTTTTAAGTTGCATTACTGAAATAAATGAACTTTGCACAATATTCTCATTTTTCGATTTTCACCTGTATAGAATGTGTCGGCAGATAAGAACCATTTGGCCCATCTAGTCTGCCCAATATACTGAATACTATGGATAGCCCCCGGCCCTATCTTATATGAAGGATGGCCTTATGCCTATCCCATGCATGCTTAAACCCCTTCACTGTATTTGCAGCTACCACTCCTGCAGGAAGGCTATTCCATGCATCCACTACTCTCTCAGTAAAGTAATACTTCCTTATATTACTTTTAAACCTTTGCCCCTCTAATTTAAAACTGTGTCCTCTTGTGGTAGTTTTTCTTCTTTTAAATATGCTCTCCTCCTTTACCGAGTTGATTCCCTTTATGTATTTAAAAGTTTCTATCATATCCCCTCTGTCTCGTCTTTCTTCCAAGCTATACATATTAAGGTCCTTTAACCTTTCCTGGTAAGTTTTATCCTGCAATCCATGTACTAGTTTAGTAGCTCTTCTCTGAACTCTCTCTAGAGTATCTATATCCTTCTGGAGATATGGCCTCCAGTACTGCGCACAATACTCCAAGTGAGGTCTCACCAGTGTTCTGTACAGCGGCATAAGCACTTCACTCTTTCTACTGCTTATACCTCTCCCTATACATCCAAGCATTCTGCTGGCATTTCGTGCTGCTCTATTACATTGTCTTCCCACCTTTAAGTCTTCTGAAATAATTACTCCTAAATCACTTTCCTCAGATACTGAGGTCAGGACTGTGTCAAATATTCTATATTCTGCCCTTGGGTTTTTACGCCCCAGGTGCATTATCTTGCACTTATCCACATTAAATTTCAGTTTCCAGAGTTCTGACCATTCTTCTAGTTTTCCTAAATCCTTTTCCATTTGGCGTTTCCCTCCAGGAACATCAACCCTGTTACATATCTTTGTGTCATCAGCAAAAAGACAAACCTTACCAGCGAGGCCTTTTGCAATATCACTTATGAAGATATTAAACAAAATCGGTCCCAGTACAGATCCCTGTGGAACCCCACTGGTAACATTACCCTGTTTTGAATGTTCTCCATTGACTACAACCCTCTGTTGTCTGTCACTCAGCCACTGCCTAATCCACTCAACAATATGGGAGTCCATGCTCAATGACTGCAGTTTATTGATAAGTCTTCTATGAGGGACAGTGTCAAAAGCCTTACTAAAATCTAGATATGCGATGTCTACTGCACCTCCACCGTCTATTATTTTATTCACCCAGTCAAAAAAATCTATAAGATTTGTTTGACATGATCTCCCTGAAGTAAACCCATGTTGTTTTTCATCTTGCAATCCATGGGATTTTAGATGTTCCACAATCCTATCCTTTAATAGGGTTTCCATTAATTTGCCTACTATTGATGTCAGACTCACTGGTCTATAGTTGCTCGATTCCTCCCTACTACCTTTCTTGTGAATGGGCACGACATTTGCCAATTTCCAATCTTCCGGGACGACTCCTGTTACTAATGATTGGTTAAATAAATCTGTTAACGGTTTTGCCAGCTCACCACTAAGCTCTTTTAATAATTTTGGGTGTATCTCATCAGGCCCCTGTGACTTATCTGTCTTCACCTTAGACAGCAAACTTAGAACATCTTCCTCTGTAAAGATACATGCATCAAACAATTTAATAGTCATCCTTTCTAGTGGAGGTCCTTCTCCTTTTTCTTTTGTAAAAACTGAACAGAAGTATTCATTAAGGCAGTCGGCTAGCCCTTTATTCTCTTCTACATACCTTCTGCATAGTATGTCTGCATGTATGTCTGCATAGTCTCCCATGTTAAAAACCACATACTGCATAGTTTACATTTTTTACAAGCTGCCTCTGCACGGAACAGCACAGCAGACTACACTGTTCCATACAGTTATAAAAATGGGTATACCGTCATAACGGGCTGACGTCCACCATCGAGTACATGGGTGTCTATGGATATGTCAGACACATTACCAAGTTCACTTCTATATTACAGTGCTGATGGCGGCATACAGCGATTTTGTGACAATGGAATGTGACACTCCTGCGCAGAGCGGCACAACCCCTCCCACGCTGAGCTGCCCAGTAGTGTAAAAACTGGGAACCCGCCAACGCTGGACCATACAGAACAAGCTTCTTCATGTTTCACACACACTTTGAACAAGAGTCCTTTAGTATAATTTGCCAATACTGTGCAATTTTCCACCCGTCTCACTTCAAAAAGGCCCCTTTAACCCCTTCTGCACAGCACCATAAAGGCGTAGCACAGATTGAAGTGCCTTTACAGCTTTGTGATCACACAGAGCTATGTTTTTTGTCGTGGCCATGCCTGGTACTGCATTTAAAATGGGATTATCTTTTGTGGTGTTCTTTAACTCCTTGTGTCCTGCACTAGTTAAAACACAGCATACGAGTGTCCCTTTAAAACGTCTGCCCAGGAAGACAGATAACACAGCACGCAGTGGTTGCATTCCATTCAGCACAGAAGATTTTCTTTTGCGGATTTTCCTCCATTTCCTCGGTGTGTCTCACCAGACTGAGACCTCAGAACTCTAGTGGTTTGTACATTTTGCTGACTTTTCAGCTGGTGGCAATGTAGGAATAAGACAGTCAGGGTGGTGTAGAGGAGACGTGTATGTTCTGCCAGGGTAGAGACAAGAAATAAAGCTTAGATGCTAAAAAGAAAAATGCCGGTGTTTGTGAACATAATAAAGGCTTTACGGCTGACTGCCAAGAGATTCATTTTCTGTCTGATCAAATCTGAAGGGAACAATCACCTCCAGTCCCAAATGATTCAGCGCTGGCACTGTACAAAGCAGAGCTAAAATAACGCTTGCCTTTCTCTGCTCCGTGTCTCCTAAGAAATGTACTGCAATGTCGGAGTGGGAACCTGGACTTGTTTTGGGGGGCTGTGGTTAACATTGTTTTTTGACAATTAACATGAAAAGTTGGGTCACTTATTTGTCAGATGAGCGGCACTTCCTCAGTCTTAAAGGGAATCAGCAGAGGACACTTGAATGGAGCGAGTACTTGTAATTACACTACTCCAACTCTACCCAGGAGACGACGCGCAGTGTAATGACCAGGAAGCAGCGCTCGCGTGGAGTGACGCCTCCTCTGCAAACAGCTGATGAGCGGCGGGTGCCGATCAGATACTGATGACCTATCTTCTTTACTGTTTGCACAGACACATAGCTGTGTTCTCCTGATTAAAACACTATCTCTCTTTTGTTGATCCGAGGCTCAATTTCTGAGTTATGATATATATATATATATATATATATATATATATATATATATATATATATATATATTTCTGCAGCGCTTTACAGATATTAGCATCCAACTTTCCCCAATGGGGCTCACAATCTAAGGTCCCAATCAGTATGTCTTTGGAGTGTGGGAGGAAAGAGGAGTACCCAGAGGAAACCCACGCAAACACGGGGAGAACATACAAACTCCATGCTACTTTTTCTCAACATGCAAATCAGTCCCTTGGTGCAATGAGGGCGTTACCATCATTCTTGTTGCACCCAAGCTACACTCATTTCTATGGCCAGCCCCTCCCTGACCCTCCCAATCAAAGTACTGAGGAACTTGTGCACAGAAAAGAGCTTGTGTGCAACAAGAACGATGGTGACGCCTTTGTTGCACCAAAGGCCTAATTTACGTATTTAAAACATTATCATAACTTGGGGACAATTATGCAAGCAGATAGAGAGGTCACTTGTGACAGATTCCCTGGGCATCTGGCTGTCATGATATGCTGGAAGTTGTAGTTCTGCAACAGATAGCAAGCCACCACTCATCAAAGTGATGAATGAAGCACTCGGGCAATATACAGAAAAGTCAGGGTTAACGCCGATCCATTTGAATGGGAGCGGAGCAACAGTAACAGGCACAACTAATACACAGTGGACACATTGGTGTAGTGTGCTTGGTACTGGCAACACAGCTCCTGCAATCATCTGGTGAGCTGGTAGTGGTGGTAACTTGCACGTTAATAAACAGGAGGCATCGCACAATCATCCCACATGACTTGATCAGATTGTTGAGGTTTCATGTGGCTAAAAAAACGTTGCTTTTAATCTGGCTTTTATGCCCC
The DNA here is from genome assembly GCF_905171765.1 of Bufo bufo. Lineage (NCBI taxonomy): Eukaryota > Metazoa > Chordata > Amphibia > Anura > Bufonidae > Bufo > Bufo bufo. The sequence continues at coordinate 282,031,477 of NC_053389.1, forward strand.
TCTCACATGCCACAGATCTAGGAACTAGGTGCTCATCTCTGTGTAGGCTTCATTCCTGATTTTGGCTTACAATCACTGATGGAAATCACTGACCGAACACTGGCTGTGTGAATAAACAGAACAGAAATTGGTCAGATAATCTGTTGGTGTAATACAGCCCTAAGAGCTTACATTGATTTGGCCGTGGAACCAGTAGCAAAGCCATTTCTCCAAAGTGTCCCAGAAGCTGTTTTTCAACATGAGAATGCCAGGCCGCATGTTACTTATGCTACTGTAAAAACCCTGCGTGGTCTACACGTGCTACCTTGGCCTGCAGAATCTCCTGACTGGTTCCCATCAAGCACATCTAGAACGTCATTAATCAGCAACTGGGAGCTGCCAGCAGCGGATCTTTATGATTTGTGTGCCCAAGAGCATTCACAGTGGCAGAACATTCCTCAGACAACTATTAAATACTTTGGGATAGTCTTATCAACACTGGTGTAAAAGAAAACTGGCTTAGTTGCCCATAGCAACCAGTCAGATTCCCCCTTTCATTTTCCAAAGGAGCTCCAAAAAAATGAAAGGTGGAATCTGATTGGTTGCTATGGGCAACTAAGCCAGATTTCCTGTACACCAGTTTGATCAATCTCCCCCACTGATAGCATGCCAAGGCATGAAAGTGCATGTATTTCTGCTAGTGGCGCTCATACTTGTCCCTGCCTACTTGTATTGCCCCACCTTCTGTCAATTTGTGGCAGCAGTATGCAGCAGTATGCAGCAGGTCATAGGTAGTATCTAGACTGGAATAGTTCATTCCAGGCTAGCTCCCCCCTTCCTGAGGAGGAGTGGAATGTTCCCACATCCTACTTCAGGAGGAGGAAGGAAAGTTCTAGGCAGTGTGAGCCACCCCCCTGTTGGGGTAGGCTGTGTTAGTAGGAGCTCCCAGAAACAGGGATCCCAACCTGGAATCCAAGTCTCAGCTGAGGCCCAAGATCAACCTTCCCAGCCTGAGTCCTCTACCTCAGCTGTGGACAAAGAAAGCAGCCGTATACAGCACTATAGATCTCCAGGAAGACAACACTATACCCTGCGAGCAGTCCTGTAAGTACAGATCCAAAGACAAAGAGAAGCTAAATACCTCATCAGCTAGTCAGGCCCAAACTAAGCAGACTAAAGACAGAGCAGAAGATAGATACCTGCCAGATTCTACTAGGCGTATGTATAAGAAGCAGAATAAATATAAATTCCTGCCACATATTGCCACTACTTGCTGGGATCCTAGACTATTGCTGTACCTGTATGGATCAAAGCTGCATACCACCAAGTAAAAACAAGTTGGACCCTATTATCTGTGTGGATTTCCATCATTCCTCAATTACTCCTATTAACAACACTCATTTTATTGCATGTGAGCCAGGATACAGGAGTCCAGCCGTACCAAGGTAGGAGACACCGTTGACACTACCATATCTGCTATACAGAGACAATATCCCCCTCTGGCATTCCTCACCTGGTACTCAAGCTATTACATCTTAAAGGGCCCTGCTACAGTACCTGCGCAAGCTGCAATTGGCGTCACGAACTTATACACATATAAACTGACCCACTGCATAGCATCCCCACTGACCCAGTGTCCTGCTCACTGCAATTTTCATGTGACGAGTGTATATAACAAAAACTAGGTCGCAATTCAGAAGCTGTGTGTGAAAGATTAAGTATACCCTTACTGCTTCCATAAGAATTAAGGTAGTAAGTAGCAACCATGTGCTGGTAATCACATTTCCTTGATTAATCGACCATCAAGTGTGACCACCTCTTGAAAAGCAGAAGTTTGGGAATTTTGCTGGTCTGGAGCATTCAGGCAGGTGTTAACACAATGCCAAAGATAAAAGACTACAACAATGACCTTAGAGAAGTACCGTATTTTTTGCTTTATAAGACGCACCCCCCATTATGGAAGCGCTCACTAGTATGAATTAGGTGCTGGGAGCAGGGAGTTAAGCACCGCAAGCGCTTTTGGTACTCACCCTCTCCGGTCTTCCTTCCTCGGGCTGGCTGGTTTTTATTGTAATTTGATCTTACCTGTATGTGTGGTCTAATGGGGTCTAACACTGAAGGCTGATCTGAGGTCTGATGAGGGTCTGACAATGTGGGCTGATCTGAGGTCTGATATTGTGGGCTGATCTGAGGTCCGATGGGGTTCTGACATGGAGGGCTGATGCGATGTCCTGATAAGGGGGTCAGATGCGATGTCCTGATATTTATGGAGGCCTGATCTGATGTCTGATAAAAAATATTTCTTTATTATTTTCCTCCTCTTAAACCTGGGGTGCATCTTATCATTGGGTGAGTCTTATAAAGCAAAAAAATACGGTAATTGTTGTTGCCCATCAATCTGGGAAGGGTTATAAGGCCATTTCCAGACAATTTGATGTCCATCATTCTACAGTGAGAAAGATTATTCAGAAGTGGAAAACATTTAAAAGGAACCGGTCATCAACTTTATGCTGACCACACTGATTTCAGCCGTGTGTCACTCATGAGCTAAAAGTAAGTGGTTACCGAGAACCAGCATCATAATCATTGCAGCTCAGGCCTGGAAAAGAGTCAAATCTACCTGAGAAGAGTCCTGGTTATTCAGAATCTCCTGCTCTCTCACCCATCTGCTGATGATTGGCAGTTCTCTCCTAGAGAGAAAGGGAGAAAACTAGGTAGAAGACTGTCAGTCATCAGCAGGTGGGCAGGAATTCATGAATAACCAGGACTCTTCTCAGGTGGCCATGACTCTTTTCCAGGCTCAGTCTGCAATGATTGTGATGTTGGTTCTCAGCAACCACTTACTTTTAACTTATAAATGACAGACGCCTGAAATCAACTTACCTGTTTCTACTTTATACTGCCTTTAGTATAGGCAGCATAAAGTTAATGAAGGGTTCCTATTTAGGCTTGTTTCACACTTGCGTTGTCCGGATCTGGCGTGTACTCCATTTGCCGGAATTACACGCCGGATACGGAAAAACGCAAGTGAACTGAAAGCATTTGAAGACGGATCCGTCTTCAAAATGCGTTCAGTGTTACTATGGCACCCAGGACGCCATTAAAGTCCTGGTTGCCATAGTAGTAGTGGGGAGCGGGGGAGCAGTATACTTACAGTCCGTGCGGCTCCCGGGGCGCTCCAGAATGACGTCAGGGCGCCCCATGCGCATGGATGACGTGATCCATGCGACACGTCATCCATGAGCGTGGGGCGCCCTGACGTCACTCTGGAGCGTCCGGGGAGCCGCACGGACGGTAAGTACACTGCTCCCCTGCTCCCCACTACACTTTACCATGGCTGCCAGGACTTTAGCGTCTTGGCAGCCATGGTAACCATTCAGAAAAAGCTAAACGTCGGATCTGGCAATGCGCCGAAACGACGTTTAGCTTAAGGCCGGATCCGGATTAATGCCTTTCAATGGGCATTAATTCCGGATCCGGCCTTGCGGCAAGTGTTCAGGATTTTTGGCCGGAGCAAAAAAGCGCAGCATGCTGCGTTATTTTCTCCGGCCAAAAAACGTTCCGGTCCGGAACTGAAGACATCCTGATGCATCCTGAACGGATTTCTCTCCATTCAGAATGCATTAGGATAAAACTGATCAGGATTCTTCCGGCATAGAGCCCCGACGACGGAACTCTATGCCGGAAGAAAAGAACGCAAGTGTGAAAGAGCCCTTAGACAGTTGACAATCTTCCCAGGAAAGGATGTCCTGGCAAATTCACCCCAAGGTCAGACCATGAAATATTCTGAAAAATTGAAAAAAACACCCAAGTGCGGCTGGGAAATTAAAGTGTCCCTGGGATTTTTTTTTTTTAAAGTGGCCCCATGGTGTAGGTGGGCACAAATTGACAGAAGGTGGGGCAATACAAGTAGGCAGGGACAATAAATGTGGGGCCTCAGAATGGTGCAGAGCTTGGGTGCAATGAGAGCAATAGTGACACTTGTTGCATCAAATGCCTAATTTGCATATTAAGAAAACGTATGATAACTCAGGAACGGAGCCTCGGCTCAACAAAAGAGAAACATGGTTTTAATAATGTGAACTACTGCTATGTCTCTATGCAAACAGCTGGATAGAGCGGTTGCTGGTGACAGATTCCCTTTAAGGAGGTAATATAAGAAGAATCAGAAGCACTAATGCACAAGAAACCCTGATCCAAGTAACTTGTTGACAATTTTTATACACTGCTCAAAAAAATAAAGGGAACACAAAAATAACACATCCTAGATCTGAATTAATTAAATATTCTTCTGAAATACTTTGTTCTTCACATAGTTGAATGTGCTGACAACAAAATCACACAAAAATTAAAAAATGGAAATCAAATTTTTTAACCCATGGAGGTCTGGATTTGGAGTCACACTCAAAATTAAAGTGGAAAAACACACTACAGGCTGATCCAACTTTGATGTAATGTCCTTAAAACAAGTCAAAATGAGGCTCAGTAGTGTGTGTGGCCTCCACGTGCCTGTATGACCTCCCTACAACACCTGTGCATGCTCCTGATGAGGTGGCGGACGGTCTCCTGAGGGATCTCCTCCCAGACCTGGACTAAAGCATCTGCCAACTCCTGGACAGTCTGTGGTGCAATGTGATGTTGGTGGATAGAGCGAGACATGATGTCCCAGATGTGCTCAATTGGATTCAGGTCTGGAGAACGGACGGGCCAGTCCATAGCATCAATGCCTTCGTCTTGCAGGAACTGCTGACACACTCCAGCCACATGAGGTCTAGCATTGTCTTGCATTAGGAGGAACCCAGGGCCAACCGCACCAGCATATGGTCTCACAAGGGGTCTGAGGATCTCATCTCGGTATCTAATGGCAGTCAGGCTACCTCTGGCGAGCACATGGAGGGCTGTGCGGCCCTCCAAAGAAATGCCACCCCACACCATTACTGACCCAATGCCAAACCGGTCATGCTGGAGGATGTTGCAGGCAGCAGAACGTTCTCCACGGCGTTTCCAGACTCTGTCACGTCTGTCACATGTGCTCAGTGTTAACCTGCTTTCATCTGTGAAGAGCACAGGGCGCCAGTGGCGAATTTGCCAATCTTGGTGTTCTCTGGCAAATGCCAAACATCCTGCACGGTGTTGGGCTGTAAGCACAACCCCCACCTGTGGACGTCGGGCCCTCATATCACCCTCATGGAGTCTGTTTCTCACCGTTTGAGCAGACACATGCACATTTGTGGCCTGCTGGAGGTCATTTTGCAGGACTCTGGCAGTGCTCCTCCTGTTCCTCCTTGCACAAAGGCGGAGGTAGCGGTCCTGCTGCTGGGTTTTTGCCCTCCTACGGCCTCCTTCACGTCTCCTGATGTACTGGCCTGTCTCCTGGTAGCGCCTCCATGCTCTGGACACTACGCTGACAGACACAGCAAACCTTCTTGCCACAGCTCGCATTGATGTGCCATCCTGGATAAGCTGCACTACCTGAGCCACTTGTGTGGGTTGTAGACTCTGTCTCATGCTACCACTAGAATGAAAGCACCGCCAGCATTCAAAAGTGACCAAAACATCAGCCAGGAAGCATAGGAACTGAGAAGTGGTCTGTGCTCACCATCTGCAGAACCACTCCTTTATTGGGGGTGTCTTGCTAATTGCCTATAATTTCCACCTGTTGTCTATCCCATTTGCACAACAGCATGTGAAATTGATTGTCACTCAATGTTGCTTCCTAAGTGGACAGTTTGATTTCACAGAAGTGTGATTGACTTGGAGTTACATTGTGTTGTTTAAGTGTTCCCTTTATTTTTGTGAGCAGTGTATATTGATATGCACAGTACAGAGTAAAAACAGGCAAAAGTAGACTGAAACAGCAAATAGAAAGTTCAGAAATTATTTTACATTTCACTCATGTGCTTTCTATTGACATACAATGAAGCATTAGACAGAGCCTTGATGTACTATAACCTACCTGCATAAAGCCTCCTGCACACGAACGTGTGCGCCCCGTGGCAAAATGCTGGCCGCAATGCACGAACACCGACCGTGGGGCAACCGAAGCGGATCCCGGACCCATTCACTTTAATGTCCGTGATCCGGCCGTTCCACAAAAAGATAGGACATGTTCTATTTTTTTGCGGAACGGAAGTACGGGACGAAACCCCACGGAAGCACTCCGTAGTGCTTCTGTAGGGTTCCGTTCCGCACCATTTTGCATCTCCGGATTTGCGGACCCAATGAAGTGAATGGGTCCGCATCCGTGATGCGGAATACACACAGAACGGTGCCCGTGTATTGCGGATCCGCAAATGCGCTCCGCAATACGGCAACGGGAAACCTACGGTCGTGTGCAGGAGCCCTAATCCTGACAAACATCCCTCAGGCTGGGTTCACACGCAAGTTTTTTTGTAAGTTTTTTTTTTTGTGGGTGTTTTTCTGCACATTTGCATTTTTAGCGGCATTTTTTGCAGTAAAAACACCAGCTCCAGATGTGAAATACACACAAGCCTTTTTGTCACTGGCATTTTACTATATTAAGTGGTGTTTTTGTCATTCTGGCCTCTTTTAAAAAAAGCAGCATGCTGGAGCTTTTTTTTTTTTAAACGCATTTTCACATCACCTTCTCGGTAGGGGAGAAATGCCTTGAAGAAAATGCTAGTTGGAAAACACATTGAGCGACATTTATCAAAATCGGATTACCCATACATCAGTCTTGATTTCCCTGTGCTGGAGTGAGATGTGCCCAATTTAATTTACAGGTAGATGCCTATTAATAGATTAGATGCCTCTCTGCCCTGCGGGCACCAGATAATGGAGACTACACCAGCTACAGGCGACTTTTTTTATGCTATAGTAATGGTGTAAAAAGGTTTAGTAAATGTCCCTCACTAGTCCAGATTTACTAATGTGTCTGCACCAAAAATCTGTCTAAAAAGTGGTGCAAATAGGCGCATCTTTTTAGGACATAGGGGGGTGTTAAACCTAGGGGAAAAGGGGATGGGGCATAAGATGCCATTTTACTCCACAATTTTGGCATACAAATCTGTCTCAAAGTAAGCTAAAGAATAGGTGGTATAGAGTCAGAAAAAAGTGTCTATCCCTGCACCAGATACATCATCCTGCCTGAGCACCTGTGATCAATCTGGTGCAAGTGTAGACAGCCTGTCTAAGCTTATGACAGCTTTAGGATTAGTACGTCCGGGGCACTGTTTGGAAAAAAATATATAAAAAAAATGCTCCAAAAAAGTGGCAAGAAACACTAGGTGCAAAAAACAAAAACAAGTCTATTGTGATGTGTAACATCTGAAAACGTTGATATCCCTCAAGTAAAGAAGAAAGCATACAGCGGTATCAGCGCAGGATGGCCTGTGTGCAGTATATTGCAGCAGACATCCGCTTGGACCAGCGATACAATTTTACTGGCAGACTGGAAGCATCACAAATGCTGATTAGTTTCATCAATGTGAATGTGTGACAGCTTACACAGGGACATATCTGAGGGAAGAAATGCCAGTTATTTTGTGGATTAAACAAAACTGATTTATGTCAAACAGCATTCATGTGGGAGCTGGCAACCCAGTCTGCGTAGTTATCAGTAGACACAACATAAATTAATGTTTTCTTTCATAGGCAGAAAAAAGGATAACACTACACAACAGGTTTCTGGGCCACAACCCCCAATTTGTCATCCATGTACTCGCTGTGTACAATAACTGTATATAGCGTCACACAAACATAGAAAAGGGTTCTTTACGGTAAGAGCAGTGAGACTATGGAACTCTCTGCCTGAGGAGGTGGTGATGGTGAGTACAATAAAGGAATTCAAGAGGGGCCTGGATGTATTTCTGGAGTGTAATAATATTACAGGCTATAGCTACTAGAGAGGGGTCGTTGATCCAGGGAGTTATTCTGATTGCCTGATTGGAGTCGGGAAGGAATTTTTTATTCCCCTAAAGTGAGGAAAATTGGCTTCTACCTCACAGTTTTTTTTTGCCTTCCTCTGGATCAACTTGCAGGATAACAGGTCGAACTGGATGGACAAATGTCTTTTTTCGGCCTTGTGTACTATGTTACTATGTTACTAGTTCCCACAGTGCACATGGGTGCCATAACCGATTGTTAGAACTGTAAACAGTGACACAAATCCCCACAATGCACACTGATGTATCTGGTTGTGTATAGTCACTGTATACAGTGTTACAAATCACCACCATGCACACCAGTGTTATATCTGGTTGTGTATAGTCACTGTATACAGTGTTACAAATCACCACCATGCACACCAGTGTTGTATCTGGTTGTGTATAGTCACTGTATACAGTGTTACAAATCACCACCATGCACACCAGTGTTATATCTGGTTGTGTATAGTCACTGTATACAGTGTTACAAATCACCACCATGCACACCAGTGTTGTATCTGGTTGTGTATAGTCACTGTATACAGTGTTACAAATCACCACCATGCACACCAGTGTTATATCTGGTTGTGTATAGTCACTGTATACGGCGTGACAAAATCACCAGGATGCACAATAGTGTTGTATCTGGCTGTGTATAGTCACTGTATACAGTGTTACAAGTCACCACCATGAACACTGGTGTTGTATCTGTATACAGTGACTATACACAGCCAGTGTTACAAATCACCACCATGCACACCAGTGTTGTATCTGGCTGTGTATAGTCACTGTATACAGTGTTACAAATCACCACCATGCACACCAGTGTTGTATCTGGTTGTGTATAGTCACTGTATACAGTGTTACAAATCACCACCATGCACACCAGTGTTATATCTGGTTGTGTATAGTCACTGTATACAGTGTTACAAATCACCACCATGCACACCAGTGTTATATCTGGTTGTGTATAGTCACTGTATACGGCGTGACAAAATCACCAGGATGCACAATAGTGTTGTATCTGGCTGTGTATAGTCACTGTATACAGTGTTACAAGTCACCACCATGAACACTGGTGTTGTATCTGTATACAGTGACTATACACAGCCAGTGTTACAAATCACCACCATGCACACCAGTGTTGTATCTGGCTGTGTATAGTCACTGTATACAGTGTTACAAATCACCACCATGCACACCAGTGTTGTATCTGGCTGTGTATAGTCACTGTATACAGTGTTACAAATCACCACCATGCACACCAGTGTTGTATCTGGCTGTATACAGTCACTGTATACAGTGTTACAAATCACCACCATGCACACCAGTGTTGTATCTGGCTGTGTATAGTCACTGTATACAGTGTTACAAATCACCACCATGCACACCAGTGTTATATCTGGCTGTATACAGTCACTGTATACAGTGTTACAAATCCCCACCATGCACACCAGTGTTGTATCTGGTTGTGTATAGTCACTGTATATGGCGTGACGAATCACCAGGATGCACAATAGTGTTGTATGTGGTTGTGTATAGTCACTGGATACATTGTTACAAATCCCCAGGCTGAACATGGGTGCCATAACTGACTGTGTATAGTCTAGTTTGGCATCTGGGATCTAGGTGTGCACAGTTTTCTGAAGTCACCACATCAATCACCGTTTTTCAGCCGTGTACGGTAACTGTATAGGTATTTGGCGGCGTGCAATAAATAACTATATACTTTTCCAGCGCACATTGGTGTATCAAAACTCTGTGTTCTTCCACCATTCGATGCACAATAGCATTTTCCTATCAGAGAATTTATAGCACTGCTCATCCAGATCCTCCTTCTTCAAGAACAGAATGAACTACTAGAACAATGTGAGATTCCCCCGCCCTGATTGATATCCAAACAACCTAACAGGAAACATGGGACTGCCTTCATTAGACAACCCTTTAAGGCCTCTTGCACACGAACGTGCGCGCCCCGTGGTCGTGTTGCGGGCCGCAATGCACGAGCACAGATTACGGACCTATTCAATTTAATGGGTCCGCGATCCGGCCGTTCCGCAAAAAGATAGGACATGTTCTATCTTTTTGCGGAACGGAAGTACGGGACGAAACCCCACGGAAGCACTCCGTAGTGTTTCCGTAGGGTTCCGTTCTGTGCTTCCGTTCCGCATCTCCGGATTTGTGGACCCATTGAAGTGAATGGGTCCGCATCCGTGATGCGGAATGCCCCCAGAACGGCACCCGTGTATTGCAGATCCACAAATGCGGTGCGCAATACGGCAACGGGGCGCACACGTTCGTGTGCAAGAGGCCTAAACAGAAGAGACCGAGGGCCATTTCCACTATTATTATTTTTTTTTTTAAGGAAAACCTCTTGAAATAATTGCTCCAACACAAGCCGTGCTCTGTACGAGTCCTGCCCTGGTTTTGATATGTTATCTGCATCAAAACAGCCCTCCCAGGACACTCCGGCTCAATAAAAGACATTTCCAGAATGGACTATAAGTACTGCTCATTTAAGTCTTTTCTACCCGGAGGCATCACCGCTACTAAAGCTTTTCTACCCGAAGCTGCTTCCTGGATTAATGAAGAGCCATAAGGACACATAACGAGCCTCTTAATAATTAAAAAGTGGTAAAATTCAGCACATATTTACGAGTCCCTGGTGCTAGCTTAAGAGATTCCATCCCGTAGCCTAGCTTGATTTTTCAGGTAACTACAAACTGACACAAATGGTGAAATCTGCTAGAGGTGGAAACGTCATTTCTAAAGAGGACCTGTCACCTCAGGTCTTAGGGCTCATTCACACAACCGTAGGTCGTCCATGCCTGTATTGTGAACTGCAAACAGGGGGTCCGCAATATACGGCACCGGCCATGTGAATCCTGCATCAAGGATGCAAACCTGTTGACTTGAATGGGTTTGCAATCCGCAACATATGTCGCGGTGCGGAATGGAGGCACGTATCGGAAGCACTATGAAGCGCTTCGGTGGGATTTTGGGTTCGTGCCTTCACACTGCAAAATAAAAAAGGACATGCCCTATCTTTTGCCGTATATATTGCAGATCGCAGACCCATTCAAGTTAAAGGGTCCGCGCCGCAATACGGGATTCACATACCGGTGCCTGTGCATTGCAGACCGCAAATTGCGGTCCTCAGCGCAGGCACGGGGCAAACACAGTGATGTGAATGAGCCTTTAGGAAAACAATTCCCAATATAATAATTCTGGCGCAGCATTCATAACGAAAGGACCAACGGTCCCGTTGCGGTGCAGTTGGCCACACACTACAAGCCACCCCATCGGCTACTGCCTGCGACCATCTGTCCTTACTCTTGGATCCCTGCATTGTGTCGCTCCTCTGTCCTTCTTGGAAACTTATGAGTAATACGATAAACTGAGCATCATCATTCCCCTTGCCAACGTTGACTTCGTAGGGTCCCACCCAAATAATAAAGAGAATGGTAATGCCCCGTTGTCTATTTATTTATACATTTCCAGGAAGAAAAACTGAGAAATGGCACAAAGGATGCTCCCTAATTCTTATTTTATTGGGGAGTGGCAAAATTTATTGGAACAGACCTGTTGCGAGAGCTGACCGTTCCTCTGTAACCAGCCCTCCTTCCCTAAAGACAGTTGGTGCAATGATGGGCCGGCCCCCCGATCCCTGCTGTTGGAACCCACAATGACCACCTGTTATCACCAGGATGACCAAATGAACAGTCGACCTCATTATTAAAGATGGTCCACAAAACCCCAAAGTGAAAAGCAGGGTAAATGGTTGTGCATCGAAACTTTGTTCCCGTCACCTCCTTCAACCCCAAAAACCCAGATATACAAGAAAGACTTGTAATACGTAGTGACAGCAAAATCTGCATTCGTCTCCCAGTGTTTCAGTTTTTAATGAGACCATTTTTCAGTCAGGGCGCTCGGCGACACCGGCAGATTTGCCCTAACAATGCAGTGGGCTGGTTAGTTAATGAACAGGGCATCATCAAAAGCAGAGGCTCTTGTTAATCAGGATTATAACAGGCGCTAAGGAAGCAAGACTCCTGCAACCTCTTGTCAAATCAAAGGGATCGCCTGGCATAGCAATCCCTCTTCTTCACTTCACATGTGACGCTGCTCATCAGGGCCCAGGGTGAAAGTGGCACAAGGAGAAGGTAAACTAATGATTTCCCTCCTCCGCAAAGGGTGAGCAATGGAATATGAGATGCCAGTATTACAGGAAGCCCGGCGCATACAGAATCCGGCACTCAACGGGTACCGGGGGAAAGTCTGAACTCAATAAAGGCGCGTTCTGTTCACAGTTCGCTATTAGACCGCAATACCTCTGCTAGTTCTGACCCAGGCTGCACATGCGCGACATGTAAAGCCGTAAATGAACGGCAGCTTGCGGTAGGGACCTTCCCAAAATGCTGTAAATATATGACACAGGGCAGAAAGGGGTTAAAAGGGCAGTCTCATAAAGATTAGGGCATATGGACATCTCAGAGAGGGTCCACCACTCAAGATCCTCCGCTATGAGCCAGGACAGAGAGCTGCTTTCTGGCGGACTAAAGCCATCCTACTGTAGTATAAGGACAGCCACTGATGGGAATGGCTTCCATGTAATGCTACAGTTGGCTACAAAATCCTAGCCTGATACAGCTGTTTGCCAAAAGAAGGACCTGGGGGGTGGGATAAGCCTGGGGACCACATTCTGAAAGCAGTTGTCTCTGATGAGTGATCATATCTTCGGTTAACCATTATTGTATTTGTACAGGAAGCTTAAAGGGCATCTGTCAGAAGTTTTGTCACTATGAAACTGGCTGACCTGTTACATGTGCACTGGGCAGCTAAAGACATCTGTGTTGGTCCCATGTTCATATGTGTCCGCATTGCTGAGAAAAATGAAGTTTTAATATATGCAAATGAGCCTCTAGGAGCAATGGGGGCGTTGTCATTACACCTAGAGGCTCTGCACTCTCTGCAACTGCTGTGTCCTCTGCACTTTGACTGACAGGGCTAGACACTGACATTTTCAATGCCTGGCCCTGTCAATCAAAGTGGAGAGGGCGCAGCAGTTGCAGAGAGAGCAAAGCCTCTAGGAGTAATAAAAACTTCCTCGTTGCTCCTAGAGGCTGATTTGCATATATTAAAACTTCATTTTTCTCAGCAACATATGAACATGGGACTAATATAGATGTCTTCAGGTCAGCCAGTTTCATAGGTACAAATCTGATGACAGATGCCCTTTAACGATAGTTTGCTTGGCGTCTACATCTCATAAGTATTACTTCATGGCTCGTGCCTTGCCTATTTTTCTCACCAGCACTGGCTACGGTTTATAATTAGAGAGGGTGCAAATTAAGCAGATGACGGTATAGGGTCTACAGAACGCTGAAATTATTATTTGCGATCTTCTCCTTTAGGTTAGAGATGTTAGGACAAGGTTGTGTTCAAAACATATCCATAGACCCCCCATTCACTCGACAGAGTGCCCTTTGGCCTCGGCTGAGGTGCTATACATCAGTATTCCTTCTTTTGCTAGAAAAGAATAGAATAGTCAACTCTGCTATTCTAACGAGAGGCATCCCGCAAAAACTGGATAGCGCACAGTGGTATCAGTCAGGAAATCCTCCCGATGTATACACTACAAATAGGCCGTTGTCATTTTGCAGCCAGGTGAGTGATGGGTAATGTTAGTTCCATGTTTAGGGATTCCCCTTTAATAAACTTCCACCCTTAAAGGAATGCATGTAAATTTCTAATTTTCTCCCTCTCCCATTTACCACTTTTTTTTTTATTATGTGTGCAGCTCCAATGAAACCGCATTAATTGTCCCTGTGTACTGTAAGCGCATGGAACAGCCATCTCATTGTGACTAACAGTATGAAAAGGGATCCCAGACGTAATGGCGACGCCGCGCTTTCTATTCAAGTGCTATTCTCCAAACAGTTACAGATTGGAATTATCTCATTAGCGGAGGCATTTATTTTACGATCTGTAGCTCTGTGCAGTCAATGGGGCTTCATATCTTTTGGCACGGCTGTGTTACCGGATGACAAATTGTCCACGTGTGTAAAGTAGAAAACATCTAACATCGCTTTCATTCCATACTCACTTAGGGTTAATGACGAGCAGAAGATTGTTAGCAGCATTTTTGATGAATCACCTCATATAACCAGTCTATGTTGTGTCTGAATAGGACGTTATTTAGATCTGTTTTACTACATTTTACATCTTTAGTAAAAAAAAAAAAAATCTTGACATCTTACCATTTTACACTGACCAGTAGAGTACATACAATAAGCTGATACAGTTTGCTGCAGCTCACTTGTCAGCTTTACTGCGTAGACTGGGGCAGAGTCAGCAGAGGTGGGGGAGGGGGGTTAGCCACGTTTTTATTGTTCTACTGGAGGCTTAAATAAGACCGGATAGTAAAAGCTGGTCACACACTTCAGACAGCCATCTCCCCCAAGCCCCATCAAACACATGAGCTCGGGTGAGCACGCTTTGTGTTCTGAATGGGATGATGGGAGTAAGAGCTTTATTAGACTGCACAATTTTTGGACCAATTATCGGGAACAAGTGTTCATAAAAAGGTTCTTTCCCTGACAACTGGCAAATGCTAATTTGTCGGCTGATGGGCATCTTTTATCAGGATGAAAGATGGCCGTTTATTGGCAGTACTTCTCCCTGTGTAATAGAGGATATGCTGCTGATAATGAATAGAACAGAATGAGCAATAATTCTTCCCAAATTTGGGATGTTTAGATGGGAATATCCTTTAAAGGGGTTTCCAGTGCTTTACCTAAATTCTTTCAGCTACATGTGGAAGGAAGACAGCATCTGCAGTTCTCCGATTCCGCAATCTCGTCTGTGATCACGTGACATGCAAGTACAATATGCAGCTGAAAAGGAAGAAACAGGAGCACATCTGGTCAGGACTTCAGCGGAGGTGTCCGCAGCCAGTTAGGAGGTCACACGATCACAGCAGATGGATTACAGGAGGGCGAGTACTGCTGAAACGCTTTTTCTTTCACTGGTTAGATGAAAGAGAATTAAGAAAAAGACCCGGAGAACCCTTTTAAATAAATACCTCCCAATGTCTACATCACCACCCACATCCAGGTTCACAATACTAAACTAACAAATTAGCTACCAGCAGCAAAGGCCTATCTGCACTGTCTAACTGGTGCCAGGATTTGTCCAGGCTTGTGGTAGTTTATATGTGGACTTTAATATGGCCATATGGGCCAGGATTTTGTGACAAGACCTAATGAGTCTCTGTATCCCGCGGACATATGCTGCTATAAAAGGACTTGGACTATTTTCCTGTGACAATTCTTCTTACCCTGGGCCACTTGACTTTCTTGATGACACCAGGCAATACTAAGGGTAACTGCACCTGCTACGTGTATGTGCCTATTTGCAGAGAGCCGTGCTAATCTATACAATACTGGATCTTTACATACTAGATATTTTGGCAAACAATGCCACCATTATTATGATAGAGCCAGAACGAGAGGAGCAGAGCTGCTGTATCGCCTCACTCGTTCTGGTCTAGGTTCTTCACTCACAGACATACACTTAAAGGGGTTGACCCTTAAATATTTTACAGTTTTCACATCAGCACCTGGATCTGAATACTTTTGTAATTACATGTAATTAAAAATTTAGCATAGCCAGTGAGTTATTCACTAGAATGTATCTGTATAGTGCCACCTGCTGTTTGTTTGTTTGTTTTCCTATTTCTTTGTCCTACTCACTGAGATGGTCACACATGCTCAGTTTCATCCTTCAACTGCCTCCTGAGCTGTGATAGGGAGAGCTGAGACACGCCCCCTGAGCTGCAGCAGAACAGACACTCCCCTTAAGCTGTCAGCTTGATATAAATCTAGCAGAGCAATGAATGGGGAGATCTCTGGATCCATGTGAGGTACAGGACTGGTTCTAGCTTTGTTAGAAAGAGACTGTCATTAGGGATGAGCGAATCGACTTTGGATGAAACATCCAAAGTCGATTCGCATAATACTTCGTTTGAATACTGTACGGCGCAAGCGCTCCGTACAGTATTAGAATGTACTGGCTCAGATGAGCCGAAGTTATTACTTCGCGAAGTCTCGCAAGACTTTGCATAAAAACTTCAACAATTAATTTGTACTGTAAAAAAAAAAAAACATTTCCCGAACTTGGGTTCGGTTCCAAGTGGTACCTTGGAACCGAACCCGAGTTCGGGAAATATTTTTTTACAGTAGACTTCGCAAAGTAATAACTTCGGCTCATCTGAGCCAATACATTCTAATACTGTACGGAGCGCTCGCTCCGTACAGTATTCAAAGTATTATGCGAATCGACTTCGGATGTTTCATCCGAAGTTGATTCGCTCATCTCTAATTGTCCTGCTATATGATGTCTGATCAGGGTGGATAAAAATCAATGATTTAAAAAATAATAATAAAAAAAAAAAAAATTAAAAAAGGATTTTTTTTTATTTAAATCAGATTTTTTTTTATATAAAATGCTTTTTGAGGAAAATATATTACCATCCAAAGGTTATTCCATCATGAAATAAAGATTGTTTTTTTTAATTATGTAGAATAAGGCTGTACGTGGACTCCCATATTGTTGAATAGATTAGGCAGTGGCTGAGGGACAGACAACAGAGGGTTGTAGTCAATGGAGTATATTCAGACCAAGGTCTTGTTACCAGTGGGGTACCTCAGGGATCTGTTCTGGGACCCATATTGTTAAATATCTTTATCAGCGAAATTGCAGAAGGCCTCGATGGTAAGGTGTGTCTTTTTGCTGATGACACAAAGATTTGTAACAGGGTTGATGTTCCTGGAGGGATACACCAAATGGAAAAGAAGTGGATAAGTGCAAAATAATGCACCTGGGGCGTAAAAACCCAAGAGCAGAATATAAAATCAGTCCTAACCTCAGTATCTGAGGAAAGGGATTTAGGGGTCATTATTTCAGAAGACTTAAAGGTAGGCAGACAATGTCATAGAGCAGCAGGAAATGCTAGCAGAATGCTTGGGTGTATAGGGAGAGGCATTACCAGTAGAAAGAGGGAGGTGCTCATGCCGCTCTACAGAGCACTAGTGAGACCTCATTTGGAGTATTGTGCGCAGTACTGGAGACCATATCTCCAGAAGGATACTGATACTTTGGAGAGAGTTCATAGAAGAGCTACTAAACTGGTACATGGATTTCAGGATAAAATTTACCAGGAAAGATTAAAGGACCTTAACATGTATAGCTTGGAAGAAAGACGAGACAGGGGATATGATAGAAACTAGGGCTGCACGATATATCGCAAAAATTATCGAATCGCGATAATCGGCAAATGCGATTTGGCGATTCGGCCGACCCGAAAATGACGCGATTATATATGAAGGGGCCCCTATTGATGAAATGTCCTCTGTCCTATTGATAAAATGGCCAGCCTCTGTACTTACTTTCACGATGAATGCACTGCAGCGAGCGGGAGCGAGTGAGGCGGCCGGTGTGTGACTGACGTCACTTAGTCACACTCCTGCTTCCTGAATTAAGTGGGAGGAGCGTGACAGTGACATCAGTCACGCGCCGGCCGGCTCGCTCGCTGCCGCTCTCTGCAGTGTGAGTGCATTCATAGTGAAAGTACAGAGGCTGGCCATTTTATGAATAGGAGAGTTATGTGCGCAGTTTAGTACACATAGGGCCATGAGGGGGACCAGCATAAGATGCTATATGTGTGTCCTCCGCAGATCCCCCACATAACAGCGTCCTCCACAGATCCCCCACATAACAGCTTCATCCACAGATTCCCCACATAACAGCGTCATCCACAGATCCCCCACATAACAGCATCATCCACAGATCCCCCACATAACAGCGTCATCCACAGATCCCCCACATAACAGCGTCATCCACAGATCCCCCACATAACAGCGTCATATCCAGCCGCGTCAGCGGCTCATATGGGAAAATCAAAGCAAATAGACCTCTAGCACAATTCCCTTAAAATATCGCATCGCATACCGTTATTGCAATTTTTAGGGCCCTAATTGCAATCGCACAAAATTCCCATATCGTGCAGCCCTAAGAAACTTTTAAATACATAAAGGGAATCCACAAGGTAAAAGAGGAGAGAATATTTAAAAGAAGAAAAACTGCTATAAGAGGACATAGTTTTAAATTAGAGGGGCAAAGGTTTAAAAGTAATATAAGGAAGTATTACTTTACTGAGAGAGTAGTGGATGCATGGAATAGCCTTCCTGCAGAAGTGGTAGCTGCAAATACAGTGAAGGAGTTTAACTATGCATGGGATAGGCATAAGGCCATCCTTCCTATAAGATAGGGCCAGGGGCTATTCATAGTATTCAGTATATTGGGAAAACTAGATGGGCCAAATGGTTCTTATCTGCCGACACATTCTATGTTTCTATATGTGTAATTTTTTTGGTAAATAAATTTCATTTACCCATTCACAATGTCATGCTCTTCCAGAGGTTTTTGTAAGATTATTGGGCAGTTTCTCTGCCTACAAGATATTATCACAGATGCTTGGTTTACTTTTGCAGTTCTCAAAACTGAATTTGACTCAGCAGAGATCACATGCCTCTTCTTCACAGCAAAAAAGTTATAACATGAACAGAGTTGAGAAAAAGACCTAAATCCTAACTTCTACAAACCTATGAATGCAGAATCAACCTAATCAAACTAATATGAAAAGTTGTTATTCTAAAAATCTTCATCTACTTGCATATTATAAGTTATACCAGCAAGAATTAGTCTTTATGTAGAAAAC
Organism: Bufo bufo; assembly: GCF_905171765.1. NCBI lineage: Eukaryota > Metazoa > Chordata > Amphibia > Anura > Bufonidae > Bufo > Bufo bufo. Next base: position 282,050,122 of record NC_053389.1, read on the forward strand.
TATGATTTAAATCAAGCCTTACTGACTAGTGATTTAAATCGTGATTTAAATCAAATCCACCCTGTGTCTGATTTTCATATTTTTTTTTTACACTCGTCATAGGATAATCCCTTCAAGTTAAAAGGGTTAAATGAGACAAGAAAAAACATGGCTGTATTCTTGCAGATACATTGCCACTCTTGTCCACGGTAATTGTGTAGAACAGTTATGGAAAACCTTTTAGAGACCTTTTAGAGTGTCCAAACGCCAACCCAAACCCCAGTTATTTATCGCAAAGTGCCAACACTGCAATTTAACCTGAATACCAATATAGTGCATCTTCCATGTACTCTATCATTTAGCTATAATAGCCTGCCTACATTCAGTGCACTGCCTGTTCTGTTCATAGAGCGCCCTGTGCTGAGGAATGGCAGGAAAAGTATTTGGTACACCACAGACTTTTACCAGGGTGCGGGTGCCCACAGAGAGGGCTCTGAGTGCCACCTCTGGCACCTATGCCATAGGTACGCCACCACTGGAAGATAAACAGCGCCACTGACCACCAGGGACAAACCTGGATGAGAAGAAATCTTCCCTGGTGACCTGCATAGCCAGCGTATATATATATATATATATATATATATATATATATATATATATTATCATGGGGAGTTCTGCACAATGAGGCGCAGCGCCTTTCTTCTTCCCTCCAGCTACCCCTGTCCAGGTCCGTCCTGCCAGAGCTGCTGTGCCTTGGGAGTTTCTCTGGCCATCCATAGAAGCCAGGCCATTTTACAGAAATGGAGAGTAGGAATTGCACTAGAAAGATTAAAAAGGGGGGCACTAAGTATTTCAAATACACATTCACTGTAAATGTAATTTTTACTGTGAACCAGGGGGGTTGCTTTAAAGCAGACCTGTAACCTCTCCTGACATGTCTGTTTTAGTGGCTGCACGCATACCCATAAAACATTAATTCTAGAGCAGCTCTGCTTTTAAATTTGTGTTGTGCCATTCCTCAATTATCCATACAAGAAGATTATGAATTGCCAGCAGTCCACAACAGAGGTCCAAATGGGTCTTAGCAGTTGGAGAGGGGGGGTCCCTGAAAAGTCTTACACTGGCAGCATTGATTGGATAGTGTCAGCCTGTTCAGGGAAACACCCCCAACTGGACCTTTATTCATAACATTCTAGTAGGAAAAATAGAGGAATATGAAAAGATGCTCCAGGACGGTTATTACATATAACAGACATGTCAGCAGAGATGACAGGCCCTCTTTAAAAGGTTTTCTGAGACTTAAAGGGGTTTTGCCATCACATACAATGGGGGCGTGTCCCACCTCTGGGACCAGCACCTATAACGAGAACGGAGCGGGGAAATTAATTGAGGGCGCACTGCAAATGCGCAGCCGCCCTTCATTAATTTCAATAGAAATAAATGGGAGCAGGGGCCGCCCATTCACTTGTATGGGAGCAGCGCTTGGTGGTGGACGGACCCCGGGGTCCTCCAGCCACAGTGCTCCCTGCTCCGTTCTCCTTGTAGGTGCAGGTCCCAGAGGTAGGACCCGCACCTATCAGACAAAGGGGGCATATGTTAGCGATACCCAGGACCCTCGCCGATCAGCTGTTTGAGAAGGCACCAGTGCTCCTGTGAGCACCACAGCCTTCGTCATGCTCACCAAGTACATTGTACAGCGGCTGTTCTTGGTATCATGTTCAGCCCTATTCACTTCTATAGGGCTGAACTGTGTGTGATGTCACATGGCCTAGGTAAAGCTGAGAGAAGGCCACGCCACTACTGTGAACGGCTGAATGGTGGGTGTCCCGGGTATTAGGTCATCAGTATTTAAGTCTCCAAAAACCCCTTTAACATTTATGTGACAACGTTTCAATATCGGACACAACGCAAAGACAAGAACGCAGCCATATTTCTCCTTTAACATTTCCCATGTCAAATATGAGAAGACAAATAAAAATTTGTAGGCTCCTCTAAGAACATTTGTAAAAGAAAAAAAAAAAAAAACTCAACCTCTCTCTGGACAGCTTCCTTAAATTTTAAATATCTTAATTCTTCGCATAAAATTCATTTGTGGAACTTATTTCACAAACTACTGAAAAAAGCAGTGACAGTGTTGCTGGCAGGAAGGAGCGTCTTACAGGCTGTAGAACATGCCGCTATCTCGTTTTAAGTACAAAGGAAATTTAATGAGACTGGAACAACGTTGTCTTTTAATGTTTCAACATTTATTTTGTAGCTCAGGAGTTCTCGGCTGCCAAAGAGACATCCAATCTAACTTGTCACCATCTTGGCAAGACAAGGCTGAGCATGTGAAATATGATGTACATAGTGATTACTATGCGGCGCTCTTATCCATACCGCTTTATGCAGCATAAGGCCTATTGCACACGACCGTATGGCTTTTTCAGTGTTTTGCGGTCCGTTTTAAACGGATCCGTTGTTCCGTTTTTTGTTTCCGTTGTGTTTCCGTTTCCGTTCCGTTTTTCCGTATGGCAAATACAGTATACAGTAATTTCATATAAAAAATTGGGCTGGGCATAACATTTTCAATAGATGGATCCGCAAAAAACGGAACGGATACGGAAGACATACGGATGCACTTCCGTATGCACTCCGTTTTTTTGCGGACCCATAGACTTTAATAGAGCCACGGAACGTGATTTGCGGCCAAATATAGGACATGTTCTATGTTAAAACGGAACGGAAAAACGGAAACTGAATGCATACGGAGTACATTCCGTTTTTTTTTGCGGACCCATTGAAATCAATGGTTCCGTATACGGACCGCAAAAAACGGCCAGTAAACGGGAAAAAAAAACGGCCGTGTGAAAGAGGCCTTAGAGAGAAGAATGTATGTGAGCCAGAGCCGGGAAAGTGATGTAGTCTGATGTAGGAGATCTACCTGATCAGCAGATCACTTTACATTAATACAAGGTTCTTGCCCATTATTCACAACAGTCCCACAAATTACTCAGTATTCACAGCAACAACCCTTCCCCCAAACGTTCCCTGTAGTCACAGCAGCCACCACTGTTCCCAGACCTCCCCAGTAATCACAGCAGTCACCTCTCTTTTCTGACCTCCCCAGTAATCACAGCAGTCACCACTCTTCTCTGACCTCCCCAGTAGTCACAGCAGCCACCACTGTTCTCTGACCTCCCCAGTAGTCACAGCAGCCACCACTGTTCCCAGACCTCCCGAGTAATCACAGCAGCCACCACTCTTCTCTGACCTCCCCAGTAGTCACAGCAGCCACCACTGTTCCGAGACCTCCCCGGTAGTCACAACAGCCACCACTGTTCCCAGACCTCCCAGTAATCACAGTAGCCACCACTGTTCCCAGACCCCCCCAGTAATCACAGCAGCCACCACCCTTCTCTGACCTCCCCAGTAGTCACAGCAGCCACCACTGTTCCCAGACCTGCCCAGTAATCACAGCAGCCACCACTGTTCCCAGACCTGGCACCAGGACGCACTATGGGAAAAGGGTAAGCATTACAGAGGCAGCGTGATGCTGTGGACAAGAGTAAATTTGGTTCCTAGACTTTACCTTGACATGTAGCCCCTACCACAACATAGCTGCAAACCAGGTGCAAACCTTCATGACCGTGATATTTCCTAATAGAAGTGACCTCTAGAAGGATTATGTGTCCGATTCATGAAGGCAAGAGCAAACAATTTACAGGTCTGCTGCCAATGTCTTAGTGACGGATACCAGAGGTCTTGCAGAGCCAATGCTTCGACACGTCTGAGCTGTTTTAGGCCAGACACAAATAAGCAAGTTCAATGTGAGAAACTTGCAGCTTGTCAGAGTCCCGCTCTGACCCCCACATCTCAGACAGTATTCCACAGCATTATACTGATTTATAATGCTGTGTGACCCTGAAAGTCTTGGAATCTACTGAATTACACTGGCATAATGCTGTGTGAACCTGTCAGAGCAGCAGAGGTCAGAACAGGACCTCACACTGACACACGCTGCAAGTTTCTCATATTGAACTCACTTTTGTGTGTCTGGCCTTAGTGATACAAGGTGGATCTGCACAACACTAGGTTTTTAGGTTGGCTGATCAGTGTACATTCTCTAGCTGTGATGGCTGGAGTAAACCTACAACTTCCAAGGTTGTCACGATACCATTTTTTTAAAATTTGATTTCGATACCATAAAAAAGTATTGCGATACTCGATACCATGCGAAAGAATAATAAAAACGCCCAAAAAACTGCACAATCCACATTTTTCTGAACTTCTGACACATAATAGAACAGCGGTGGGGGGGGGGGGGCTGTAGCCACTGGCCCCTGCAACACCAATGAAAATACTGAGGGTTGGGTGGAAAGTCGGTAACCACAGGCCACTACATCACCAATGAAAATAGTTAACCCCTAAATGCAAATGTATGGAGCAGGCTGCTGCCGTGAGCCTGCTACATATGCGGCGGGTGCAGGCTGAATCACACAGCCGGCACCCGTCAGCAATGATGGGAAACGGCGCTCCCGCCGAACTAGTGTTGGGCAATATACCAGTGTTAACGATATACCGCGGTATTAAGAAACGGCGATATGGCGATATCACCGTTTCTTAATTACCGCGGTATATTAGTGAAGTCATAGGAGCGATCGCACTTGCACTGACCACTTCTAACGTCTGCGTCCGGCCGCCTGTGAACATTGCCTGCCAGTTCTCACTGCAACCGCCCCCTCCTCGTTCCTACTTTACCTGGACTCCACCCACGCTATGGCCACCCTGAAGGCCTAAACTTTAGCAGCCAATGAGAGAGGAGAAAAGACAATGGCATCCTCACAGGCCAGCTGCGAGCCAGACCTGTACCATTGTCCACAGCGGGGGGAAACACATGTGGACTAGGGTAATGAATAAACATGTCCCCTAGGTAATACCATCTCCTATCCTATCTTACCATCTATTGGCAGGCTCATCGGTTTTTGCAGTAGCCCCTGCATATGGCAGTGCGAGCTATAGCCTTGAGAAAAAGCACCCAAAACAAAAATATACCACTTTACCATTTACTGCCCCCCATATACACATGAACGCCCGACCCCTCCCCATATACAGTGTACAGCACCCGACCACCCCTGTATATAGTGTACTTTGTACAGTGCACATAGATGGGGATGTACTAGACCCAAGGGGAATATACAGGTCATCAGTCCCACCAGTATAAGCCCCATACAGTATAACGCCTCCTTGTGGCTGCCCCCATACAGTATAACGCCTCCTTGTGGCTGCCCCCATACAGTATAACGCCTCCTTGTGGCTGCCCCCATACAGTATAACGCCTCCTTGTGGCTGCCCCCATACAGTATAACGCCTCCTTGTGGCTGCCCCATACAGTATAACGCCTCCTTGTGGCTGCCCCCATACAGTATAACGCCTCCTTGTGGCTGCCCCCATACAGTATAACGCCTCCTTGTGGCTGCCCCCATACAGCATAACGCCTCCTTGTGGCTGCCCCCATACAGTATAACGTCTCCTTGTGGCTGCCCATACAGTATAATGTCTCCTTGTGGCTGCCTGGCTGTCCCCATACAGTATAATGTCTCCTTGTGGCTGCCTGGCTGTCCCCATACAGTATAACGTCTCCTTGTGGCTGCCTGGCTGTCCCCATACAGTATAACGTCTCCTTGTGGCTGCCCATACAGTATAACGTCTCCTTGTGGCTGCCCATACAGTATAATGTCTCCTTGAGGCTGCCTGGCTGTCCCCATACAGTATAATGTCTCCTTGTGGCTGTCCCCATACAGTATAACGTCTCCTTGTGGCTGCCTGGCTGTCCCCATACAGTATAACGTCTCCTTGTGGCTGCCTGGCTGTCCCCATACAGTATAACGTCTCCTTGTGCCTGCCTGGCTGTCCCCATACAGTATAACGTCTCCTTGTGGCTGCCTGGCTGTCCCCATACAGTATAATGTCTCCTTGTGGCTGCCCCCATACAGTATAACGCCTCCTTGTGGCTGCCCCCATACAGTATAACGTCTCCTTGTGGCGGCCCCCATACAGTATAACGTCTCCTTGTGGCTGTCCCCATACAGTATAACGTCTCCTTGTGGCTGCCTGGCTGCCCCCATACAGTATAATGTCTCCTTGTGGCTGCCCCCCATACAGTATAACGTCTCCTTGTGGCTGCCCCCATACAGTATAACGTCTCCTTGTGGCTGCCCCCATACAGTATAACGTCTCCTTGTGGCTGCCCCCATACAGTATAACGTCTCCTTGTGGCTGCCCCATACAGTATAACGTCTCCTTGTGGCGGCCCCCATACAGTATAACGTCTCCTTGTGGCTGTCCCCATACAGTATAACGTCTCCTTGTGGCTGCCTGGCTGTCCCCATACAGTATAACGTCTCCTTGTGGCTGCCCCCATACAGTATAACGTCTCCTTGTGGCTGCCCCCATACAGTATAACGTCTCCTTGTGGCTGCCCCCATACAGTATAACGTCTCCTTGTGGCTGCCCCCATACAGTATAACGTCTCCTTGTGGCTGCCCCCATACAGTATAACGTCTCCTTGTGTTTTTTTCTTTTAAACTGGTATTAATCGCGATATATATTGTTATTGCGATAAATTTCTTAATATAGTTATCGTCTGAATATTTTTGATATCGCCCAACCCTACGCCGAACCCAGTCATTTAACCCCTCAGGTGCATTTAGGGGTTAATTACTTTCATTGGTGGTGCAGTGGCAGCTTCAGAGCCCCCTCCCCTTAATGCTTTAATTGGTGGCAGTGGCGGGCGCTTCACTCTCTCCTTCTCCACTGTGCTGTTAACGAGAACACTGCACGTGCAGAGCGCGCCGCGCGCCGTGTTCTCTAATGAGTAAAGATACTAAGCAGTGCAGTAGCTCAGCCTAGTATTGAGAAAAGGCAAATTCCGGTATCATATCGATGGGTATTGAAAATTCGATACCTGGTGCAACCATACAGTCAAGATGTACACTTGCTTGGCTGTCCTCAGAACTCCATAGAAATGAATGGAGCACGCTGGGAGTCGTAGTTTCACCACAGCTGGAGTGCCTGAGGTGAGCCATCACTGTCCTATAGCAATTAAGACCTGCAAGCAAATGGGCTTATTCACACACTCTGCATGGATGTCAGTCTATGGAGAAAGTGTGGAGAAGCCCTGGACGGATTGACCACCACAATGTCACTCATTTTCCTGACATGTGACCACGACACTAGCCTCAGGGTTAGAGTTAATAGCATTAGGCTTAGCGGGTTACGTTAGGTCAATCCTGCTGTATTAAACCAACCTACGTTTATACTGCAATACAGGTTTTAAGGTCGGGGGAATAGATTCACACCTATGCCACGTAATCCAGCAGAAATGCTGGAGCCAGCTACTGACGGCTCACCAGTCTTGTCGACACGCCCAGTATAACTGCTGGGAAACCACTTAATCACTGGAGTGTACAAAGGAAGAAAAGCGGCACCCAAAACGATCACTGCACCTCTCATGGCTGCTTTATGTTCACGGAGAACATGATGTCAATGGCACAAATTGAACGCTTCACTATTTTCAAGATCTCCGTTTGCTGTCAGTATACAGAAAGATTCTAGTTTAGAGCCATGGGATGAAAACCTCTCCTAATGCTTCTCACGGCAGAGTTGGTTACACTGGCATCAGGTGTGGCAGTGTATGCAGCGTCCATTCCGTGTGTGTCGGGAAAGCCCCAGTGCACACATCAAAAGCCATCTATTCATCCAAAAGTGAAAGGGCGCCCTCTGGGCCCTCAATGGTCCGGTATATGTGGGTATACCTTTCTCTGCAAGTGTATGAAATTGTATGGGTCTACTGTGATAATCCGAGCCTATGGGTAATATATGGCTACGTTATGGCATAAGTCATCCGTCCGAGGAATACTTCAGGAAATTGTTGCCGTGTGACTAGACCCTGCATCAAGCAGGACAGAAGAGAAATGTGGGCTTGTGCTATTAAAGGGGTATTCCAGTTACTGTTGTGGCCAGGCTGGTTACTGCATTGCCTGCAGTACCTGAGAACAGCCACTACATAGTATAAGGCACTGTGGTGATCCGGAAAGTACACTTTAGGCCCTTTTCACACGGGCGAGACTTCCGCGCGAGTGCAATGCGTGAGGTGAACGCATTGCACCCGCAGTGAATCCGGACCCATTCATTTCTATGGGGCTGTGCACATAAGCGGTGATTTTCACGCATCACTTGTGCGTTGCGTGAAAATCGCAGCATGCTCCTCTTTGTGCGTTTTTCACGTAACGCAGGCCCCATAGAAGTGAATGGGGCTGAGTGAAAATCGCAAGCAAGTGCGGATGCGGTGCGATTTTCATGCACGGTTGCTAGGAGACGATCAGGATGGGGGACCCGATCTTTATTATTTTCCCTTATAACATGGTTATAATGGAAAATAATAGCATTCTTAATACAGAATGCATAGTACAATAGGGCTGGAGGGGTTAAAAAAAATGATTTAACTCCCCTTAATCCACTTGCTCGCGCAGCCCGGCTTCTCTTCTGTCTTCTTTGAGGAATAGGACCTTTGATGACGTCACTGCGCTCATCACATGATCCATCACCATGGTGATGGACCATGTGATGAGCGCAGTGACGTCATCAAAGGTCCTATTCCTCAAAGAAGACAGAAGAGTAGCCGGGCTGCGCGAGCAAGTGGATTAAGGTTAGTTAAATAATTTATTTTAACCCCTCCAGCCCTATTGTACTATACATTCTGTATTAAGAATGCTATTATTTTCCCTTATAACCATGTTATACGGGAAAATAATAAAATCTGCACAACACCTAACCGAAACCCGAACTCTACCAAACATGCCGATTTTTCTCACGCGCGTGCAAAACGCATTAAAATGTTTTGCACTCGCGCGGAAAATTTTCCCGCAACACACCCGCATCTTATCCGGGCCAAAAACATGACGCCCGTGTGAAAGAGGCCTTAAGGGTACTTTCACACTTGCGTTTTTCTTTTCCGGCACTGAGTTCCGTCAAAAGGGCTCAATGCCAGAAAAAACTGATCAGGCATATCCCCATGCATTCTGAATGGAGAGTAAGCTGTTCAGGATGCATCAGGATGTCTTCAGTTCCGTCATTTTGACTGATCAGGTATAAGATAAAACCGCAGCATGCTACGGTTTTATCTCCGGCCAAAAAAACTGAAGACTTGCCTGAATGCCGGATCCGTCATTTTTTTCCATAGGAATGTTTTAGTGCCGGATCCGGTATTCAAAATACCGGAATGCTGGATCCATCCTTCCGGATCCTGCATTTCAATTTTTCGGACTGATCAGGCATTTTTAAGACTGATCAGTCTTACAAATGCCATCAGTTGGCATACGCTTTGCCGGCGACGGAACTGCTTGCCGGATCACTCTGCCGCAAGTGTGAAAGTACCCTTATTTCTAGAACCTGCAGATCTGCAGGGGGTGCTGGATGTCAGACCCCTCACCGAACTCATATTTGATGACCCGTCTTATGGACAGGTCCCAGAAAACTCCTTTAAGTGCAGCCAACATGGTCACTTCTCTTCTGTCTAAAAACAAGCGGTAGATTTATCAAAACTGGTGTACCGGAAAACTGGCTTAGTTGCCCATAGCAACCACCTTTCATTTTTCACAACATAAAATACGTTTTTCTCACGGTAGATTTTTACAGACTTCAGTGGTAAGCCGCCCATACACATTCAATAACTGTTGGCAGAACGATCATGCAGACGACAGGTCTCTCCAGCAACTTCCTCCCGACTCCCCCATATTCAGCTTGGGGAGAAAGCCAGTGACACTTCTGGCGGTGGCTTATCTCCCGGGAGAACAAAAATATTCACCCGATCCTTCTCTTGCCCGACATCATCATCTGTCAGGGGAGAGTCTGAGCTCCCCCACACACATTACGCCAAACCTGCCGAGAATGACAAACGCCTAATGTATATGGCCAGCTTTACTACGGGAGATCACCACCTCACCTGTGGAAAAGAAGATTCAGAAGATCACATGCAGCTACAATGTTCCACTCAGGGCTCATGCACACGGCCATAGCCGTTTTTGCGGTCCACAAACATGAATACCGGCCATGTGCGTTCCACATTTTGCATCCGGCCCATAATAGAACTGTCCTATCCTTGTCCGTAAAAAAAGGACAAGAATAACACATGTTCGTTCTGTTGCACCTGCAAAAATATAGGACATCCACCGAAGTGAATGGGTCCGCATCCGACCCACACAAAATGCAGGTCGGATTCAGACCAAAAATACGTTCATGAGCATGAGCCCTTAGGCTGGTTTCACATACCGTATGTGCTTTGAACTCCAGAAGTCTGTTCTGGTGGAGGAACAGACTGCCTAAGTTCACTGTAGCCACCGCTGGATCCCCATTCACAAAATTCTTCCAGCGCTCACAGTAGTGCCACGGCCTTCTCCAGCTTTTCCTAGGCCACTGACTAGCACAGCGTCGTACATTGTATAGTGAGCACAGAATAGGCAGTGGTGCTCACAGAAACACCGCTGCCTTCTCAAACAGCTAATCATCAGGGGTCTCGGGTATTGGACCCCCACCAATCAGATACTGATGACCTATCCAGAGGATAGATCGTCAGTATTAAAATCTCAGAAAACCCTTTTAAAGGGAGTGAGTCATCAGGAGCATGGATAATAGACCAAGGACAGTGACAAATAGGCTTCGCTGTCTTTATTTAGTGAATCGGTGCCTCCGTTTAACAGATTTAAAGAGGTATTCCAGTTATGTAAAGTTATTTCTATCCACAGAACAGGAGATAACTATTAGAATAGGAGATAACTACTAAAAGAGCGACCCTGTATCCAATGGGGCCACACAAAACGAACAAAGAAGCTGGTTGGGCATGCGCGTGGCTGCTCAATTAATTTCTATGGGAGTTCTGAAGCTAGCCGAGTACAGCGCTCCACTATCTCTGGAACTCTCAAATAAAAGAATGGAAGTCAATGGGTCCGCACCACGATTCGGGGTAAACGCAGCTGGTGCCCGTGCTTTGTGGATCTGCTGTTCGCGGTCCTCAAAACAGTCATGACTGTCACACGTTCGTGTGAATGTGGCCTTAAGGCTCATGCACATGAACGTATTTTCTTTCCGCTTCCATTCTGTTTTTTTGTGCATTCACTTCAATGGGGCTGTAGAAAATACGGAAGTTAGTCCATGTGCATTCCGTTTCCGTTTGTCCGCATGGCCTTCCTGCAAAAATGTAGTGCATGTCCTATTATTGTCCGCAAATAATGTTCCGAAGCCCCTAACGGAACGCACACGGAACACATCCATATTTCGTGAATCCATACTGTAGAAATGCTATGCCCAGCCCATATTGCTCATGTATTTGGTGATTAATAAGTCACTGTTTCCGATCCGCAAAAAAACTGATTAAATACAGAAACAATACGGATATGCTTTGTGCAATAACGGAACAGAAGAGGACTTAAATCAGAGAGAAAAACTCAGATGCGGAACAACGTATCTGTGAAAAAGTGGTGGGTTTTAGTGTGCCAGTCCCCTACTGTAGAGAATGCTGTGGCGGAGGGCTCCTGCTCAAGCCAGTTGCTTTACAGCCAGAGGTCTGAGCTCAGGTTTCTTAGACTACGTGGGATACATAAAAGAATTCTTCAAAAATACCTCAGAGCTTTGTTTTCAGTACGATACAGATTCGGATCAAAGGTGAGGAGGATACTAAGTGGGGGTGGGGGTGGATAGGGGAGGGTAGTCATCCTCCTAGGGTGCCACTTTGCTACCCAAAAAGGGGGGCGCACTCATGGCCGTCCAACTTCACAAGCCTGTGAGGCATTAGAACATAGCAAGAAGCCACAATTACATCACTGCAAGCTCCTGCTCTGGGTCTCGCATGATGACGTCATCACGTGAGACCCAAAGCAGGAGTGGTGATGTCATTGGGACCGCACGCATCAAGATGCAGCAACACAAGCCACAGATAAAAGTATGGTCTGCATCGCAGACATCGGCGGGGGGACGGGAGGCATTTTTTTCTTTTTTATAGTAAATGTCCACACTGCTGGGGGCACCAGGGAAGGGGGAAGGAGATCATTATATATACTTGGCACTACTGAGGAGGAATGGAGGAGCATTATATACATACTGGCACTATGGTGGAAAATTATATATACATTGGCACTATGGGGGAAGCAATATATATTGGAACTAGTGGGGGGCACTACAGGGGGACATTAGAGCCACTTGGAGCATTATGGTTATATTATTACTACTAGGGTACTGTAGGGACGTTTATTATTTGACGCAATATGGAGGCTATCTTGGGCAGTATTATCACTTTTGGTTAAAACCATTACTAATGAAGGCAGTCTGGGTGTATAGTATAGAGTGTTTGTGGACATTGGGGGGGGGGGGGGGGGGGGGGGAGAGAGAAAGCACAGCAGGCACAGTATTGGGAGTAGATTCACGAGATTCTCCAGGCTTTTTCATATGGACAACCTATCCTTAGGATAGGTCATCAATATTAGATCGGCGGGGCTCCGACACACGGCACTCCCAACAATCAGCTGTGTGAGAAGACGCAGTGCGTCTCCTCAAACAGCTGATCGGCGGGGGTGTCGGACTGTGTTTTTAGCACATTATTACAAGATGTGGGCCCCCTCTTTTGAATTTGCCCGGGGCCACATTTTGTCTAAAACCAGCCCTGCTTGGACCTTAACGGAATTCTATGACGGCATGCACTTCGGATGTCTATAAGAGGCATTCTGTATTGCATTCCATCATAATAGAAGTCTATGGTCAGCACACAATACAGACTGCCTCTTATAGGCTTCCGTGGTGCATGCCGTCATAGAATTCCGTTACGGTCCGTGGTAACAGAATCCATAATGGGATTCTCTGATAACCCAAAGCAGAACTCTGAACTTGAAACACAAGTTCGCTCAACATTACTCAAGAGGCAGCACTGGGCCCCTTTGGTAGCTGTCATATGACAGATTTGGCAGAGTGCTGTTCCTTCTGTTATACACAGAAGGAAACTCCTTTCCATCGTCCTAACCATTCGCCAACAAGTAGAATAGCGCAGTTTCTGGCAACACAAGGAGCTGCAGAGAAGTCAATGGGAATTTTCCTCAGCTCTTTCCCAGCTCTATGATAGGATCCTTATTAGGGAATTCACAGTACCTAGAAGTTGGGGGGAATCTGTCCAGGACATTACATAGAGTGTATCGCTCACCTAGCCCATCCATGCCTTACTTCACCTAGGGTGGCGCTGCAGCTAAATGAAAACCTTGCTGCTGGATTCCTCCTCAGATGACGGCTGATCGTGGGCGGTCCCAGCAGCTGGATTCCCTGTAATTCAAGTAAAAAGGTATTGTCCAACAAGGACATCCCCTTTAAGATTATGATTTGCTACTCTGTAATGTCTGATTTTATTTGAACCCTCTGATCGTAATGCGCTGCGGAATATGATGGCGCCAAATAAATAACGATTATGAGTGGTCTGACACATACCATATGTACAAGTAAAAATGTGACCACGAATTCCAGATCCTCTTTCACAGGCACACATTCTGCCATGCATGTCTTACCCTTTATGAGGTCTAGGGGGCACTATTTAACCTAATGGAGAGTGCCTAAGTTACATACAATTTTCCCCAAAGGAAACGGACAAAGGTCTGACCCAGTCAAACCAGTAACGTGAAACGGTCTGGTAATGAAGGCCTGGTTTGGCTTACACCCCAAGTTATGTTTCAAGACCAGTTTAGAAGGGTCAGAAACTGACTAAGATAATAGCTGCCTCCCAACAGGTAAAACAAGATTCACAGCAGACTTTTTTTTTTTGAAAAGAGTTCATTTACATTTCAGTGTCCAGTAAGCGCTGACTGGGTTTTTGCGAGAGGGTCAGATGGAAAATGCTTCTTTTGACCGTTTGACAGAAAGTGGAGCTCCTTGACAGCCAATAATGGCTGACAATGATATCCATTAGGCTGCGACTTCACGTCCCAGAACGTGAGGACAGGATACGTCTGGAGTAGGGATGAGCGAACTTGTGTTTCAAGTTCGGCGTACAAGAATTCCATTATAGATTCTGCCACCATAGACCATAACTTATGGTCCATGGTAGAGGAATAAATCATTTTTAGATAACCCGAACCTTGTACACCGAATTTGAAACACAAGTTCGCTCATCCCTAGTCTGGAGCACACACAGCAGAGTTTATAAAATGTAAGTTCAAGCTGTCTGGGCCAACTGCAAAAGAAAAGAAACGCCGTCACGTTACCTTCTGTACATTAGCACTAAATTAGCGAGAGAAAATGCTTGTAAAATTTAACACATATACATCCTAAATGGCTCTAATGAGGCAGTAAAGATTTGCAAAGCTATAAATTAACGGAGCCAAGCAACAGCAAAAATATCTAAGGAAGATGAGGAGGACAGCCTGAAGCAGTCCGGGATCACAGCTTCTTCTTTATCATTTCTTTCTGCATGTAGCTGTAAATTTTAGTCTTTGGAGAAGCAGCAGTGCCAGGGAAGTGGATAAGCAAGAGCTTTTTTGATGCAGTCGCAGGGACAGATGACAGATTTGCAGCTGCTCGTGCTAACAGAACAAAGTCTTCTCTGCCAATCCTGCTGCAGGTGGCGACGCTGACAGAACGTCAAAGAAAGATAAATGACAAAAGGAGATACGTGCTAGAGCTCCAGATCTGGCTGCAGTCCCCAGAGTAAGACGCCGGGAAAACACTAACACTGAATAAAATGATCTATGAACAGGGACTTTTCCTTCACGGTTCTGGGAGCAGCTTAATGACTGGAGATCTTACAGGTTCCAGGGTGCACTAAAGCAATCGGGAAATGCACCCTGCCCTTACATGTGCATATCTATGAGCCCGCTACCCGCACCGCAGGAAACATCCAGAGCAGACAGCTGATGTGTAAGAGCGGCTCCCCCTATGGTCAATCATATACTACATCACCACTGTCAGTTAGCTTCAGTACTTGCAATGTTAGGGTACTTTCACACTAGCGGCAAGGAACTCCGGCAGGCTGTTCCGGCGGATGAACAGCCTGTCGGATCCGTGCTGCCGCTAGTGCACACGTGCCCCCGGACTACCACTCTGGCCTCATTGAATATAATGGGGGCAGGCCGGAGCTCCGGCGGAAGCACGGCAAACATGCCGAGAGGCGACAGGAATAAAACTACGACATGTCTGGCCCTACAGAAGATGAGCCCGTGAAAGAGTCGGGACAGACAGCTCCTGTAGTATACATCCACATGGGACTGAAACTACAGCTTTGCCACCGGGGTTTGTGTGCAGCAAAACCAGAGTTTTACAGTGGCAGCAACATGGGGTTGTGCAGTGGGTTAAAGAAGCACTCCTTCAAAAATGTTTATTCTCTGACCTGTTAGAAAGGTGTATGATATAAACTGTAGTGAAGGTAATCTTACCAGCGACTGTATTTGTGAGTTATCACCTCCCTTCTGTAACCAACACTCTGCCTCTCCAACTGACAGGACAGGAAGTCAGTTACTTCTCTGTTTATTCCTAGGAGACCGACATTGAGGCTCCCATAGAAGTACATAGAGACACTGACTTCCTGTCTACATACAAGATGCTCTGTTAGGGACACACATTAGGGTTCACATCTAACAAAGTAAGAGTGGGTTCACACTAGCGTTATGGAGTCCGTTATGGCTTTCCATTATAACAGGGTTATAACAGAACATAACTGAATCAATAAGACGGAAGGACGGATCAGTTTTGCTGCCCATAGACTTGCATTATGACGGAATGCAAAACGGACGCCTTTTAAAAGGCTTTCCGTCCTAATAGAAGTCTATGGGAAAACATAACGGATCCGTCTGGTTCCCGTTATGCAAGACAGAAAACAAAGTCCTGTCAACAGGACAGGACCAGACGGTTCCGTTATGTTTTCCCACAGAATTCTATTAGGACGGAGCAAAACGGAATGCCTCTTAAAGGCTTCCGGTTTGCATTCCATCCTATGGATTCCGTTATAACCATGTTATAACGGAAAGCCATAACGGACTCCATAACACTAGTGTAAACCCACCCTTAACATAGTTTATAAGGCCGAAAAAAGACATTTGTCCATCCAGTTCGGTCTGTTATCCTGCAAGTTGATCCAGAGGAAGGCAAAAAAAACTGAGGTAATAGCCAATTTCCCCCACTTAGGCCGAATGCACACGGACGAGAGCAGTCCGTGGTATCCCGGCCTGGCATCCTTCTGACAGCAGGAGCGCACGGCATCATACGAGGGTATTACTGTAGTGCAGAGGCGGCATGAAGCGAATGGCGTCATAGCAACCAATGAGGCCGTGCGCTCCTGCTGTCAGCAGGATGCCAGGATCCCACGGACCGCTCAAGTCCGTGTTCCACGGCCGTGTGCATTCGGCCTTAAAGGGGTTGTCCGGGTTCAGAGCTGAACCCGGACATCCCTCCATTTTCACCCCGGCAGCCCCTCTGCCAGGAGCATCGGAGCAGTTCATGCTCCGATGCTCTCCTTTGCCCTGCGCTAAATTGCACAGGGCAAAGGCATTTTTTGGAGTTCCGGTGACACACTGGGGCTCTCCATGGGGCGGACAGGAACCCCGGTGACGTCACCGGCACTGATGGGCGGGATTTAGCTCTGCCCTAGCCAGTAAAATGGCTAGGGCAGAGCTAAAGCCCGCCCCTCAGAGCCGGTGATGTCACCGTACACACTGCCGGGCGGAAGTTACCGCCCGGCAATGTGTTATTGTAAACAAAAGAGCCCGTGCCCTGCGTGATTTAGCGCAGGGCACGGGAGCACATCGGAGCATATCGGAGCATGAGATGCTCCGATGCTAGGCTCAGGGATGCTGCCTGGGTGAAAATAAGGGTATGTCCGGGTTCAGCTCTGAACCCGGACAACCCCTTTAAGGGGAAAAATAATTCCTTCCCGACTCCAATCCGAATAACTCCCTGGATCAATGCAGATCATGGTGTTAGTGTTCTATAATGGTCAGTTTAGCTGAAAGACTCCCTTTAAATGCTTTCTTTTTGTCATTTATTGCTTTCTTTACAGTTCTATTTATCCACATTGTTTTTTTCTTGTTCCTTAACCTTTTATTCCTATAAGGTTTGTGCCTCCCTGAAGAAACAAACACTCTTCTGAATGTAAATCGGAAGGTTATTACTTTATGGTCACTATTTCCCAGGTGTCCCCCAACCTACACGTCTGTTGTTCTGTCAGGTCTATTGGTTAATACTAAGTCCAGTATGGCCGTCACTCTAGTCGGGTCCTGAACCAGTTGGTAAAATGTAATTGTCTTTGGTTATTGCCAAGAACCTGTTTCCTTTATGAGATATACAAGTTTCAGTTTCCCAGTCTATAACTGGGTAGTTGAAGTCCCCCATAATAACCACCTCATTATGATTTGCCGCCTCGTCTGTCTCGTTTAGTAGTAGATTTTCTGTGGACTCTGGTATATTAGGTGGTTTATAGTAAACTCCTATTAGTAATTTATTGTTGTTTTTGGCTCCATGTATCTCTACCCACAGTGACTCCACATGTTCATGTCCCTCACTTATATCTTCACGGAGTGTGGGCTTTAGACAGGACTTTACATAAAGGCAGACCCCTCCCCCTCTCCGGTTTTGACGATCCTTTCTAAACAGACTGTAACCCTGTATGTTAACCGCCCAGTCATAGCTATCATCCAGCCATGTCTCAGTTATTCCCACTATGTCATAGTTCTCCTCACACATCAGTTCACCAGTTTTATAAGTCAGGCTTCTGGCATTAGTATACATACAATTAAGAGGTTTATGTATATTTTTTACCCTACACCTTTCCTTTTGAACTGTTCTAGTCCCTCCTTCCATTCCTCCCCCAATCTCTGTTTAATTTTCCGTTCATCTGATCCGTAAAAACAAGGTCCTGTGCATCAGTTATGCATCAGTAATGCACAAGGATCCTTTAACAAAAAAACATCCTGATGCACATTTGGCATCCATTTGCGCCATGTCCGTCTGACAACCGTTTTTGTTTTTTTTTAAACGGATCTCAGACGGAAATGGCTAAAACGGATGCCAAATGTGGATAACGGATGCAACAGGATCCTGTTCTTTTTCTTTCTTTTTTTGTGTTCTTTTGACGAATCAGAACAGATAATTAAACAGAGATGTGAACTCTCCCTTATTTGGAAAGTCAGAGCGCTGGTTACATGACACATCTGAGGATCAGAAGGGAGGAGATAACTCAAATACAGACACTGGTAATACAAATTATTGTGGGAGTGCTACTTTAGTATTGATAGCATATCCTCAGGATATCAAATCGGCAGGAGTCCGACTCCCTGAACCCCCAACGATTAGCTGTTTGAAGGGGTATTGGCGCTTGTGTGAGCGCTACTTCCAATACATTCTCTGGAATGGGAGGAGCAGCTGTAATTACACTGCACCGCCTCCACACAGGAGACCATGCTCAGGTGATTTAGAAGAGGAAGTGGCACTTGGTACCCCTTCAAACAGCTTACCAGCAGCGCTGCCGGGAGTCAGGCCCCTGCTGATCCAATATTGATTACCTATCCTCAGACTGGTCACTAATATAAACCCACTGAACAGCCCCTTTAAGGAATATCATCCACAAAACCAGAACAATGGCACCATCAGGGACAACGTGCTTGAAACTAGATGGTAACGTGCATAGTTAAACATGGAATATCTTGATGACTAGTTCCCTTTAAAACTAGTAAGTGCACACCCCCTGCATAGTTTAAAAAGAATCTGTCTGATGAAAGACCCCTTGAAATTAGAACATTCCTTATTCAGATGCCTTATGTAAAACTGGTCAGAGGGTGTTGCTGTCACTTAACAGGACCCCAATTCCTCTTGGGGGGTTTCAGCCAAATATACAAAAATGTAATTCGGATTGTGAAGGTTTGAGCTCAATAATCCTTTAACACATGACAATCTGACACTTACACAGCCAGTAAGTAGCACAGCCGTCTTCCCCTTGACTGTCATGGCGGCACTTGTTGTGCATTGTCAATGCAGCGATTCATCTGTTTTTCTCGGCAGAGTTTACCTACCTTAACCTTCACATATGCCTGCGAGACGTCAGTCAAAGGGCACTGGCGGAGCTCTGGCTAAGCAAGCCAGGCTTGAATGCTCATTTGCAGACACTGTCATTGTGTACACAGCTAGCAAAGCATGAAAATGCTCAGGGAGTCCTGGGGCAAGCAATTAACTTCATTACCACAAACGAGGCGACCCCAATGAGAACGTCTTCACGGCTTACCAAATAGATGCGGGAAGGAATGAGAGGAATGCAGGATGCTAGCAGAGGGGTATGTACATTATACAAACATCTACCATGCCAGGGCGAGCTATGCCACACATGCAGGGCACCCCCTGAACGGAGGAGGAGGGAAGTCATCTTTACTTCTTAGGGTACTTTCACACTAGCGTTATTCTTTTCCGGCACTGAGTTCCGTCACAGGGGCTCTATACCGGAAAAAAACTGATCAGTTTTATCCCCACGCATTCTGAATGGAGAGCAATCCGTTCAGGATGCATCAGGATGTCTTCAGTTCAGTCTTTTTGACTGTTGAGGACGGAGATAATACCATACAGCATGCTGCGGTTTTATCTCCGGCCAAAATTCCGCAACACTTGCCGGAATGCTGGATCCGACATTTTTTCCCATTGACATGCATTAATGCCGGATCCGGCCCGAGTGTTCCGGCAAAACGGATCAGTTTTTGCGGTCTGCGCATGCTCAGACCGCAAACAATGTTAAAAAATAAATAAATGCTGGATCCTTTTTTCCGGATGAAACGGATCCGGCATTCTAATGCATTTGTCAGACTGATCGGGATCCTGATCCGTCTGACAAATGCCATCAGTTTGCACACGCATTGACGGATCCGGGGACAGAACTGTCTGCCGGAATCCTCTGCCGCAAGTGTGAAAATAACCTCATTTCTTCCTCCTGACTAGTGTTGAGCGAACTTGTGTTTTAAGTTCGCGTCTAAAGTTCGAGTTCAGGTTATCGAAGTATCCCGTTATGGATTCTAATTTCCGTTATGGTCCATGGTAGCGGAATCCATAACGGGATACTTCGATAACCCGAACCCGAACTTTAGACCCCGAACTTAAAACACAAGTTCGCTCAACACTACTCCTGACCTAGTTTACCAACAAGTGAGGGTGTGGGTGCATCCAGTTAAAGGAATAGCCTCTCACATTTCTATGGACATTGCAGTAAAAGCATTTAAAGGGCTCGTCCAAGTTATCATAAGACTATTGGAATGCTCAAGAGGGGGCTCAGCATGCCATTCATCCAACCTCTGCAATACCACATGGTGCCAGAGGGGGCGACGTGTCGTGGAAAAATTCTGAGGAGTCACAGCGCTCCACCTGATTGATGTGGCTCCTTCGTTCTCCTGATTGCTGTAGGTCACATATATCCTAGACATACAGCATCATGTTAAAACTCAGGTGCCTCTGTAACATGTAATATGTAACCATCGCCAACCTGTGCCGAGTAGTCACCATCTGTCCGGCCAATAAAAACAAGCCACACCTCAGTGATGTAGAGGAGACAGCAGTTACGTGGGTTGTGCCAGTACTCATAAGAATGAAGAATACATGCCAGACCCTATGACGGATCTCAATACCGGAAAATATTAACACTAGTGTGAAAGTAGCCTTACGGAAAATACAGTATCGCTATCACCTTTCAGACAAATGGTAGCAGCTTGTAATAAAAGAGCAGCTCAAGACTGCAAGAATCGGACTTCTTTGTAAAGGCGGCTCTCCGTTCTGCCTCAGAGCGGAGGACACCCCCTTTATGATATTCAATTGTCCTAATAGGTCATACGGACAAGGGATGTCTCCATGAGACAGGTGGTTGTACTGAGGGGACACTAGAAGTGACATGGCGGTGTTTAGCCAGGACAGAGTCTAAACTCATATCATAATGACAATCCAGTCACTTACATATCCTGTAATGTGATATGGAGCAGGTGAAGATAAGATAAAGAGCAGGTACAAAGGTTAACCTCAGGTTACGTGTAAGCTACCAGACACAGAGATCGGTGTGTAACTGTGGCCGGGCTGAGACCTGTAGTTCATTCGCTGGTAAGGGAAACAAATTGCAAGCAGCTTTATGACTGTAGTAGAGAGGGTGCAGCAGGTGCAGAGAGAGCAGAGCCTCTAGGTGTAACAGCAACGCCCCCATTGCTCCTAGAGGCTCATTTGCATATATTAAAACAGGGCTTGACAAATTTCCTTGGAATCTAGGAGCCAGCTAAAAAAGTTAGGAGCCAGGCGGAGCCGCGTCATAAAATCTATATTGCGATATAATTTTAAGCATGTGCGATATGCGATATATATCGCAATGTATTGTTTTCTATATTGGGGGGGGGGGGGGTGTTCAGCCCCTCCAGCCTCTGATCAGCCCCCCCCCTCTCCCTCTTATCAGCCCCCTCTGGTAACAAACCCACCCCCCCTCCCTCCCCAGTATTAATCATTGGTGGCAGTGGGCAGTTCCGTTCGGAGTCCCAGCAGTGTAATGCTGGGGCTCCGATCGGTTACCATGGCAGCCAGGACGCTACTGAAGTCCTGGCTGCGATGGTATGTTAGTGAGCAGCATTATACTCACGTGCACCGTGGCCGCCGGGAGCTCCTTCTTCTCATAGGTCTGTGCGGCACATTGCTAATGCTATAAGCATTAGCAATGAGCCGCACAGACAGAAGAAGGAGCGCCCGGCGGCCACGGCGCACGCGAGTATAATGCTGCTCACTAACATACCATCGCAGCCAGGACTTCAGTAGCGTGATTCCTGGCTGCCATGGTAACCGATCGGAGCCCCAGCATTACACTGCTGGGACTCCGATCGGAACTGCCCACTGCCACCAATGCAGACAAACATTCCCGGCACCCAACCTTTGACAGGACGCTGTGATCAGCGCGATGAGGGGTTAATCGCGCGGATCACAGCGTGCAGTCATAGGGGCCGGGATATGGCCGGCACATTGGTATTCAGGCATTCATTGGTGGCGCAGTGGCCACAGTCCCTCCCCTCCTCCTCCTACTCTGTTCTCATTGGTGGTCAGCGGCAGCCGCGCACAGTGGGGAGGGAGGGACTCCTCTCCTTCTCCACTGTGCCGGCTCAGGAAACCATGGTGCGCACCGAGAGCGCATCTTTGAAAACGGGCTGACAAATACCCAAGCGCCAGGACCAAATTCCTGTTCGCCATGGCGACCTGGGATTTGTCGAGCCCGGTATTAAAATATAATTTTTCTCAGCAACGTGGGCGCACAGAACATGGGACCAACACAGATGTCTTCAGCTGCCAGCGCACATGTAACATGTCAGCCAGTTTCATATCTACAAAACTGCTGACAGATGCTCTTAAAGTCAAACAATCTGCTTAACCTTATGATCTCCGCATGCCAAGAAGGACCATGGCATGATCAAAGTGGACTCCACTCGTCAATCAGGTCACCTGCTTTCCCGGGGGCATAGGCTGGGAGAGCACTGGGCACCTAGAGAGGACCCCAGGGCTGTCTGTACCCTAATCCAGCTGGTAGGGTTCACTAAGTGGTGCCATAAAAGCAGTCAGAGCATGATGTAGCATTAAACAGGAATATGAATACAATATACAGTCAGGTCCACATATGCAAACTGTTGTGGTTCTTACACTGTTCACCTGATTTGGATGTAAATGCCCTCAAATTAAAGCTGACAGTCTGCAGGTAAAGCACATCTTGTTTGTTTCATTTCAAATCCATTGTGGTGGTGTATAGAGCCAAAAATGTTACAATTGTGTCCATGTCCCAATATTTATGGACCTGACTGGACGTATAAAGATACCAAATAGTTATCCCTCAGTTGGATTAACAACAAATTCTATAAAAATTAATACCAAAAAAATGAATAAAATGTCCGTAAAAAGAATACTACAAAAAAAACTTTTACACATTTTCTTGTGCAGACATTACACACAAGCAACACAAACCTTCACACAACCATAATAAAAGAATGTAACAGGTTATTCCGTGTGTAACAAGAACGGTTTAAAAAGTAAAAATGCTAAATATATATTTATTTTATAAATCATGTAGAGCAGTATATGTATATTCCAACCAGTGCTCAAAAAAGTTATCCCACTGACTAAAAAAAATAAAAATCAGCAATGCAACATGTTTATGCTCAAAGAACTGCAAATCATCTCATTCTGCACATCGAATGACTCCAAAATGCCAATGAATGCCAAGCATCAAGGGCACAGCACCTTCCAATCACTAGAGGCGGCCATATACAGTCAGAAAGCTGGAAGCACCTAACATGTACACTGGAATGGGGGGCACAATATGTGAGACTTTGGCCTCATGCACAAGACCGTTCGGTTTTTTGGGCTCCGCAAATTGCGGATCCACAAAACACGGAAGCCGCCCATGTGCCTTCCGCAATTTGCAGAAGGGAACAGGCGGCCCATCGTAGAAATGACTATTCTTGTCTGCAAAAAGGACAAGAATAGGACATGCTATATTTCTTTTGAGGGGCCACGGAACAGAGCAATGGATACGGACAGCACACGGAGTGATGTCTGCATCTTTTGCGGCCCCATTGAAGTGAATGGGTCCGCACCCGTGCCGCAAAAAATGCGTTTTGGATGCGGACCAGAACGGTCGTGTGCATGAGGCCTTAATGCGCTACCTTAATGGTTTTAGCGTATATGCACACCATGCGCGTTTTTTCTGTGGAGATTCCCTTGTTAGCAATAGGGATGAGCATAAAACTTCATTAGAATACTGTACGGAGCAGGAGCTCCGTACAGTATTAGGCTACTTTCACACTGCCGTTTCTGGGTCCGCTTGTGAGATCGGTTTCAGGGCTCTCACAAGCGGCCCAAAACGGATCAGTTTAGCCCCAATGCATTCTGAATGGATGCGGATCCGCTCAGAATGCATCAGTTTGGCTTCGTTCAGCCTCCATTCCGCTCTGGAGGAGGATACCAAAACGCTGCCTGCAGCGTTTTGATGTACGCCTGACAAAACTGAGCCAGACGGATCCGTCCTGACTTACAATGTAAGTCAATGGGGACGGATCCGTTTTCACTGACACAATATGGTGCAATTGAAAACGGATCCGCCTCCCATTGACTTTCAATGTAAGTCAAAACGGATCCGTTTGCATTATCATGAACAAAAAAAATAAATAAAAATTATTATTTTTTTGTTCATGGCAATGCAAACGGATCCGTTCTGAACGGATACAAGCGTTTGCATTATAGGTGCGGATCGGTCTGTGAAGATACCAGACGGATCCGCACCTAACGAAGGTGTGAAAGTAGCCTACGAATGTATTGGCTCCGGTGAGCCAGTTATTGCTTTGCGAAGTCTTGCGAGACTTTGGGTAATAACTTCAGAAATTAATTTGTACTGTAAAAAACCATTTCCCGAACTCGGGTTCGGATCCAAGGTACCACTTGGAACCAAACCCGAGTTCGGTAAAAGGTTTTTAACAGGTTAATTTAAGATGAGTTAAATTAATTTATGAAGTTATCATGTGAAGTCTCGCGAGATAATTAATAACCGTGGCTCATTAGAGCCAATACATTCTAATACTGTACGGAGCGCTCGCTCTGTACAGTATTCTAACCAAGTTTTATGCGTTTTTAACGGTAATAATCAATTACATTTGCGCGACTTTGTGACTAACTAACGTCGGCTCATCGAAGACCATACATTCTAATACTGTACGGAGACAAATCTCCATACAGTATCATAACAAATTTTTTGGCGAAGCGGCTTCAGATGTAGCATCTACTTTACACCAGTTTAATAAATCTCCCCCAGAGTCTTTTGGAGGAGGTTTTGAAGTAGATCTGCCTGCAGGATTTTCAATCAAAGCCAGAAGTGGATCCACCAGGAAGGAGAAGTCCTCCTTTAGGCTGGTTTCACACGGGCGTCATGGATTTGGGCCGGATAAGATGCGGGTGCGTCGCGGGAAAATGCACGATTTTTCCGTGCGAGTGCAAAACATTTTAATGCGTTTTGCACGCACATGAGAAAAATCAGCATGTTTGGTACCTAAACCCGGACTTCTTCACAGAAGTTCGGGTTTCGGTTAGGTGTTGTGTAGATTTTATTATTTTCCCTTATAACATGGTTATAAGGGAAAATAATAGCATTCCTAATACAGAATGCTTAGTAAAATAGGGCTGGAAGGGTTAAAAAAAATATATAATTAACTCACCTTAATCCCCTTTTTCGCGCAGCCCGGCTTCTCGTCTTTCTTCTTTGAAGAAAAGGACCTGTGGTGCTCATCACATGGTCCATCACCATGTTGATGGACCATGTGATGAGCGCAGTGATGTCACCACAGGTTTTCCTCCTGAACAGCAAAGAAGACAACAGAAGAGGTGCCGGCTGCGCGAACAAGTGGATTAAGGCGAGTTAAATTATTTTTTAACCCCTCCAGCCCGATTGTACTATGCATTCTGTATTAAGAATGCTATTATTTTCCCTTATAACCATGTTATAAGGGAAAATAATAAAGATCGGGTCCCCATCCCGATCGTCTCCTAGCAACCGTGCGTGAAAATCGCACCGCATCCGCACTTGCTTGCGATTTTCACGCAGCCCCATTCACTTCTATGGGGCCTGCGTTTCGTGAAAAAAGCACAATATAGAACATGCTGCGAATTTCACGCAAACGCACAAGTGATGCGTGAAAATCACTGCTCATGTGCACAGCCCCATAGAAATTAATGGGTCCGGATTCAATGGCCTTAGGCCCCTTTCACACGGGCGAGTATTCCGCGCGGATGCAATGCGTGAGGTGAACGCATTGCACCCGCACTGAATCCTGACCCATTCATTTCTATGGGGCTGTGCACATAAGCAGTGATTTTCACGCATCACTTGTGCGTTGCGTGAAAATCGCAGCATGCTCCTCTTTGTGCGTTTTTCACGTAACGCAGGCCCCATAGAAATGAATGGGGTTGCGTGAAAATCGCAAGCATCCGCAAGCAAGTGCGGATGCGGTGCTATTTTCACGCACGGTTGCTAGGTGATGATCGGGATGGGGACCCGATCATTATTATTTCCCCTTATAACATGGTTATAAAGGGAAAATAATAGCATTCTGAATACAGAATGCATAGTAAAATAGCGCTGGTGGGGTAAAAAAGAAAAAATTATTTAACTCACCTTAATCCACTTGTTCGTGCAGCCGGCATCTCTTCTGTCTTTAACTGTGAGCAATAGGACCTTTGATGACGTCACTACGCTCATCACATGGTCCATCACCATGGTGATGGATCATGTGATGGACCATGTGATGAACGCAGTGACGTCATCAAAGGTCCTATTGCTCACAGATGAAGACAGAAGAGAAGCCGGCTGCACGAACAAGTGTATTAAGGTGAGTTAAATTATGATTTATTTATTTTTTAACCCCTCCAGCCCTATTGTACCATGCATTCTGTATTCAGAATGCTATTATTTTCCCTTATAACCATGTTATAAGGGGAAATAATACAATCTACACTACAACTAACCCAAACCTGAACTTCTGTGAAGAAGTTCGGGTCTGGGTACCACAGTCGGTTTTTTATCACGCGCGTGCAAAACACGTTGCACCCACGCGATAAAAACTGAACATCGGAACGCAATCGCAGTCAAAACTGACTGCAATTGCGTACCTACTCGCGCGGGTTTTCAGCAATGCACCGGGACGCATCCGGACACGCTCGTCTGCAAGGGGCCTTAGGCCCTCCTTCTGTATTCAGAATGCTAGTATTTTCCCTTATAACCATGTTATAAGGGAAAATAATAATGATCGGGTCCCCATCCCGATCGTCTCCTAGCAACAGTGCGTGAAAATCGCACCACATTCGCACTTGCTTGCGGATGCTTGTGATTTTCACGCAACCCCATTCATTTCTATGGGGCCTGCGTTACGTGAAAAACGCACAAAGAGGAGCATGCTGCGATTTTCACACAACGCACAAGTGATGCGTGAAAATCACCCCTCGTGTGCACAGCCCCATAGAAATGAATGGGTCAGGATTCAGTGCGGGTGCAATGCGTTCAACTCACGCATCACATCAGCGCGGAATACTCGCCCGTGTGAAAGGGGCCTTATAGTTCTGATTCCTTTCGACTGCAACAGTACAATCCATGTCTAAGGGGTTTCCAAAATGTGCGGGGAGAACAGGCGCAGATTTCAGGGCATGCTGCAGATGTGCAAAGACACTGCCCAGTTGGAAGGACTCATTGAGTACGTACAGACATGGTGGAAAATTTACCACAGATTTGACCGGCCACGTCCGTACGTGCCATCCATATGTATGGCCATCCAGTATAGCAGACTTCTGGACCTGTCTGGGCAGCATCATGTATACAGCAGGCGGTACGCTTGTGCAGACGCTTCCTGCGCCTCAGACATGCAGAGCTGGAGCCGTTCTCATTCAGAGCACATCCAGGCAGCTGCCTCGTCCAGACACATTCACACCCGGAACCAGGAAGGGAAACTTAATGTCAGGTCAAACACGGAACAAGATCCCACGTCAGCGGCCAGAGCCGCACACCTGGCAGGGAGTACTCCAGTGTCACCGCTACCCTGCCTCCTGCTGATTGTCTCCAATTAGAGCAATTTTTAACCCATTATTAACTTTTTGGATTTGCTGTTCTAAGCTCTATAGGAAACACAGAAAATTCAGCTGTGCCCACGGAGTGGTCCTTTATCCATAAGTGATGTCCTAGTGGAGTGCTCCAATATATCAGATCTGAGGAGCATGTAAGAGGGGGCTACCAGATCCGGTCCAGGTATTTCTGGCAATCTGAGGTGTCCATAGGTAGAGGGGGTGCACATATTTCACAGCAAAAATCTGATCAGGAACCAATGCCGCCATCCCTGATACTTGTTCATCCGGAGTATCCGGTTCCCCTCTGCTTTGTTGCTGCTGCTCAGGACTGGACACTGGTGAAATACTGCACAGACCAGACAGGCATGGGAAACCTATCCTGCCAACCAAGCAGGACACTCAAGTACGCCCAGCCATGCCGGAGACCCTAACCTGACATAACCACTTACAGTCACCTATACCAGACACTGACATAATCGGTTACAGTCGCCCCTGTGTCATACACTGACATAATCGGTTACAGTCGCCCCTGTGTCATACACTGACATAATCGGTTACAGTCGCCCCCGTGTCATACACTGACATAATCGGTTACAGTCGCCCCCGTGTCATACACTGACATAATCGGTTACAGTCGCCCCCGTGTCATACACTGACATAATCGGTTACAGTCGCCCGTGTCATACACTGACATAATCGGTTACAGTCGCCCGTGTCATACACTGACATAATCGGTTACAGTCGCCCCCGTGTCATACACTGACATAATCGGTTACAGTCGCCCCCGTGTCATACACTGACATAATCGGTTACAGTCGCCCGTGTCATACACTGACATAATCGGTTACAGTCGCCCGTGTCATACACTGACATAATCGGTTACAGTCGCCCGTGTCATACACTGACATAAATCGGTTACAGTCGCCCGTGTCATACACTGACATAAATCGGTTACAGTCGCCCGTGTCGTACACTGACATAATCGGTTACAGTCGCCCGTGTCGTACACTGACATGATCGGTTACAGTCGCCCGTGTCGTACACTGACATGATCGGTTACAGTTGCCCGTGTCATACACTGACATAATCGGTTACAGTAGCCCCCGTGTCATACACTGACATATTCGGTTACAGTAGCCCCCGTGTCGTACACTGACATAATCGGTTACAGTCGCCCGTGTCGTACACTGACATAATCGGTTACAGTCGCCCGTGTCGTACACTGACATAATCGGTTACAGTCACCGGTGTCATACACTGACATAATCGGTTACAGTCGCCCGTGTCATACACTGACATAATCGGTTACAGTCGCCCGTGTCGTACACTGACATAATCGGTTACAGTCGCCCGTGTCGTACACTGACATAATCGGTTACAGTCGCCCGTGTCGTACACTGACATAATCGGTTACAGTCGCCCGTGTCGTACACTGACATAATCGGTTACAGTCGCCCGTGTCGTACGCTGACATATCCGGGTACAGTCAGGTGTAGTGGCTATGTCCGATGTTGCAGGATAGCGACATCCAACAGTCAGCAGCCTGTCCGTCCTTCCAGAACTCACTTGTACAGTTGTGAAAGCTTTCACCATCACTACAGAAATAAATCCACATCAGCGCAGTTTTTTTTAACCACGTCTGGACAGATCTAATTACTAAGAGCCACAGATGACCCTAGAGAACAGTGATGGTGGGTCCTATGGGCTGAAGTATGGCAGAATGACTTCTAGCCCGCACTTCTGATTGTCAGCTCTGCGGGCCACTCAGCACTGGACGCTGAAGACACTCGTATGGGACACTGTGAAGTTGCCATGGAGATTCACGAGCGCCACTTACCTGGCTGTCCCCGTTGCTGCTGCCCCCTGCGCCCTCCAGCTGCCTCTCTCTGTACAGAGACCACAGACCCACGTTGGGCAGGAAGAGCAGGGCGACCAGCCCCAGCCCCACCGCCTGCAAAAGCCGCTTCTGTTTCCGCCGCATGGGAAGAAGCCCACGCCCTGCTACCAAACACCCCACCGACAGCCCCGGACACCGAGCCAGCCACAGCCGGACAGCGCTACATAAACTGAGCCTCCGCCGCCGCCACTGCCGGGAGAGGAGGCGGGGACACGCTGCGCACTCCTGCTACCTCTCAGCGAGCGCGCCCGAGGCTGGACGCGGAGTGTGCGAGTCCTAGCACTTGACTGCCAATGACCCTGCCGTCCGCTAGAGGGCGGTGTGGAGACAACCTGTGGCTCCCCCGCTGCTGAAGGACTACAGTGCCCAGCCGTACCAGACTGGACGCTGCAGTCTACAACATGGTGTGCGGTGGGATGGCCTTTACTGGTTTCTGTTATCAGCCATGTCAAGATATGGGAAAAGCTTCACTTTGATGTAAATTAGAATGAAAGGTTATTTAACTTTTCTACATGGGTTTGTGTATTTAAATTTTTCATGAATCTCTGCTAATACTGCTGAGTGCTGAGATATAGTGTATCTAGCCCAGTGATGGGCAAAGTACTGCCCGCAGAGCTGCTCGTGCGACTGCGCTGGGAAGTGACGGAGCCGGGGTGCAGTTCAGGCGGCGATCAAGGATTGCGGCTTTCGGATTCCATGCTTCCTCCCAGGGCTGTTTCTACAGCCAGGCGAAGAGGACAGAAGAGGGGGTGCGTCGTCAGCAGGGCCCAGCGCCAGAGGGGGGCCCTTTCTGTCCGGAGGCAGCAGGAGTGGAGATGAGCGCTTCCATTGCAGAAGCGCTCATCTCCATATTCATCTGTATCGCCGTCCTCAGGACAGCGATACAGATGAATGGTGCGGAGAAGCAGGGGAGAGGCCTAGAGCCTGTAGCCTATCAGAGGCCGGTGCAGGCGGCGCGATTACGTCATCGCGCTGCCTGAGCCATACAGAACGGGACACAGGCCGGAAGAACCCTGCATCGAATCACTTATAGCAGCATAAGGTAAGTATATGTGTTTATTGTTTTTATTATTTATAGTATACTGTTGCAAGAAGGGGGGTGCGGGCCCTATATACTGGCACAATATGGATTGGTACTATGGAGAAGAGGGGAAGTACCGTATTTTTCGCCCTATAAGACGCACCGGCCCATAAGACGCACCTAGGTTTTTGGGGAGGAAAATAAGAAGAAAAAAATTGTAACCAAAAGGTGTGCTTTTGGTGGGTTTGGAACTAATGGTGGTATGTGTATGGCACTATTACTGGGGATCTGTGAAGGCTTGCACTGTTACAGGGGGATCTGTGGCTGGCACTGTTACAGGGGGGATCTGTGGGTGGCACTGTTATGGGGGATCTGTGGGTGGCACTGTTATATATGTGCCATCCACAGACCCCCCACCCATAACAGTGCCATCCACAGACCCCCCCAGCCCATAACAGTGCCATACACAGAGCCCCCACCCCGTAACTGTGCCATCCACGAATATTCCCCATAAAACTGTCATCCACAGATCCCCCCCCCCCCGCCGCTCCAGTATACAAATATAAGATGTCTTATTAAATTAAAAGTGATTACACATGCCCCCTCACTCCTAATAGTACCGTACATCCTAACAGCTTCAGTAGAATGCAGGCAGGCCGGGCGGCCGGCACGTCACTCACTGACGTCACATGCCTGCGCCGCCTGCTTCATTCATAAAGTAGGCGGCGCAGGCACGTGACATCAGGGAGTTATGCTGCCGCCCGCCCGGCCTGCCTGCCTGCCTGCATTCTACTCAAGCGGTTAGGATGTACAGTACTATTAGGAGTGAGGGGGCATGTTTTTTTTTGAATCAGATAATTTTTATTTGGTTTTTCAAAAAATCATAACAAAACAAAGGAAGACAGTCTGTATAGCATATATGCAACAGTAGATGACAAAAATACCATAGCATTACACGATCGGACAGATAGTTACTTACATAAGTATCACAAGTAACATAAACCATGATACAAGAAGCACATAAAATCACGTATTCTGGTTACAAAGTATATCTGGTACAGAACCACATTTCCCATTCAATAATTTATCAACAGGAAACCCACCCTCCCTACCCAACTAAAGCCCAGTACCCCCCCCCCCCCTCCCTACCCAAGCGATGGAGCGGGTCCAAACTCCAAGATTGGACATCTTTTTAACATGTCAAAGGCACATCCATTGGTGTACACCTCCTGTCTGTGTATCAGACCTCTGCACACCCGACCTGCATAGTACTACACACCTTCATACAGCATACAGCATACATCCAGAGTAAATTAGGATAGAGGAGATAGAGAGCCTACCCAAACCAATACTGCGCCTCTTCCTACCCCGTAGTCCAACTTCGAGGAAAGGCTAAACCGGACACTGTAGCCTGCATTTCTCCCAGTTATCCCATATTTTGTCATACTTCCCAGCACAGTTTCTTTTAACATACACACTTTTCTCTAAGCGTAATATCTCTGACATTCTATTGAGGAATTCTCCCCTAGTCGGAGATTGAGGTCTAAGCCAAAATCTAGCTATGAGTTTCCTAGCTTGAAATAGTAGACGCTGTACTCCCAAACGATGATGACGATTTTTGATGTCTAATATCCCGACCACACACGTTCTCGGACCAGGCGGGACTGCAATATTATATGCGTCTTTTATTAGGGCTAAAACCGCGGACCAAAAGTTCCTGAGCTCCGCACAATCCCAGAACATGTGTAACAAGGATGCAGGACTCCTGCCACATCTAGGACAATCCGCGCCTTCCCGAACACCTATCCGACATAAAAACTCTGGCGTCCTATACACCCGGTGTATTAAAAACAACTGGGACATACGCTGCCCCTCGCAAACTGACAATTGTGGAGTGAGCGCCAAAAGCGATTTCCACTGCTCTTCTGAGATCGGCCCGACCTCCCTTTCCCATTTAGATTTGACTGCTAAGACCCCTTGCTTCAATGACTTCACATACAAGTTCCTATAGATAGAGGATATCAGACCGCTCGAGGAGCTGTTTGTGAGGAGTTGCTGAAACAACGGGACCACATTGCATTTCAACGACACAGATTTAGCCTGTGTCTGAAAGGCATGATGAAGTTGTAAAAATTGATAGAAGGCCGAATGCGGGAGACCAAATTCATTTCTCAGCTGTTCAAAGGACTTGAAAACAGCAGCACTCTGAAGTTGACATAGATATCTCACTCCTTTGCGCTCCCAGGGTGAAAAGCCATCTAACTGGAATATTTCAGGAAGGTGCGGATTCCTCCAGATAGGAGAAAACTGTGTAAACCCCTGTACTGATAACAGCGCTCGGCTTTTTTGCCAAACCTTATACATCATAAAAAGTGTGGGGTGCCCCGACAGCTTACCTACAATTCCGCTATTTTCCAATAGAGCCACCGGAGAACTGTGCCCAATAATATGTGCCACCAATCTGGCCGAGGCAACATCTCCAGGAGTTCTCCCCCATCCCCTCAACTGTTGCAGCTGGGCCGAGATGTAATACAACCATGCATTCGGTACTGCTAGACCTCCCTCCTCTTTTCCCCTCTGCAGAGTGTCCAGCCCAATCCGTGCTTTTTTATGGCGCCAAATCAAATCTCTAAACAACCTATCAATCCTTATGAATATTCTGCGAGGAATCCATACCGGGGAATTATGTAATATATACATGAGTTTGGGCATGAGAATCATTTTAAGAAGGTTACTCCTCCCAATTTCAGATAGCGGTAGCTTGCACCATGCCTTGATTTTATCCAACATTGCGATTAATAACGGCTCAACATTCAGTTTAATATAACTGTTAGGATGTGCTGTAACCACTATCCCCAGATATTTGACCTGATGCACAATCTGCAATGGACAAGAATTCGGGACAAGAGTTACAGCAGATTCATCCATCGGTAGGAGAGTAGATTTGTCCCAATTGATACGGAGACCAGACCTATCCCCAAACTCCCGTATAAGTGCCATGACAGGACCTAATGACTGTTTCACATTGCCCAAATATATTAACATGTCATCAGCGTAAAGGG
Source organism: Bufo bufo (assembly GCF_905171765.1). Classification (NCBI taxonomy): domain Eukaryota; kingdom Metazoa; phylum Chordata; class Amphibia; order Anura; family Bufonidae; genus Bufo; species Bufo bufo. The sequence continues at coordinate 282,083,723 of NC_053389.1, forward strand.
ACACCCTCTCCTCCCAAGTCCCGCAGGGAAATCCCACAATCTTGTCAGATGAGCGCAATACGCAGGCAAGCGGCTCAATCGCGATAGCGAACAGAAGGGGAGACAATGGGCACCCCTGACGAGTCCCTCTACCCAGACTGAACGAATCCGACGTTCCCCCATTCGCCCGTATCCTAGCAGTGGGGCCATTATATAACAATCAAACCCAGGAGATAAAGGTCTTCCCAAACCCCATGACTCGCAACACCTCCCATAGATAACACCATTCAACACTATCAAAGGCTTTAGCCGCATCCAGTGAGAGGATGACACGCCCTCCGACAGACTCATCTCTTCTCTGAGTATTAAGAAAAAGGCGTCTAAGATTCACCGAAGTAGATTTGTCCGGCATGAAACCCGCCTGATCACTATGAATAATAGTGGAAATGACAGACTGCAGACGATTCGCTAAAACCTTCACCAGAATCTTAATATCAGAGGTTAACAGTGAAATTGGTCTGTACGAGTCAGGGGATTTGGGATCCTTACCAGGTTTGGGCAGTACGAGGGGGCATGTTTAATAACTATTAATGTAATAAGACATTTTATATTTGCATAATGGAGCGGCGGGGCTATAGTACACTGACTGCACCGCCCCGCCGCTATTACCGGCCCCCAGCTCCTCCTCCCAGTCCCTCCCCGCTCGCTCGTACATCGCAGCCTGCGATGTAAAACTGCAAGCATTCGCCCCATAAGACGCAGGGTTATTTTTCCCCCATTTTGGGGGGAGAAAAAGTGAGTCTTATGGGGCAAAAAATACGGTACTATGGGGGACACTATGGAGAAGAGGGGAAGCACAAGGAAATCGATTAAGGAGGATAAAGAGGTTATTAGAATTAGGGTTGTCCCGATACCGATACTAGTATCGGTATCGGGACCGATTCCGAGTTTTCTCGGCGGTACTCAGCCGCCGATACCCCGCCCCGATACATAAATAGAATACTATGGGCGTAACTATGGGCGGGGCCCGGTGCAGTCACTGTACTCTTACACCGGGCCCCGCCGCTCACCGAAGTATTTATAAACGTGAATCCTTATCCTGTTGTTAAGTTGAACTAACGCTGCCCTCTCCCATGTCCCCCCTGTATCCCCACAGCACTTACTTAAGCTTCCATAGCAGGCAGAGCAGACGGCAGCAGTAACGTCACTCACTGACGTAGAGCGCCTGCTCCGCCCACTTTATGAGTGAAGCAGGCGGAGCAGGCGCGCGACGTCAGTGAGTGACGTTACTGGTGCCGTCCGCTCTGCCTGCTATGGAAGCTTAAGTAAGTGCTGTGGAGATACAGGGGGATACAGGGGAACATGGGAGAGGGCAGCGTTAGTTCAACTTAACAACAGGATAAGGATTCACGTTTATAAATACTTCGGTGAGCGGCGGGGCCCGGTGTATTGGGGGACACTGTTATGAGGGGGATCTGTGGATGACATATAGCAGTGTCATCCACAGATCCTCCCCATAACAGTTCCATCCACAGATCCCCTATAACAGCACCATCCACAGATCCCCCACCAAATAACAATGCCATCCTCAGATCCCCCCACCCCATAACAATGCCATCCACAGATATCCCACCCCATAGCAGTACCATCCACAGATCCCCATAACAGTGCCATCCACAGATCCCCCATAACAGTGCCATCCACAGATCCCCCATAACAGTGCCATCCACAGATCCCCATAACAGTGCCATCCACAGATCCCCCATAACAGCACCATCCACAGATCCCCATAACAGTGCCATCCACAGATCCCCCATAACAGTGCCATCCACAGATCGCCCATAACAGTGCCATCCACAGATCCCCATAACAGTGCCATCCACAGATCCCCCATAACAGCACCATCCACAGATCCCCATAACAGCGCCATCCACAGATCCCCCATAACAGTGCCATCCACAGATCCCCCATAACAGTGCCATCCACAGATCCCCCATAACAGTGCCATCCACAGATCCCCCATAACAGTGCCATCCACAGATCCCCCATAACAGTGCCATCCACAGATCCCCATAACAGTGCCATCCACAGATCCCCCATAACAGTGCCATCCACAGGTCCCCCATAACAGTGCCATCCACAGATCCCCCACATGACAGTGCGTCATCCACAGATCCCCCAAAACGGTCACATGACATTTAAAAAAAGTATCGGTATTCGGTATCGGTGACTACTTGAAAAAAAGTATCGGTACTTGTACTCGGTCCTAAAAAAGTGGTATCGGGACAACCCTAATTAGAATAATCTCAACCTTCGATAACATGAGCCATGAAGTGAGAAATATTATTGGAAAATACTGGCCCATTTTATTAATGGACCCGGACGTGGCGGATAAACTCTCTCCTCAACCTAATATCACATTTAGACGCGGTAGGAGTCTCCGTGGCCGACTTGTTCACAGTCACTATACAGGTCCCGCACTCAAGGGCACCTGGTTGGATCGTAAGCCCCTGGGTACCTTTCGGTGTGGATCCTGTCTGGCGTGCCGCAATATTCGGAGCTCCAAACAAAATATCTGTACTGTCACTGGAAAAACATATGACATCCGTGATTTTGTGAACTGTCGCAGCAAGGGAGTGGTGTATTTAGCTCAGTGCACCTGCCCGAAAGATTACGTGGGGAAAACGTTTAGAGAGCTCCGGAAACGGGTCCTTGAACATCTAAATGATATAAAGAATAAAAAGGATACCCCTGTAGCCAACCACATGTGGGAGTACCACAACGGGGATCCCCGACTCAGCATTAGAACTGATTAGACCTTCCCCACGTAAGGGAGACTGGGACCGCAGGATCCTTCAAAAGGAATCTGAATGGATCTATCGACTGCGGTCCCAGACACCAGGTGGCCTAAATGAGCGGCTCACATTTTCCTGTTTTCTTTAGCAGACCCCAATATTCCTTTTCATTCATGGGGATTCGCCCCCTTCTCTACTTCCTGTCCTCAAAAGACAGAAAGTGATATCGACACAAGAAGTGTCAAATACTTATATCTTAGGGTTTGCCTTAATATACAGACCCATTATATCTCTTATTATATCTAAGACGGCATTAACATTCTAGTAGCCACTAACCCTCTTTATATACCTTTTTAGGATCCTACACTACCCCGCTATTTTTTATGGGATAGATACGCCTCTGTCATTTACCCCCGAGCTGGTGCCCTGCACCTTGGCTAGATAAGGGCATGAATTATATTTTATTTCCTGCACATATTGACTTCTATATGTCTGATAATTAAAACTATATATATATATATATATATATATATATATATATTGAAATTTGTCTGATAATTAAAACTATACATATATTTAAATTTATTATATCTAATGACATCAAATCAAATAAACTGTCCATCATTATAGTGTAATAGTTTGATTTCCAAATAATTTAACAGTGTCCCTCCCCCACCTTCATTCCTTCCCTCCTCAAACCTGCATTGCTTCATAGGGTTAACAGTATTTATATATATATACAGTGGGATGCGAAAGTTTGGGCAACCTTGTTAATCGTCATGATTTTCCTGTATAAATCGTTGGTTGTTACGATAAAAAATGTCAGTTAAATATGTCATATAGGAGACACACACAGTGATATTTGAGAAGTGAAATGAAGTTTATTGGATTTACAGAAAGTGTGCTATAATTGTTTAAACAAAATTAGGCAGGTGCATAAATTTGGGCACCACAAAAAAGAAATGAAATCAATATTTAGTAGATCCTCCTTTTTCAGAAATTACAGCCTCTAAACGCTTCCTGTAGGTTCCAATGAGAGTCTGGATTCTGGTTGAAGGTATTTTGGACCATTCCTCTTTACAAAACATCTTTAGTTCATTCAGGTTTGATGGCTTCCGAGCATGGACAGCTCTCTTTAAGTCACACCACAGATTTTCAATTATATTCAGGTCTGGGGACTGAGATGGCCATTCCAGGACGTTGTACTTGTTCCTCTGCATAAATGCCTTAGTGGATTTTGAACAGTGTTTAGGGTCGTTGTCTTGTTGAAAGATCCAGCCCCGGCGCAGCTTCAGCTTTGTCACTGATTCCTGGACATTGGTCTCCAGAATCTGCTGATACTGAGTGGAATCCATGCGTCCCTCAACTTTGACAAGATTCCCAGTCCCTGCACTGGCCCCACAGCCCCACAGCATGATGGAACCACCACCATATTTTACTGTAGGTAGCAGGTGTTTTTCTTGGAATGCTGTGTTCTTTTTCCTCCATGCATAGCGCCCCTTGTTATGGCCAAATAACTCAATTTTAGTTTCATCAGTCCACAGCACCTTATTCCAAAATGAAGCTGGCTTGTCCAAATGCGCTTTAGCCCACCTCAAGCGGCACTTTTTGTGCTGTGGGCGGAGAAAAGGCTTCCTCTTCATCACTCTCGCATACAGCATCTCCTTGTGTAAAGTGTGCCGAATGGTTGAACGATGCACAGTGACTCCATCTGCAGCAAGATGATGTTGTAGGTCTTTGGTGCTGGTCTGTGGGTTGACTCTGACTGTTCTCACCATTCGTCACTTCTGTCTATCCGAGATTTTTCTTGGTCTGCCACTTCGAGCCTTAATTTGAACTGAGTCTGTGGTCTTCCATTTCCTCAATATGTTCCTAACTGTGGAAACAGACAGATGATATCTCTGAGACAGCTTTCTGTATCCTTTCTCTAAACCATGATGGTGAACAATCTTTGTCTTCAGGTCATTTGAGAGTTGTTTTGAGACCCCCATGTTGCTACTCTTCAGAGAAAATTAAAAGAGGCGGGAAACTTACAATTGACCCCCTTAAATACTCTTTCTCATAATTGGATTCACCTGTGTATGTAGGTCAGGGGTCACTGAGCTTACCAAGCCAATTTGCGTTCCAATAATTAGTTCTAAAGGTTTTGGAATCAATAAAATGACAACAGTGCCCAAATTTATGCACCTGCCTAATTTTGTTTAAACAATTATAGCACACTTTCTGTAAATCCAATGAACTTCATTTCACTTCTCAAATATCACTGTGTGTGTCTCCTATATGATATATTTAACTGACATTTTTTATCGTAACAACCAACGATTTATACAGGAAAATCATGACGATTAACAAGGTTGCCCAAACTTTTGCATCCCACTGTATATACATATGGGACCCTATCTCCGGGAATAATATCCTTATATGAACATTCTTTAAGTGTATCATATTCCCACTGGCTATCTAAGGTGCCCCTTCTATATTATATTACTTGGGAGGCGCCTATACACCTTATTGTACACCTCTTGATAGCGCTCACTGACCCAGGTACACCGACACTGTACCCTGCTGTCATCTGGTGCTGTGGAGCGCACGGCCATCTTTGACGTCGGCGTGCGTTCCACAGTAACTTGGGCTGAGGATCGGAGACGAGTGGCCGAGATAGCGCTTCCTGGATGGTGGAGCGCACGGCCATTTTGGTCCCTGGCGTGCGTTCCACACGCCGGAATAGCACAGGCGGCACTTCAGCCTGTTGGGCCCATGGTGGAACGCACGGCCATTTTGGACTCTCGGCGTGCGTTCCACTTGGAGCTTATAGGTATGCCGATCTCTTCTTAGGGTTTACGGCCCCACTAACACCAGATCCATATTTATTAATAGGGGGGAATCAAACTTCACTACATCCACCTAGTTTACCTAGCAAAGACATGCAGGATCGATCATGTGACATAGCCCTCATTGCGATTGGGGGAGACCCTGATAGGAACCTCCTACTCAGGGTTTAAATGCATTGGCGCAGATACACACACTGGAGCCTCATCTCAGTGCCCCCTGGAGCACCCCAAACCGCCTGGACACACTTCTCAAAGATAAGTACGGCATTTATTTGGAGTTTATAGGTACTCCCTTCCGCTGCATGCTCTGCTTAATTGACAGATACAGCACCCTGGACTAACTTTTAGGTGGCTGTCTGTACCTGTTTGCCGCATGCTTCGGTGTTACACCACCTTGTCTGTTGCATTGTCTCTGTATATTTGGTACTGTGTCAGGCGGTTTGTAAGGTGTTTTTCTTTTGGTGCTCCAGCATTTTGGTTTATTTTGCAGATTGTATATGTATAGATACAGCAGTGCGTCTAGCACTGCGTTGGTTTCTCTCTAGTGGTCTCCTGACGAACCAAATCTAATGGGGAAACGCGTCGAGACGAGAACCCTCAATTGAATTTTGACAATCTTTTTTGGTATATATCTTATAATATCATTTGACCCGGGCATCCATAAGGGTCCATTGTGTATTGTAGGGCTGTCCTAAGGACAGACAGGGCAGGCACGGGGACAGAGTGCTCCCACCATCTGGGTGCATCTCTGGGCTTAGCACCAGTAAGGGATACCTTAGGGTGATACTAGGGACCCTTCTGGTCTGCCTTTTCCCAGTCATACCATCCATCCCTTCTGTCCTTGATCCAGCCCACGTGTGTTGGTATGTTTGTTTGTTTTTCTATTGTCCCCATGTGAGGGATTTATGGTAATTTTTAATATTTACTATTAAAAGCTATTTTTTAGGTGGTTTACCTCTGTGATAGATAATTCCTTTTATAACCACCATTAACGCATTTATTCAGTGTCTAAAAGAAGCACTAGGGGGGCCCTATATACTGCCAAAATATGGGGGGCACTATGGAGAAGAGGGCAAGCATTATGGGGGCCTTATATACTGGCACAATATGGGGGGGGCACTGTGGAGACTTTGTTGCTTTAACAAAAAAGGGAGACCAACAACACTGTTCCCACTAAAATTGAAGGTGAGTTATACATACTATGTTATAAAAGAAATACATTGCATAAAAGTTTTGTACAATAACTCTTTTTATGCTTTTCTACCTTTAATTAAACTAAGCCTTGAATGTTACGAAATTTTTATTTAATTTATATTTATTCACACAAACGCCCCATCCATCTACTCTTGGTCCGGCCCCCGCGCCCAATATATGAACCCATTGTTGCCCACGAGTCAAAAAGTTTGCCCACCTCTGATCTAGCCTCTTTGCCCCTGCTGCTTTGCTTCAGAAACCCCAGAGATTCAGTGCAAGGTTTGTTTTGTAAACACAGTGAGTCAGAGCCATGAGGGACAGAGCTGCAGGAAGGAGACATCTTCTGTCTCTAGGAGTCTAAGGCAAGTGGCATGTGGCATCTTTCTAACTAGACAGAATACATAAGCAAATCTTTGAATATCTACAGTCGTGGCCAAAAGTTTTGAGAATGACACAAATATTAGTTTTCACAAAGTTTGCTGCTAAACTGCTTTTAGATCTTTGTTTCAGTTGTTTCTGTGATGTAGTGAAATATAATTACACGCACTTCATACGTTTCAAAGGCTTTTATCGACAATTACATGACATTTATGCAAAGAGTCAGTATTTGCAGTGTTGGCCCTTCTTTTTCAGGACCTCTGCAATTCGACTGGGCATGCTCTCAATCAACTTCTGGGCCAATTCCTGACTGATAGCAACCCATTCTTTCATAATCACTTCTTGGAGTTTGTCAGAATTAGTGGGGTTTTGTTTGTCCACCCGCCTCTTGAGGATTGACCACAAGTTCTCAATGGGATTAAGATCTGGGGAGTTTCCAGGCCATGGACCCAAAATGTCAACGTTTTGGTCCCCGAGCCACTTAGTTGTCACTTTTGCCTTATGGCACGGTGCTCCATCGTGCTGGAAAATGCATTGTTCTTCACCAAACTGTTGTTGGATTGTTGAAAGAAGTTGCTGTTGGAGGGTGTTTTGGTACCATTCTTTATTCATGGCTGTGTTTTTGGGCAAAATTGTGAGTGAGCCCACTCCCTTGGATGAGAAGCAACCCCACACATGAATGGTCTTAGGATGCTTTACTGTTGGCATGACACAGGACTGATGGTAGCGCTCACCTTTTCTTCTCCGGACAAGCCTTTTTCCAGATGCCCCAAACAATCGGAAAGAGGCTTCATCGGAGAATATGATTTTGCCCCAGTCCTCAGCAGTCCATTCACCATACTTTCTGCAGAAAATCAATCTGTCCCTGATGTTTTTTTTGGAGAGAAGTGGCTTCTTTGCTGCCCTTCTTGACACCAGGCCATCTTCCAAAAGTCTTCGCCTCACTGTGCGTGCAGATACGCTCACACCTGCCTGCTGCCATTCCTGAGCAAGCTCTGCACTGGTGGCACTCCGATCCCGCAGGTGAATCCTCTTTAGGAGATGATCCTGGCGCTTGCTGGACTTTCTTGGACGCCCTGAAGCCTTCTTAACAAGAATTGAACCTCTTTCCTTGAAGTTCTTGATGATCCTATAAATTGTTGATTGAGGTGCAATCTTAGTAGCCACAATATCCTTGCCTGTGAAGCCATTTTTATGCAACGCAATGATGGCTGCACGCATTTCTTTGCAGGTCACCATGGTTAACAATGGAATAACAATGATTTCAAGCATCACCCTGCTTTTTAACATGTCAAGTCTGCCATTTTAACCCAATCAGCCTGACATAATGATCTCCAGCCTTGTGCTCGTCAACATTCTCACCTGAGTTAACAAGACGATTACTGAAATGATCTCAGCAGGTCCTTTAATGACAGCAATGAAATGCAGTGGAAAGGTTTTTTTGGGATTAAGTTAATTTTCATGGCAAAGAAGGACTTTGCAATTCATCTGATCACTCTTCATAACATTCTGGAGTATATGCAAATTGCTATTATAAAAACTTAAGCAGCAACTTTTCCAATTTCCAATATTTATCTAATTCTCAAAACTTTTGGCCATGACTGTATATCCTTAAGATCAGCTAGTGAGACTGGAGTGCATAGGAATAGATTGTCACCTGCTCCTCTTTATCTGCCTCACACAGAGCCGGTAGTTCTGCTCTGTGTTACTTATATATTCACAGAATCTAGCTCGTAATTGTATTTAGGGATCAGTATATAGTTCAGGGTAGTGATAGGTTAGGCTTCCGACAGCCAACTAGATAGAGGCCCGGTTGCACTGCTAGATTAGTTGGCAGGTTAAAGGGGTTCTGCAGTTTGTTTAAACTGATGATCTATCCTCTGGATAGATCATCAGCATCTGATCGGCGGGGGTCCGACACCCGGGACCCCCGCCGATCAGCTGTTTGAGAAGTCAGCGGCGCTCCAGCAGCGCCGCAGCCTTCTCACTGTTTACCGCTGGCCCAGTGACATCACAACTAGTATCACTGGCCTGATCGCTAAGCTCTGTTCACTTGAATGGATCCGCAGAACACTTACGGACGTGTGTATGGACCCTAATACAGAGGCTCTAACCTGGGTGGAGGGACAGATATACTTTACTTATGTTTCCACTCTTCCATTCAGCGAAGGCTCTGGGTCCCATTATACACACAGTGTATAATGCATTCTGTATTTTATCGAACATCCAGCCCATAATCGAACAGTCCTATCCTATTTTTTGGGGGACAAGGTGACAAAAAAATATGGCGAATCGCACAGTTTTTTTTTTTTTTTTTTTTTTTACGGCATTCACCGCATGCCACGGCGGTATAGGATCTCAGATACACAGATAAACCAACAAACAATTACAATGCGAGCAGCTGGGAAAGGGTCACCTCCTAGCGAATCCCTGACCTCTCTCCCTACACTGCTAAGCCCACATTCAGACCTTAATGGTAGGAATAATGTGTCCTCGTGCCTGGGCTGCAAATACCCTAGAATCACTGAGATGGTGAAAGGGGAAATAGGGGCAGCCTGCTCCTACAGAACCTGGAGGAGACAGATGACATACAAACAATTTAGACAGCAAGCAACAAACACAGAAACCAAACTTATCTTATCTGAGCTGGAAAAGATAATCCTTCCTTCCTTGACTCCAAGGCCAGACTGATTTCTATAACCCGCCCAGAAGATCTGCGGAAGATCCAGCCGAAACGCCACTGGATTGATCACCGCAGATATTTTGTACGGACCAATAAATCTTGGACCCAGTTTCCAAGATGGCACTCTTAATTTAATATTTTTAGTGGACAACCACACCAGATCACCCACACACAGGTCCGGACCAGTCACATGTCTCCTGTCAGCCATACGCTTATACCTCTCGCCCATCTTCTCCAAATTCCCTTGGATCCTCCGCAGATAGAAGACAAGGCGGAAGAAAATCTCTCCTCCTCTGGCATCCCAGAGGAACCAGCCCCAGAAAAGGTACCAAACTGAGGATGAAAACCGTATGTGCCAAAAAATGGCGACTTACCTTTGGACTCCTGCCTACGGTTATTCAAAGCAAACTCTGCTAGGGACAAGAATGAGGACCAGTCCTCCTGATTCTCAGCCACAAAGCACCTCAAGTAGGTTTCCAGGTTTTGATTAGTACGCTCTGTCTGTCCATTCGACTGCGGATGAAAAGCCGAAGAGAACAAAAGTTGAATGCCAAGTCGAGAGCAGAACGCCCTCCAAAACCTGGAGACAAACTGCGTGCCCCTATCAGAGACCACATCCGAAGGAATACCATGCAATCTCACAATATTATCAACAAAAATCTGCGCAAGAGTCTTGGCGTTAGGCAGACTAGTTAATGATATAACGTGAGCCATTTTACTGAAACGATCAACTACCACCAGAATTACTGTTCTCCCGGAGGAACTCGGCAGATCCGTAATAAAATCCATAGACAAGTGCGTCCAAGGACGAGACGGAATAGACAATGGAAGAAGTGAACCAGCCGGTCGAGTATGAGCAACCTTTGACCGAGCACAGGTTTCACAAGCTGCCACGTAATCCTCAATTGTCTTACGTAACCCTGGCCACCAGAACCTCCGGGACACCAGGTCACAGGTGGACCTACCACCAGGATGTCCAGCAAGGACAGTATCGTGATGTTCCTTGAATACCTTGTATCTCAGACCTTCAGGAACAAACAACCTCCCTGAGGGACAAGAACCAGGAGCCCCCTCCTGGGCTCCCAATACCTCCATCTCCAATTCGGGGTACAGAGCGGAGACCACCACCCCATCAGCCAAAATCGGAGCAGGATCCTCTGAATCACCTCCCCCAGGAAAGCTGCGAGACAAGGCATCTGCCTTGACGTTCTTAATCCCCGGGCGAAAGGTAACAACAAAATCGAACCTGGAAAAAAAAGTGACCATCTGGCCTGTCTAGGGTTCAGACGCTTGGCAGATTGCAGGTAAGCCAAATTCTTATGATCTGTATATACTGTAACGGGGTGAGACGCCCCCTCCAACCAGTGACGCCATTCCTCAAAGGCCAACTTGATAGCCAGCAACTCTCTATCCCCAACATCATAATTCCTCTCGGCGACCGAGAGCTTCTTGGAGAAAAAAGCACACGGGACCCACTTGCCAGGAGATGAACCCTGCGACAGCATTGCTCCAACCCCCACCTCCGATGCAACAACCTCAACCACGAATGGCTGAGACACATCGGGCTGCACCAGAATGGGAGCAGACTTAAAGGGACACTGACAGGCCCGATAAACATATTTAGTTATGCCTATGCAGTCATAGGTCTATTAAAGGGTATTCCAACGATATAAGAGTACCTCCTGTCCGCATTTTAAACCATGTAAAAACAACTTTATAGTCATCTGTCAATCAGCTTCCTTTATGCCCAAGGGGCGGTTTTTCACATCTCTTTATGCCCAAGGGGCGTTTTTACTCCTACCTTTGTGCCCAGCCGCGCCTCAACTGTCGCTTCCTAGCGCCGCCTAGCTCATTATTATTCACTGGCTGGGCGGCTTTTACAGTCCCCGATCCTCCCGAGCCGACGCAGGCGCAGCAGGAGACGCTGGCATTGAATAAGGGACGCAGGCGCACTGCGAGTGAGGGTGCCGGGCAAGTTAACCGGCGCACGCGCAGAAGGTACAAGTGAGTTCAATGCCAGGGTCTCCTGCTGCATTGAACTCACTTGTACCTTCTGCGCGTGCGCCGGATAACTTGCCCGGCACCCTCACTCGCAGTGCGCCTGCGTCCCTTATTCAATGCCAGCGTCTCCTGCTGCGTCGGCTCGGGAGGATCGGGGACTGTAAAAGCCGCCCAGCCAGTGAATAATAATGAGCTGGGCGGCGCTAGGAAGCGACAGTTGAGGCGAGGCTGGGCACAAAGGTAGGAGTAAAAACGCCCCTTGGGCATAAAGAGATGTGAAAAACCGCCCCTTGGGCATAAAGGAAGCTGATTGACAGATGATTATAAAGTTGTTTTTACATGGTTTAAAATGCGGACAGGAGGTACTCTTATATGATTGTAATACACTTTAATAGACCTATGACTGCATAGGAATAACTTAATATGTTTATCGGGCCTGTCAGTGTCCCTTTACACTGCGTGCAGAATTATTAGGCAAATGAGTATTTTGACCACATCATCCTCTTTATGCATGTTGTCTTACTCCAAGCTGTATAGGCTCGAAAGCCTACTACCAATTAAGCATATTAGGTGATGTGCATCTCTGTAATGAGAAGGGGTGTGGTCTAATGACATCAACACCCTATATTAGGTGTGCATAATTATTAGGCAACTTCCTTTCCTTTGGCAAAATGGGTCAAAAGAAGGACTTGACAGGCTCAGAAAAGTCAAAAATAGTGAGATGTCTTGCAGAGGGATGCAGCACTCTTAAAATTGCAAAGCTTCTGAAGCGTGATCATCGAACAATCAAGCGTTTCATTCAAAATAGTCAACAGGGTCGCAAGAAGCGTGTGGAAAAACCAAGGCGCAAAATAACTGCCCATGAACTGAGAAAAGTCAAGCGTGCAGCTGCCAAGATGCCACTTGCCACCAGTTTGGCCATATTTCAGAGCTGCAACATCACTGTAGTGCCCAAAAGCACAAGGTGTGCAATACTCAGAGACATGGCCAAGGTAAGAAAGGCTGAAAGACGACCACCACTGAACAAGACACACAAGCTGAAACGTCAAGACTGGGCCAAGAAATATCTCAAGACTGATTTTTCTAAGGTTTTATGGACTGATAAAATGAGAGTAAGTCTTGATGGGCCAGATGGATGGGCCCGTGGCTGGATTGGTAAAGGGCAGAGAGCTCCAGTCCAACTCAGACTCCAGCAAGGTGGAGGTGGAGTACTGGTTTGGGCTGGTATCATCAAAGATGAGCTTGTGGGGCCTTTTCGGGTTGAGGATGGAGTCAAGCTCAACTCCCAGTCCTACTGCCAGTTTCTGGAAGACACCTTCTTCAAGCAGTGGTACAGGAAGAAGTCTGCATCCTTCAAGAAAAACATGATTTTCATGCAGGACAATTCTCCATCACACGCGTCCAAGTACTCCACAGCGTGGCTGGCAAGAAAGGGTATAAAAGAAGAAAATCTAATGACATGGCCTCCTTGTTCACCTGATCTGAACCCCATTGAGAACCTGTGGTCCATCATCAAATGTGAGATTTACAAGGAGGGAAAACAGTACACCTCTCTGAACAGTGTCTGGGAGGCTGTGGTTGCTGCTGCACGCAATGTTGATGGTGAACAGATCAAAACACTGACAGAATCCATGGATGGCAGGCTTTTGAGTGTCCTTGCAAAGAAAGGTGGCTATATTGGTCACTGATTTGTTTTTGTTTTGTTCTTGAATGTCAGAAATGTATATTTGTGAATGTTGAGATGTTATATTGGTTTCACTGGTAAAAATAAATAATTGAAATGGGTATATATTTGTTTTTTGTTAAGTTGCCTAATAATTATGCACAGTAATAGTCACCTGCACACACAGATATCCCCCTAAAATAGCTAAAACTAAAAACAAACTAAAAACTACTTCCAAAAATATTCAGCTTTGATATTAATGAGTTTTTTGGGTTCATTGAGAACATGGTTGTTGTTCAAAAATAAAATTAATCCTCAAAAATACAACTTGCATAATAATTCTGCACTCCCTGTAAAACACTCCTCAATAGCCGAAAAGGCCTGCAATGCCTCTTCTGACCAGACAGAGACGTTGGCGCCCTTCTTAGTCATATCAGTGAGAGGTCTTACAACGGTAGAATAGTTCGAAATAAATTTTCTATAATAATTCGTAAACCCCAAAAACCGCATCAAAGCTTTCTGATTCTCTGGTCGGTCCCATTCCAGAACCGCCCAGGCCTTTTCGGGGTCCATACGAAAACCAGAGTCAGAAAGCATATATCCCAAAAACGGAAGCTCCTGCACCGAAAACACACATTTCTCCAATTTGGCATACAATTTATTCTCCCGAAGGATCGTCAAAACCTGTCTCACATGATCCTGATGGGTCTTCAGATCAGGAGAGTAAACTAAAATATCATCCAAGTAAACCACTACGAACCTCCCCACAAAATGATGGAAAATGTCATTGATGAATCGCTGAAATACCGCTGGAGCGTTCGTCAACCCAAAAGGCATCACCAGATTCTCAAAATGACCCTCGTGTGTATTGAAGGCCGTTTTCCATTCATCCCCCTCCTTGATTCTGATCAGATTGTAGGCCTTTCTCAAATCCAGCTTGGAGAACACCTTGGCACCAACAATCTGATCAAAAAGGTCAGAGATCAAAGGCAGGGGATATGGATCCCGGACCGTAATACGGTTCAATTCCCGGAAATCCAAACAAGGTCTCAGTGATCCATCCTTTTTTTTTTACAAAGAACAAACCCACTGCCACCGGAGACTTAGATGGCCTAATATGACCTTTTGCCAAACTCTCGGCAACATACTTTCGCATGACCTCTCTTTCGGGTTGAGAAAGATTGTAAAGCCGAGTCTTCGGCAACTTAGCCCCTGGGATGAGATTAACTGGGCAATCATAGTCTCGATGAGGGGGCAATTCCTGAGCCCCACCCTCCGAAAAGACATCAGCAAAATCTGAGAGATACTGAGGTAAAGTCGTAGTGGACACACCAGAGATAGAAGTGCCAAGACAATAATCCGAACAAAACTCACTCCAACCAATGATTTGTCTCGCTTGCCAATCTATAATTGGGTTATGTTTAATCAACCATGGTAACCCCAAAACTATCATGACGAAACAAGACATAATCTCAACATGTGAATCACACACCCATAAGTGAATACCATGAGCAATATGAGTGAGACTCCTTTGAGAAAGAGGGGAAGAATCAATTGCAAAAACCGGAATCTCTCTTTCTAAAGTACAAGTACTAATACCCAGATTTTGAAGAAAAAGAAAGTCAATAAGGTTTACTCCAGCACCACAGTCAAGGAATACTTCAACAAAAAATTATTTTGAGTCTAGCGCCACCACAGCTGGAAGGAGAAAACGGGTATTACAGGGAGCTTGTATTCCAGCCTGCTCCACCACACCATTCATGCTACCAAGAGTCAGGAAAGTTTTTTTTTTTCTTTTTCTCTTCCACCTGCAGTTTAACAAAAGGACAAACAAAAATAAAATGACCACTTTTCCCACAGTAGTAACATAGTTGCAATCTCCTAAAGTCTCTACTACCAGAACGGAAAGAAACCTGACCCAGCTGCATGGGTTCCTCCCCTACCCCAGAGCCACCTACAACATCACCCTGGGAAGCAGTAGAGACGAAACCACTCACAGAAGGGATCCCTTGCGCGGAGGGAGCCTTACACCTCTCTCTAAGGCGTCTATCCAACCGCACTGCCAAAGACATAGCATTCTCCAAAGAATCCGGGTAGTCATGAAAAGCAAGGGCATCCTTCAATCCTTCAGGCAACCCCTGACAAAACTGACTACGTAACGCGGGATCATTCCACCCTGACTCGGTAGCCCATCTCCTAAACTCAATACAGTAAGCCTCTGCAGTATGTTCACCCTGAAATAAATTACGCAATCTCGATTCCGCCATCGAGACCCGATCTGGATCATCGTAAATTAAACCCAGGGCCTTAAAAAATTCCTCCACCGACCGGAGGGCCCGAGAATCGGGCGGCAGAGAAAAGGCCCAGGATTGCGCGTCCCCTTTAAGCAGAGAAATGATTATACCTATCCTCTGACTTTCATTTCCTGACGACCATGGACGCAGCCGAAAATACAATTTACATGACTCTCTAAAACGGATAAAGTTATCCGTACCCCCTGCAAATCTATCAGGGAAAGTGACTCTCGGCTCCCCACAAATTTGACCTGCACCCGATGCCAGGGCGCTGACACCGTATAACCGAACCACGTAGCTCCGCAACCTCTAGGGATAGCCCCTGCATGCAGTCAACTAACGCTTCAATTGACGGCATCACAAAACCGCTGAGCAATGACAGTCAAAGTATGGCGGGCCGGTTATAATGTCACGGCGGTATAGGATCTCAGATACACAGATAAACCAACAAACAATTACAATGCGAGCAGCTGGGAAAGGGTCACCTCCTAGCGAATCCCTGACCTCTCTCCCTACACTGCTAAGCCCACATTCAGACCTTAATGGTAGGAATAATGTGTCCTCGTGCCTGGGCTGCAAATACCCTAGAATCCCTGAGATGGTGAAAGGGGAAATAGGGGCAGCCTGCTCCCACAGAACCTGGAGGAGACAGATGACATACAAACAATTTAGACAGCAAGCAACAAACACAGAAACCAAACTTATCTTATCTGAGCTGGAAAAGACAATCCTTCCTTCCTTGACTCCAAGGCCAGACTGATTTCTATAACCCGCCCAGAACCCTGAGATTGAGTGATATTTAAACCAATGACCCCACCCAGTGCACCTGAAGGAAGGCGGAACCAGCACGACTCCAAAACAAAACAAAAAACTAAACACGTGCTGCTATTCTGGCCGACCTCCGCACATAGTCAGAGCATGACACCGCATAGGAGATATTTTTTAATATTTTAATAGTTTGGACCTTTTGGATGTGGCGACATGTAATATTTTATTTATTTATTGTTTATATATTTTATATGTAAAATTGGGAAAGGGGGTAAGTTATACTTAATATTTTGGTGTGTTTTTTTTTTTCATTTTTTTTTTTTTTTTACAGTTTATTTAATAACTATTTCCCCCTTAGGGGCTAGAACCTGGGATATTTTAATCCCTTGTCCTATTCACCCTAATAGAGCTCTATTAGGGTGAATAGGATCTCACACTGTTCCTGCTGCTGTCCTATTCACCCTAATAGAGCTCTATTAGGGTGAATAGGATCTCACACTGTTCCTGCTGCTCTGTGCACACGGCAGCAGGGAGGTTACCATGGCAGCCAGAGCTTCAGCAGCATCCTGGCTGCCACGGTAACCGATTGGAGCCCCAGGATTACACTGCTGGGGCTCCAATCAGAAGCTGTCACTGCACCACCAATGAGAGGACGTGAGGGGACTCTGTGGCCACTGCCACCAATGATTTTAATACTGGGGAGGGGGAGGAAGGCTCACTGTGCCACCAATGTTTTTAATACAGTGGGGGGGAGGGCACACTGCGCCACCAATGTTTTTAATACTGGGGTGGGGGCAGGGCGCACTGCGCCACCAATGATAATTAACGTTTAATATACAAATACAGCCGGCGGCAGAAACACATGAGGGGTTAATTGCCGTGGATCACAGCGCCCTGTCAGGGTGGCGGCAATGTGTTTCTGCCGCTGACTGCATTTGTAATGTATTAAACGTCAGTTATCATTGGTGGCGCAGTGCTCCCTCCCCTCCTCCTCGCCTCTCTCCTCTCATTGGTGGCAATAGGAGGGAGAAACTGCTTCCTACTTCCCTGTGCTGCTGAGGGAACATGGCGCACAGCCTAGTATCGATAAAAGACAAATCCCGGTATCTTATCGATACCAGGCTAAAAGTATCGAAACAACCCTAAAGTCCATCAAGTTCAACCAAGAGATAGGTGGGGACGCAAATTCCAGAAGCAAGTGAGACTCAGATTTCTACACATTTTTATAAGCATTAATGTTGTTTACTTTTAAGAAATCATCTAAACCCTTTTTCGAACTGTCCACTATATAGTTTACCTGTTTTTTATATGGACGTACATTATAGGCTGGTTTAGGTGCTGTATGCTACAGTCAGACTGCTCACGTGCAGGGGATAAGGGAACTACTAGGGGCCCACTGGGGGATTTCAGCTGCTCCCCTGTGGGCCAGTCTAAGGGTACTTTTACACTTGCATTAAACTTTTCCGGTATTGAGTTCCGTCCTAGGGGCTCACTACCGGAAAAGAACTGATCAGTTTTATCCTAATGCATTCTGAATGGAGAGCAATCTGTTCAGGATGCATCAGGATGTCTTCAGTTCAGTCACTGTACGATTTTTGGACGAAAAATTCCAGAACACTTGCCGGAATGCCGGATCCTGCATTATTTTCCATTGAAATGCATTAATGCCGGGTCCGGCCCCAAGTGTTCCGGAAAAAGATAAATACCGGATCCGTTTTTCCGGATGACAACCGGAGAGAAGAATCCGGTATTGCAATGCATTTGTGAGACAGATCCGGATCCGTCTATAAATGGTATCCATTTGCATACAGATTGCCAGATCCGGCAGGCAGTTACGGCGACGGAACTGCCTGTCGGAATCCAACAACGCAAGTGTGAAAGTACCCTAAGCCTAAGGCCCTACACCAATCGGCAGATGAAGCAATGTGAACCCTTCACTCAAAGGGGTTGTCCAGGTTCAGAGCTGAACCCGGACATATCCCCTTCTTCACCCAGGCAGCTTATCTGACTGGAGCATTTCATGCTCCAATGCTCTCAGCGCAGGGCAAGGACTTTTTTGTGTACACCTTCCGCCTAGCAGTGTTCCCGGTGACGTCACCGGCACTAATGGGCGCGCTTTAGCACTGCCCAAGCCGTTACAGCTCAGTGTTCAGCGCAGGGCAAGGGACAGCACTGGAACATGAAATGCTCTGATGCTCATATTAGGGGGGCTGCCTGGGTGAAAAAGGGGACATGTCAAGGTTCGGCTCTGAACCCGAACAACCCCATTAAGTATTTGTCGACCCAGTGTGGATATATCTGCTTTATGTTGATCAGATGGGGAGGTCTTGTTTAGGGTTTCTTTTTGATCCAGGTCTATAAGAAGTGTGGAGAGTTTATGTGAACGTTCTTTTTTTAAGTCTAGCTCCATGGGATAGGAATAGACCCCTAATCTTACATTTGAGTGCTTCCCATTTCACAGGCGGAGCTGTAGTGTCTGATTGGTGGTTTTTAGTGAAGTCTCTGATGGCATTTCGTACATCAGTCCCACAGGCCAGGTCATTTAACAGGTTATAATTTAATCTCCAGGTAAACTGGCGTGAATGAGTCGGCTTGGGGGGGACAGTAAGCCATAAACAGGCGAGTGGTCGGACCATAGCAAAGCATTTATTCAGCAATGAGGATCTGAATCTAAGAGCTTATGAGAGATAAAAAGGTGATCAAGTCTTCCATAACTATTGTGGGCTTGTGAGTGGAAACTGTGGTCCCTGACACCTGGATGCAAAAGACGCCATAAATCCACCAACCTGAGTTCCGCTCGGTCAGCCCTGAACATGCGTGAGGACACTGAGGAGACTGAAGACCTTCCGAACAAAGAATCCATGATAGGGTCTATCACCATGTTGGTCCCCTCCTAGGCCTACTTTCACACTCACGTTTGGTGCGGATCCGTCATGGATCTACACAAACGCATCCGTTCAGATAATACAACCGCATGCATCCGTTCAGAACGGATCAGTTTGTATTATACACTGCTCAAAAAAATAAAGGGAACACTTAAACAACACAATGTAACTCCAAGTCAATCACACTTCTGTGAAATCAAACTGTCCACTTAGGAAGCAACACTGAGTGACAATCAATTTCACATGCTGTTGTGCAAATGGGATAGACAACAGGTGGAAATTATAGGAAATTAGCAAGACACCCCCAATAAAGGAGTAGTTCTGCAGGTGGTGACCACTTTCCACTTCTCAGTTCCTATGCTTCCTGGCTGATGTTTTGGTCACTTTTGAATGCTGGCGGTGCTTTCACTCTAGTGGTAGCATTAGACGGAGTCTACAACCCACACAAGTGGCTCAGGTAGTGCAGCTTATCCAGGATGGCACATCAATGCGAGCTGTGGCAAGAAGGTTTGCTGTGTCTGTCAGCGTAGTGTCCAGAGCATGGAGGCACTACCAGGAGACAGGCCAGTACATCGGGAGACGTGGAGGAGGCCGTAGGAGGGCAACAACCCAGCAGCAGGACCGCTACCTCCGCCTTTGTGCAAGGAGGAACAGGAGGAGCACTGCCAGAGCCCTGCAAAATGACCTCCAGCAGGCCACAAATGTGCATGTATCTGCTCAAACGGTCAGAAACAAACTCCATGAGGGTGATATGAGGGCCCGACGTCCACAGGTGGGGGTTGTGCTTACAGCCCAACACCGTGCAGGACGTTTGCCAGAGAACACCAAGATTGGCAAATTCGCCACTGGCGCCCTGTGCTCTTCACAGATGAAAGCAGGTTCACACTGAGCACATGTGACAGACGTGACAGAGTCTGGAGACGCCGTGGAGAACGTTCTGCTGCCTGCAACATCCTCCAGCATGACCGGTTTGGCTTTGGGTCAGTAATGGTGTGGGGTGGCATTTCTTTGGAGGGCCGCACAGCCCTCCATGTGCTCGCCAGAGGTAGCCTGACTGCCATTAGGTACCGAGATGAGATCCTCAGACCCCTTGTGAGACCATATGCTGGTGCGGTTGGCCCTGGGTTCCTCCTAATGCAAGACAATGCTAGACCTCATGAGGCTGGAGTGTGTCAGCAGTTCCTGCAAGACGAAGGCATTGATGCTATGGACTGGCCCGCCCGTTCCCCAGACCTGAATCCAATTGAGCACATCTGGGACATCATGTCTCGCTCTATCCACCAACGTCACGTTGCACCACAGACTGTCCAGGAGTTGGCAGATGCTTTAGTCCAGGTCTGGGAGGAGATCCCTCAGGAGACCGTCCGCCACCTCATCAGGAGCATGCACAGGCATTGTAGGGAGGTCATACAGGCACGTGGAGGCCACACACACTACTGAGCCTCATTTTGACTTGTTTTAAGGACATTACATCAAAGTTGGATCAGCCTGTAGTGTGTTTTTCCACTTTAATTTTGAGTGTGACTCCAAATCCAGACCTCCATGGGTTGAAAAATTTTATTTCCATTTTTTTATTTTTGTGTGATTTTGTTGTCAGCACATTCAACTATGTAAAGAACAAAGTATTTCAGAAGAATATTTAATTAACTCAGATCTAGGATGTGTTATTTTTGTGTTCCCTTTATTTTTTTGAGCAGTGTATTTAACATAGCCAAAACGGATCCGTCTTAAACACCATTGAATGGCACAATGGGGGACGGATCCGTTTTCAATTGTGCCAGATTGTGTCAGTGAAAACAAATCCGTCCCCATTGACTTACATTGTTTGGCTCAGTTTCGTCAGACGGACACCAAAACACTGCAAGCAGCGTTTTGGTGTCCGCCTCCAAAGCGGAATTGACGCAGAACGGAGCCAAACTGATGCATTCTGAGCGGATCCTTATCCATTCATTAAGGGCAAAACTGATCAGTTTTGGACTGCTTGTGAGATCACTGAACGGATCTCACAAACGGAAACCAAAACGCCAATGTGAAAGTAGCCTAAGATTATGTAAGAGCCTTCTGCAAATTTGGCTAGTTGCCTGAGGATTTTGGATCAGAAGGTCGCCTGTCCCTGGTTAGGAAAATAAACGTTAGCTACTGTGATAATGGAATGGTCAACTGAGAGCTTAAGAAAGATAAACCGACCTCTAGGGTCAATATCTGAGGACAAGACCGTAGGGAGGAAATTTTTATGGAATGCAATAGAAACTCCATCTGCCTTTTTAGTTGGATTGAGAAGTGGGCGTGGAAGTGACTTTAAAATGGGTTTCCTGGAACATAACCAACATGACTTTTTTCTTATGGAAACGATATAGTATCTGGCTATATTTCTCTGGTTTGTTAAGGCCTCTAGCGTTATAGGTGCAAAATGAGAGAGGCGCCATCATGGTGGGTAGGCACAATTTTCAGAAGGGTCATATCGCCTACCCAGAAATTTAACATTAAAGGTGGGGAGAACACAAGGAGGGGAAGACATGTTCAAGGTTGGGAGTATGAGAACATAGTAGTCAAAAAAGAATGTATAGATAGGAAGACAAATAAAAGGGGTAAGTGGCAGCCAACCGAATTGGCTCTGGGAAATACGGTGACTTCAGTCACAATCAACACTATGTGCTGTGGTCCCTAGGTGGGGGAAGGAGAAGTCAAGGGCTGAACAGCAGCTGTAATAATCTCCAGAAACAGTAAGTGGATAACACTACAAATGACAGGACATAAGAATCGCATGGTGACAGCTTAGGATAGGCTGTAATGGAATATGATAACTGCTACCAGCTAGTAGTAAACCTGCAGTCAAAGGAAGGGAAGCAAAAAATGATAGCTTAACTGAATGCTAATATCTTTTTTTTTCTATCAGTCCCCTGGTGCTTAAGGATGTCTAGAAGATCTCTGGCGTTTAGGCGTCGATATTTGCCATGGCGTGGGATAGAGTATACCACTCGTGGTCTTGGCCAATGAGGGAGTTCCACTGGCGGTAGGTCGAAGGTTTCCATCAGCATTGGTAGATCAGCTAGATGTTTAAAAACTGCTGTTTTTCCATCTTTCTTGGCAATCAGTTGGAAGGGGAATCCCCATCTGTAAATAATGGCGTTTGTCCCTGAGGCTTGTCAGGAGAGGTTTGCGAGGTCTAGCAAGATGAGGAGTTCCTTATTTTCAAAAAGGGTTGCTTCTGAGTTTCTGCCTGCTGTAAGAATGGCCTCTTTATCTTTATAAAAATGGATTCTGCATATGAAGTCGCGCGGACGAGAAAGGTCTCCTGTATTGGGACCCAAGCCTCTGTGTATTTGATCGATCTCTATAGGTTGCCCCGGATCTCTATCCAGTTATTTGCCAAAATATTCTTGTGCCCAAGACTCTAGGTCTTGGGGGGATATTGTTTCAGGGAGTCGACTGATGCGGAGATTATTCCTCCAGTTCCTGTGTTCTATATCATCTCGATGGGTTAAGATATGCTGAATTTGCACAGTATGGTCATATAGGACCTTGTGGTGTGAGTCCAGTGCTGCAAGGACTTGCTCTTGTACCCCTTCTATCTCCTCTACTCTCTGACCGACATATTTAATGTCCTCATGTAGGGCAGCTATATCTTGCTTTTGGGAGGTTTCCAATCTCATGAATAGGGCATCTATCTCAGGCTTGGTAGGAAGTGCTTTAAGGTGCATTTTCCAGTCCCAGTCCCCGTTTTGGTCTTTGGGGTCTGGTGATCTCACTAACCTGGGTGTCATGACTGGTGAGCCTCCTTGCTGAGGTGAGGAGCCAGAGGAAGCTGCCACGTACCTGGATAAGGCTGGAGAGGATGGGGCTGCTGAGCTGGGACTCGCTTCCCCCACAAAGGAGCCCGGAATCCAGTGATCTTTGCCTCCTGATTTTTAGGTGGTTTTCCTTTCAGGGAGCTTGAATGCTGGGTGTGTGCAGGAGAAGCTGCGCCGCATGGTGTCTCCGCCATCTTGGCCGACGCGCTGTCTTCAACATTTCCCTCGGGCTGACTGAACAAGCTAAAAAAGCGGGAAATGGCTCCTAAATCCCGATCCACAGGAGCAGGTGTCAAAGAGGTTCTTTTCCTTTGGCCTTTCATTGATGGTTAGCAGTCAATAGTGCCCTGTAAGCGTTTAATAAGCTGGAGACGTTCAGGAGCCAGAGACTCGTGTGCTGCTCACTCCTCCATTGGCAAGCTCTGCCCCCAGGGTGTGCCTAATTTATGAAAAGGCCTTCGCCTCATCGTCAATTATGCGCACCCTCTGGAAACACGGGGGATATTATAGACTGGAGTAAAATGCTGGTCTATGATAAATTCCCCCCATAGATTCCAGTCTTTTGGACCCCAGTGCAAAATGTGTAACAGCTACTCCACTTGCCATGTATGATTCTGTTTTCAGAGGAGTCTATGCCCCCCCAGGCTGCGGGGCTTGGCACAACTGCTACCTCTGCGTCCCTACTGGTCTTCTGTAACATGGCATTACATGACATCAACAGGGATTACCACTTTTTAGCCATTTGAGGATGCCTTTACTGCAGGGGAAAATAAAGGCTAAATTCAGCCATTTTTTTTTTTTTTTTTGATGTTTTATATTTTTAGATGTTGAAAACCACATTGTTCAGATGTTAGCTGTCAGCAGTGTATGATTTTCCTTTTACTGACAGCTTTTTTTTCCCCCATAAACTTAGATTATTGTTTTAGAGCTTTTTATTTTTATCTCATGTCCTGGGCGTGTTGTTTAGTGAAACATTTGCTAAATATTTTGGCTACGTCTTAGATGAAAGCTGAGCTGTCAATCATCTGTTATCTCCAGGGGATGCTGTGGCTAGCCATATGTGCAGCATCACATTCATTCAATTAAAATGAAATTAATGGCACACTTCTTAAAGGGCATCTGTCGGCAGTTTTGTACCTATGAAACTGGCTGACCTGGTGCATGTGCGCTTTGCAGCTGGAGGCATCATTGTTGGCCCCATGTTCATATATGTCCGCATTACTGAGAAAAATGATGTTTTAATATATGAAAATAAGCCTCTAGTAGCAACGGGGGTGTTGCTATTACACTTAGAGGCTCTGCTCTCTCTGCAACTGCCGCGCCCTCTTTCCTTTTATTGACAGGACCAGACATGATGTTTTTACCGCCTGGCCCTGTTAACCAAAGTGCAGAGGGCGGGGCTTTTGCAGAGAGAGCTGAGCCTCTAGGTGTAACAGCAACACCCCCATTGCTCCTAGAGGCTCATTTGCATATATTAAAACTTTATTTTTCTCAGCAATGCGAGCACAGACTAAGTGTTTTAGAAGTTTTGAGGGAAAGGAAGCTGGGGAAACTAGCAGGCCTTCAGCAGCTTTTAGCAGTATTTTCACTGGGGGGCATTATACTGTATAAAGGTGTGACCTTTGATCATCAGTACCCAGACGGGTGCACTGCTGAAATAAGTGACCATGTCTGGCCCACTAATATGGTCGAGGGATGACTTGTGGGCTGATAATACAATACTGGGTAATCACAGATATCACAAAAAGGACCAATATAAATCGTGGATTTAGCTGTAATAATCTAGGTCTACTCTTGAAGGGGTTGTCTGAGACGATGAAAAATAAATATCTTGGTCAATTGCCAACTTTGTATAAAAAAATGGGAAAAGTTGTCTTTTGCCAAGATATTTCTCTCACCCAGCATGGGTATATGTAAAATGACACCCCAAAACACATTCCCCAACTTCTCCTGAGTACGGCGATACCAGATGTGTGACACTTTTTTGCAGCCTAGATGCGCAAAGGGGCCCACATTCCTTTTAGGAGGGCATTTTTACACATTTGGATCCCAGACTTCTTCTCACGCTTTAGGGCCCCTAAAATGCCAGAGCAGTATAAATACCCCACATGTGACCCCATTTTGGAAAGAAGACACCGCAAGATATTCAATGAGGGGCATGGCGAGTTCATAGAATTTTATTTTTTTTGCCACAAGTTAGCGGAAATTGATTTATTTTTTTTTTTTCTCACAAAGTCTCCCTTTCCGCTAACTTGGGACAAAAATTTCAATCTTTCATGGACTCAATATGCCCCTCAGCGAATACCTTGGGGTGTATACTTTCCGAAATGGGGTCACATGTGGGGTATTTATACTGCCCTGGCATTTTAGGGGCCCTAAAGCGTGAGAAGAAGTCTGGAATCTAAATGTCTAAAATTTTTACGCATTTGGATTCCGTGAGGGGTATGGTGAGTTCATGTGAGATTTAATTTTTTGACACAAGTTAGTGGAATACGAGACTTTGTAAGAAAAAATAAAATAAAAAAAATTCTGGTAACTTGGGCCAAAAAAATGTCTGAATGGAGCCTTACAGGGGGGTGATCAATGACAGGGGGGTGATCAGGGAGTCTATATGGGGTGATCACCCCCATGTAAGGCTCCAGTCAGACGTCTGTGTTTTGCGGATCCGATCCATGTATCCGTGGATCCGTAAAAAACATACGGACGTCTGAATGGAGACTTACAGGGGGGTGATCAATGACAGGGGGGTGATCAGGGAGTCTATATGGGGTGATCAACCCCCTGTAAGGCTCCATTCAGATGTCCGTATGTGTTTTGCGGATCCGATCCATGTATCCGTGGATCCGTAAAAAACATACGGACGTCTGAATGGAGCCTTACAGGGGGGTGATCAATGACAGGGGGGTGATCAGGGAGTCTATATGGGGTTATCACCCCAGTCATTGATCACCCCCCTGTAAGGCTCCATTCAGACGTCCGTATGTGTTTTGCGGATCCGATCCATGTATCAGTGGATCCGTAAAAAACATACGGACGTCTGAATGGAGCCTTACAAGGGCTTACCAGAGGACCAGGTAGCAGGTATATTAGACGCTGTTATCAAAACAGCGTCTAATATACCTGTTAGGGGTTAAAAAAATCGCATCTCCAGCCTGCCAGCGAACAATCGCCGCTGGCAGGCTGGAGATCCACTCACTTACCTTCCGATCCTGTGAACGCGCGCGCCTGTGTACGCGCGTTCACAGGAAATCTCGCGTCTCGCGAGAGGACGCGTATATGCGTCCAGGAGGAATGAATCGACCGCCTCCAGGACGCGTCCCTGCGTTCGGCGGTCCGGAGGCGGTTAAGGGTGAATTAGGGGCAAAGTAGGTTTTTCTAACAGCTCCATTACTTGACGATATTTTGTCTCCACAACTACAGTCAGGTCCATAAATATTGGGACATCGACACAATTCTAACATTTTTGGCTCTATACACCACCACAATGGATTTGAAATGAAACGAACAAGATGTGCTTTAACTGCAGACTGTCAGCTTTAATTTGAGGGTATTTACATCCAAATCAGGTGAACGGTGTGGGAATTACAATAGTTTGCATATGTGCCTCCAACTTGTTAAGGGACCAAAAGTAATGGAACAGAATAATAATCATAAATCAAACTTTCACTTTTTAATACTTGGTTGCAAATCCTTTGCAGTCAATTACAGCCTGAAGTCTGGAACGCATAGACATCACCAGACGCTGGGTTTCATCCCTGGTGATGCTCTGCCAGGCCTCTACTGCAACTGTCTTCAGTTCCTGCTTGTTCTTGGGGCATTTTCCCTTCAGTTTTGTCTTCAGCAAGTGAGATGCATGCTCAATTGGATTCAGGTCAGGTGATTGACTTGGCCATTGCATAACATTCCACTTCTTTCCCTTAAAAAACTCTTTGGTTGCTTTTGCAGTATGCTTTGGGTCATTGTCCATCTGCACTGTGAAGCACCATCCAATGAGTTCTGAAGCATTTGGCTAAATATGAACAGATAATATTGCCCAAAACACTTCAGAATTTCTCCTGCTGCTTTTGTCAGCAGTCACATCACCAATAAATACAAGAGAACCAGTTCCATTGGCAGCCATACATGCCCACGCCATGACACTACCACCACGATGCTTCACTGATGAGGTGGTATGCTTAGGATCATTAGCAGTTCCTTTCCTTCTCCATACTCTTCTCTTCCCATCACTCTGGTACAAGTTGATCTTGGTCTCATCTGTCAATAGGATGTTGTTCCAGAACTGTGAAGGCTTTTTTAGATGTCGTTTGGCAAACTCTAATCTGGCCTTCCTGTTTTTGAGGCTCACCAATGGTTTACATCTTTTGGTGAACCCTCTGTATTCACTCTGGTGAAGTCTTCTCTTGATTGTTGACTTTGACACACATACACCTACCTCCTGGAGAGTGTTCTAGATCTGGCCAACTGTTCTGAAGGGAAATAATTTTTTGGTCATCCACCACAGTTGTTTTCTGTGGTCTTCCAGGTCTTTTGGTGTTGCTGAGCTCACCGGTGCGTTCCTTCTTTTTAGGAATGTTCCAAACAGTTGTTTTGGCCACGTCTAATGTTTTTTCTATCTCTCTGATGGTTTTTTTTGTGTTTTTTCAGCCTAATGATGGCTTGCTTCACTGATAGTGACAGCTCTTTGGATCTCATCTTGAGAGTTGACAGCAACAGATTCCAAATGCAAATAGCACACTTGAAATGAACTCTGGACCTTTTATCTGCTCATTGTAATTGGGATAATGAGGGAATAACACACACCTGGCCATGGAACAGCTGAGAAGCCAATTGCCCATAACTTTTGGTCCCTTAACAAGTGGGAGGCACATATACAAACTGTTGTAATTCCTACACCGTTCACTTGATTTGGATGTAAATACCCTCAAATTAAAGCTGACAGTCTGCAGTTAAAGCACATCTTGTTCGTTTCATTTCAAATCCATTGTGGTGGTGTATAGAGCCAAAAATGTTAGAATTGTGTTGATGTCCCAATATTTATGGACCTGACTGTACATCAGAGACGAAGGCAGAAGTAGCTTATCCATGAAAAACCAAGCTGCATGGACCTAGTGCGACCTGTGCTCATCCTGTTGTGGTAAGAGACTTCAGTATTGGCCCCTTTACACAAGCTGACACAGCAGTCAGTTATCGGGAATGAACCGTTCGCTCTCAATAATTGCAGCATCAGGGAGCAGGTATGTATATTTCACCTGAAAGGTCCCACCAGGTGAGTGGTACTTTTAAAAATTAAAAATCCGGCTGGACGACTGATTTCAAGAAATGCAGTGCCGTCTGCAGGCAGTATATTAAAGAGCAGGAGGAGCTGAGCAGATTGATATATAGTTTTGTGGGAAAAGATTCAGTAAAAACTTGTATTTTTTATACATTTAAACCTCTGCTCTTTCTATACTGAAGTCTGCCCCAGTGTACAGCTATCTATGTATACACAGTTAGGCACACAGTGAGTGTTTGATCAGTGATTTTCATCAGGGATTGTGAGCCAAAACCAAGTGCCGGCCAAAAACACAGAACATGTGCTCCATTATACCGTATCTCTGAGTAGGCTCCACTCCTAGTATTGGCTCACAATCACTGATGAAAATCACTGATCAAACACCGACTGTGTAAAAGCGGCCTATTATTTATTTCAATTGATATGCACTTCATATTGCATCTGACAAAATAATTTTGAGATTATTGACCACTGAGTAACACTGCACTGAACTGTACGCTCTTAAAGATATTTTATTTTCAAGTACATTTCATGTGGAGAGCCAATAACCTGCAGTACCTCAGTCCTGAGACCACACTTTGCTCATAGTTTGCACATTAAACAGTTTTCTTCCACTGTTTTATTTCTTTTTTGGGTTGTCTTTCCATCATACATTGAATTATTACATATTTAAAATGCTATAACTTAAAGGGGTTGTCTCACTTCAGTAAGTGGCATTTGTATTATTATTATTATCCATATTGCTTCCTTTGCTGGCTGGATTCATTTTTCCCATCACTTTATACACTGCTCGTTTCCATGGTTACAGACCACCCTGCAATCCATCAGTGGTGGCCGTGCTTGCACACTATAGGAAAAAGCGTCAGCCTCTCTGGTGGCCAGGACCATGGGAGCGCACATAGGCTGGTGCTTTTTCCTATATTGTGCAAGCACGACCACTGCTGATGGATTGCAGGGTGGTCTGTAACCATGGAAACAAGCAGTGTATATTGTGATAGAAAAATGAATTGTATTAACTTTCTCTACATGATAAATGCCACTTACTGAAGTGACATAAGGGGTTATTAAAGGGGTTTTCTGGTATTTCTATACTGCTGACCTATACTCTGGATAGAGCATCAGTATCTGATCGGTGGGGGTCCGACACTAGATACTCCCGTCGATCAGCTGTTTGAGAAGGCACTGGCGCTCCTGTGAGCGTCGTGGCCTTCTCCGTGCTTACCAAGCATAGCGCCGTAGATGGATGTGCTTGCTATCACAGCTCAGTCCCATTCACTTCTATGGGGCTGAGCTGCGCCACGCCTAGGTCAGTGACTGATGAACGTGTCGTCAATTGGCCGAGGGAAAGCTGAGAGACCTCAGTGATACTGCGAGCACCAATGCTTTTTCAAACAGCTGATCGGCGGGGGTCTCAGGTGTCGGACCCCCACAGATCAGATACTGATGACCTATCCAAAGGATACATCATAAGTATTTAAGTCTTGGAAAACCCCTTTAATTGCTTCCCGACGGCCTAACGCAGGATTGCGTTCCGGCGGCGGTCGATTCATTCCTCCTGTACGCGCCGGCGCGTCATCTCGCGAGACGCGAGATTACGCTCACAGCCGGCCCGCGCATCGCGAGCCGGCAAAAGTTAAAGGACAAGTTCGTCATCAGCCTGCCAGCCAATGATCGTCGCTGGCAGGCTGATGATTTTCAAAAAATCAAATCAGAAGCCATCTAACGCCTTATATTTATAAATATAATGTGTTAAATGGCTTCTCTGCTCCTCTGCTGGTCCTTTTCGTCGGTTGGTTCCAGCAGAGGAGCACACATCACTGTGAGTACACACCAAACACTTCACTTAGCCCCAGATCACCCCCCATCACCCCAATTAACCCATTGATCACCCCTTGATCGCCCCTGTCAATCACCTAGTGAAAGGGAAAAAAGTGATCAGTGTAAACTGTCACTTTTTTTTTTCACTAAAATTGACTGTTAGGTTTTAGGATAATTTAGGCCCCTTGGTTAGGTAGTAAGCGATCGTTTAGCGCCCAGCCCACCACACCGCAGTCACTGATTCGCTGATTAGCGTATCGCTAATCAGCATTTGTACTTTTATAGTATCTGTAAGTGATCAGAACTGATCACAGTCAGATCTATAATAGTATTAGTGTCACCTTAGTTCGCCCTCCACCCAAAACGCAGTGTTTGCTCGATCAGGTCTGATCGGTCGCCCACACGTGCGTTCACCCACGCCCGCCCCGCCGCAGTGACAAAAAAAAATTATTATTAGTTTTGATATTTTTTATCAATCGCAGCGGCCTCCGGTACTTCGCTAGCCTCCCATTTGTAAGACAGGCTTGCTTTTTTTCTTGGGTAGTCTCAGGGAATACCCCCTAAATTTAGTTGACCAAATGGCAAACAAGGGGTATTCTTCTGAAGAGGCCTACAGGATTCTGACCCAGTCGGATGAGGAATGGGAACCCTCATCTGACGAATCCAGCGGGTCAGAATATGAACCTGTAGAAAGCAGTGGCAGTCTGACCCAAAGTTCGGACGAGGAGGTTGAGGTCCCTGATAGCACCAGGAGTACCCGGCCCCGTGTCGCTAGACCACAGGTTGCGCAGGATCCGCTTCAAGGGCAGCAGTCGGATTACGTGGTGAGGCATACACCAGCAGCGCAGCCCATCCTGGACCTAGTACCAGTACTGCCGTACAACATGGTGAAGTAGCGAGCACCAGAAGGGCAGTTGAAGCTGGTACGGTGGCACGTGCATTAGTTCCCCCGTCGCAGCCACCGCACAGACAGGCCCGTAGAGCCCCTAGAGTCCCTGAGGTGCTGGCAAACCCTGATTGGCAGCCCCCAACTTCAGCCGCACCAATAGTTCCCCCTTTCACCGCCCAGTCTGGAGTTCGGGTTGAGACAGCTCAGATCGGTTCGGCACTGCGATTTTTTGAGCTGTTCTTGACTGCGGAGCTCTTGGACTTAGTCATGGCAGAAACAAATTGGTATGCCACTCAATTTATAGCCGCCAACCCGGGAAGCTTTTATGCCCAGTCTTTCTGGTGGAAACCCGTCCAAGTTTCCGAAATTAAAATTTTTCGGGGCCTTCTCCTCAACATGGGCCTGACAAAAAAGCATGAATTGCGGTCATATTGGTCCACGAACCCAATTCATCACATGCCCATGTTCTCTGCTGCCATGTCCAGGACACGATTCGAGACCATCCTGCGTTTCCTGCACTTTAGCGACAACAGCACCTCTCGTCCCAGAGGCCACCCAGCTTTTGACCGGATCCACAAACTTCGGCCCCTCATAGACCACTTCAACACCAAATTTGCAGATTTGTATACCCCTGAGCAAAACATCTGCATAGACGAGTCCCTTATACATTTTACCGGGCGCCTTGGCTTCAAACAATACATCCCAAGCAAGCGCGCCGGGTATGGGGTCAAATTGTATAAGCTCTGTGAAAGGGCCACAGGCTATACCCACAAATTTCAGATCTATGAGGGTAAAGATCAGACCCTGGAGCCGGTCGGTTGCCCTGACTACCTGGGGAGCAGTGGGAAGACAGTCTTGGACTTGGTGTCACCCTTATTTGGCAAGGGGTACCATCTTTATGTGGACAATTTTTACACAAGTGTGCCCCTCTTCAGGCATTTGTTCCTAGAACAGATTGGCTGCTGTGGCACCGCGCGACCTAGTCACCGGGGCTTCCCCCAATGGCTCGTTACCACCCGTCTTGCAAGGGGGGAGAGGGCTGCCTTGTGTAACGAAGAACTGCTTGCGGTGAAATGGAGAGACAAGCGTGATGTTTACATGCTCTCCTCCATTCACGCAGACACGACAATACAAATAGACAATACAAATAGTGTCATTGAAAAGCCCCTCTCAGTCCACGACTATAACCTTCACATGGAAGGGGGGGACTTCAATGACCAGATGTTGGCTCCTTATTTAGTTTCCTGACGCACCAGACGCTGGTATAAGAAGGTGTCTGTATATTTGATTCAATTGGCTGCATATAATAGTTTTGTTCTCCACAGTAAGGCTGGGAGAACAGGATCCTTCCTCAAATTTCAGGAAGAGATCATCGAGAACCTCCTGTATCCAGGAGGTTCCGTGGCCCCATCCACCAGTGTAGTGAGCCGTCTACACGAGCAACATTTCCCCAATGTCGTTGCTAGTACCTCAACCCAACCGTCACCCCGAAAAAGATGTCGTGTCTGTAGCAGGAGTGGAATAAGGCGTGACACCCGCTATTTCTGTCCTGACTGCCCTGACCACCCTGCCCTATGCTTAGGGGAGTGTTTCCGGAAGTACCACACACAGGTACACTTAGCATAGGGATTGCGTTTCACAGGACAGGCGCACAGGGCTATTAGGGCCCTTTCACTCACAGCTGCTGCAAACCTCTCCTTTCACCTGGGATAAAGTGCATAACGTACTTCGCCACATCTTTGGGCGATTTGCGCTTTGCACATTGTCCCATGGGGAAGGAGAGGTTTGTCCTGTAAAGGTAAAAAAAAAATCACCGGTAAGCAAAAAAGTTAACGTTCTGTTCAAAAAGTTAAATAAAGTTTATATGTTCCGTTCAAATGTTATTATAAAGTTAATAAATTTATTGCGTTGCGGCCTTTTTTTTTTTTTTCTTTTACCTTCTAGGTGGACCAACCGATGAACGAGCTGCAGCACTGATGTGCATTCTGACAGAAGCATTGCGCTGCTGTCAGATTACACAAAAGTCGGTGTATGCGGTGCTGCAAGACGAGATTTCTCCTCTGCAGTAAAATATACGTTTGCCGAGGCTTATGAGCTGAGGGGGAGGTGGTGTTCATATACTTTGGCAAACACTTTGTATATAAAAAAAATAAAAAATCCCGGCAATGATTTATTCACCCACATCGATTGATGTGAATGGAGAAATCGGGTTTGCCAGGGCATACGGGCTGAGTGGGTTTGGATGTTGGGCGGAGCTCCTATGTCCTGGCAGACGCCTTTCCCCTCCTTTTTTTTTTTTGGCAGAGATTTTTTCATCCACATTGATCAATGCCCAGAGGCTGAACGAAAAAAAAAAAAATCATTACCCGTATGCTCAATATAAGGAGAATAGCAGAAACTCCTAATGCTGGCCATACATGTAATGATTGCAGAGACCCTCAAATGCCAGGGCAGTACAAACACCCCACAAATGACCCCATTTTGGAAAGAAGACACCCCAAGGTATTCGCTGAGGGGCATATTGAGTCCATGAAAGATTGAAATTTTTGTCCCAAGTTAGGCTACTTTCACACTAGCGTTCGGAGCGGGTCTGTCTGATGTTTCATCAGACAGATCCGCTCCTATAATGCAGACGTTTGCATCCGTTCAGAACGCATCCGTCTGCATTATAACTTAGAAAAATTTCTAAGTGTGAAAGTAGCCTGAGCGGATCCGTCCAGACTTTACATTGAAAGTCAATGGGGGCGGATCCGTTTGAAGATTGAGCCATATAGTGTCATCTTCAAACGGATCCGTCCCCATTGACTTACATTGTAAGTCTGGACGGATCCGCTCGCCTCCGCACGGCCAGCAGCGTTCAGGTGTCCGCTCACTGAGCGGAGCGGAGGCTGAACGCTGGCAGACTGATGCATTCTCAGCGGATCCGCCTCCACTGAGAATGCATTAGGGCCGGACGGCTGCGTTCGGGGCCGCTTGTGAGCCCCTTCAAACGGAGCTCACGAGCGGACACCCAAACGCAGGTGTGAAAGTAGCCTTAGCGGAAAGGGAGACTTTGTGAGAAAAAACAAAAAAAATCTATTTCCGCTAACTTGTGCAAAAAAAAAAAGAATCTTCTATGAACTCGCCATGCCCCTCATGGAATACCTTGGGGTGTCTTCTTTCCAAAATGGGGTCACATGTGGGGTATTTATACTGCCCTGGCATTTTAGGGACCCTAAAGCGTGAGAAGAAGTCTGGGATCCAAATGTCTAAAAATGCCCTCCTAAAAGGAATTTGGGCCCCTTTGCGCATCTAGGCTGCAAAAAAGTGTCACACATGTGGTATTGCCGTACTGAGGACAAGTTGGGCAATGTGTTTTGGGGTGTCATTTTACATATACCCATGCTGGGTGAGATAAATATCTCGGTCAAATGCCAACTTTGTATAAAAAAATGGGAAAGTTGTCTTTTGCCGAGATATTTCTCTCACCCAGCATGGGTATATGTAAAAAGACACCCCAAAACACATTGCCCAACTTCTCCTGAGTACGGCGATACCACATGTGTGACACTTTTTTGCAGCCTAGTTGGGCAAAGGGGCCCACATTCCAAAGAGCACCTTTAGGATTTCACAGGGCATTTTTTACACATTTTGATTTCAAACTACTTCTCACGCATTAGGGACCCTTAAATGCCAGGGCAGTATAACTACCCCACAAGTGACCCCATTTTGAAAAGAAGACACCCCAAGGTATTCCGTGAGGGGCATGGCGAGTTCCTCGAATTTTTTTTTTTTGTCACAAGTTAGCGAAATTATTTTTTTTTTTTCTTACAAAGTTTAATATTCCACTAACTTGTGACAAAAAATTAAAACTTCCATGAACTCACCATCAGCGAATACCTTACGGTGTTTACTTTCAGAAATGGGGTCATTTCTGGGGTTTTTCTACTGTCTGGGCATTGTAGAACCTCAGGAAACATGACAGGTGCTCAGAAAGTCAGAGCTGCTTCAAAAAGCAGAAATTCACATTTTTGTACCATAGTTTGTAAACGGTATAACTTTTACCCAAACCATTTTTTTTTTTACCCAAACATTTTTTTTTTTATCAAAGACATGTAGAACAATAAATTTTGAGAAAAATTTATATATAGATGTCGTTTTTTTTGAAAAATGTTACAACTGAAAGTGAAAAATTTCATTTTTTTGCAAAGATTTAGGTAAATTTCGATTAATAACAAAAAAAGTAAAAATGTCAGCAGCAATGGAATACCACCAAATGAAAGCTCTATTAGTGAGAAGAAAAGGAGGTAAAATTCATTTGGGTGGTAAGTTGTATGACCGAGCAATAAACGGTGAAAGTAGTGTAGTGCAGAAGTGTAAAAAGTGGTCTGGTCTGGGTGTTTAAGCTAGGGGGGCTGAGGTGGTTAATATCAAGCCTCATTTTTTGAGCATTATTGATTGTAATGGTAAACTGCACTGTTGTATGCGCATGCATCTAATCAAAAATGGTGAATTCATATTATAGCTGATTAAACTTGTTCAATCACCTATATATTACTGGCTATAAAGTGAATTCATGCCCATAATACCTTGATCAGTATTTCTCAAGCTGGGTTCCTAGGAGGTCCAGGTTTCCCCATAGGATCATTAGAGGTTACTGTAGATAAAAATAGTTAAAGGGGTTTACTGATACTTTTTAACTTCTGGGTAGGTCATCAGTTTCTGATCGGTGGGGGTCTTACACCCAGGACCCCCGCTGTTTGAGAAGGCATCGGCAATCATGTGAGTTGTAGCCATTTCAAAGCTGACCCCAGGGTAGTGACGTCACATTCATCAGTCACGTGGCCTAGGATCAGTGATGGCTAACCTCCGGCACTCCAGCTGAGGTGAAACTACAACTCCCAGCATGCTCCATTCATTTCTATGGAGTTCTGAGAACTGCCAAGCAAGTGTACATTTTGGGAGACGTAGTTTTACCACAGCTGGAGTGCCGGAGGTTAGCCGTCACAGGTCTAGGTGCAGTTCAGTCCAATTCAAGTGAATGGGGGGCTGAGCTGCGATACCAATCAGAGACTCTGTACAATGTATGTGGTGCTTGGCGAGCTGGGAGATGGTTATCTGGGAGAAGGCCGCTGTGCCAACAGGAGTGCCGGTGCCTTCTCAAACAGCTGATCGGTTTTGTCCCAGGTGTCGGACCCCTACGGATCTGATACTAATGACCTATCCAGAGGGATAGCTCATCAGTTAGAGTCTGAAAACCTCTTTAGGGCTGTTTCACACAAGCGAGTCCATTGCTGGAATCACGCTCCGTGTGTGAGCGTGATCTTCCGTTCTGGACTTGCAGGAGAACAACATTGTCATTATTTGTATTTGCTATGTGCCTCTGCTTGACCTTACTTCTGCAGGATCATAATGACATAAAATCTTGATTTATATTATAATTAGGGATGAGCGAATCGACTTTGGATGAAACATCCGAAGTCGATTCGCATAAAACTTCATTCTAATACTGTACGGAGCAGTATTAGAATGTATTGGCTCCAATGAGTGGTACCTTAGAACCGAACCTGAGTTCGGGAAATGTTTTTTTACAGTACAAATTAATTTATGAAATAAATTCTAATACTGTACGGAACTCCTGCTCCGTACAGTATTAGAACAAAGTTTTATGCGAATCTACTTCGCTCATCCGTAATTATAATATAATTTCACAGAACTAATATTTGAAATCAATAGGGCTTCTGTGGAACACATGATTTAATGTAAATATAACTGGTGGTTTTACTTGACTGATACACTCTAATGTGAAAACTGGCAAACTCTGGATGAGTTGCTGGGGCTTGTGTGCCAGGGTTGATTTAGTCCAAGTCCGGCCCTGCCAAGCAGTCTTCATCCCTGAGACTGAAAACTGCCAGAGAACAATCTAATTAAAAGACTATGCTGAGAGAAAGAGATCTGCCATTTACATAAGTTGAGAACCATGTCAAGGCCATGCTGGAAAGACAGTAAGGTATTTGCTCATTTATGGCAAAAGTTGTAACTGCTTGTGGAAAGGGTATATTGCTCCGGCGCCCACCACACTTTGAGACAGACTGGCCATCCGAACTACCGTAAGATCTGCACCCTGCAGCCCAGGTATTACAAAAAGTGTTAATGAAAATGGAATTGCATGCCTGTGGTTATTTGAGAAAATTGCAAAGTGTACTTAGGCCTCTTGCACCTGACCTTATGCCCTCCGAGACATACGGTCCGTGAGCGGGCCATAAGTCCCGGAGCAGCATTCATCGTGAGCACTGGAGCACACAGCATTATACTGTAGATTACAATGATGCTGTGCACGTCAGGCCGCCCGCGGGACTATTGTCCCGCACTCATATGATCTTATGGTTGAGACTTTAAAGATGGTGGCTGCTCACAAGCGCGGATTTAAACGGCAGACATCTGGGCACGAAAAAAAAATGGAAGCGTACGCTTCCTGGTGTGTTCCAGCTCCCACAGGCCAGGATCAGTGGAGCCGTTTGCATAGAAAATTAAAAAAGTGATCAAAAAGTCATACACGTCTCAATGAAAAGTACATACTGCACTGCAAAAAATGAGCCCTCACACAGCTCCGTACACATAACTCCAAAAAAGTTATAGGGGTCAGAGTATGGTGACGAAAAGAGAAAACAACATATTTTTTTTTTTTTTCAGTATTAAGGGTGGGTTCACATCACGTTTTATGCCTCTGTTAGAAAAAAACGGATCCAAAAACGCAGCACACCCCATTCTTGTATACTGCAAAGTCAGGTAAAAAAAAAAAGTATAAAAACATGTGTTTTTTTTTTAATGGTAAACGGATGCCACAGTCTGGCATCGGTCTGAGGCATCCGTTTAACGTATACTTTTTTGCCTACGTTAAATAGATGGGAAAAACGTGATGAGAGCCCACCCTAAGACGTAAGAAAAACTATACATATGTGGTATCTCCGTAATAGTCCTGATCTACAGAATGAAGGTCAGTTTTACTACATAGGGAACGTTGTAAAAGAAAAACCCATAAAACTGTTGCGGAACTGCATTTTTTTTCCCAATTTCGCATCATTTAGATTTTTTTTGGGATTCTTGGACTACAAGAACTCAACTACAATATACTGACTAGGTGGTATAGGACACCTGTAAAACTTCATCAGTTCTATCCTTCTGTATCCGATACCTGTTGGTATTGACAGCTATTGGTACGATGCTCCACATATGGTGGAATTGCCCGAGGGTTGCACCTCTGTGGCGAGAGGTATTCATCCTATATAACTCTCTTTATCGGTCTAATATACCTTTCTCACCCACAATAGCCTTGCTATATGTCTTCCCTGGTCGGATACAACAGATTAAAAGGGGAACTTTCAGATTCTTCATACTGGCCATGAGACATATAATCCCTCGTAAAGGGAGATCGACAGAGTCTTCAGAAAATAACTTGGGTGACTGCTCTCGATACCCTTGCTCACATGGAGGAGCTGAGAGCAGAGAGTCGCGGCTCAGTGTCTGCCTTTACACAGACATGGGAGCCCTGGTTCCAATTCTGCAAATCCTCACAATTCTCGCTCTGGTTGGCTAATGGCAATACTCCTCCAAATATCACTTAGCTGGTCGGTACTATTGTTACAGGTCTTACCCCTACCCCGTAACCTCTCGTACCTGTCTTGTCTCCCCTTGTAAGTCTGTGAGTTTAAACTCTCTTTGTCTGTCTTCTTGTATCTACTATTTATTTTTCAACACCTGAAAACTTCCTATACTTGAGATTCACTCAGGGTCACAGACCCACTTCTCTCTATTGTTTTAGGTTCTGACATCTCAGAACATTGTGTATACACATATGTTATTGAATTGCATTAATCCCTGAAGATGGAAACACACAACTGTTTGTATCACTTTATTGTAAAAATGTATTAATAATAAAAAGAGATTGAACCATAAATTAGGCACGTCCTCCCCCGTACCATGCGACCAAACAGAAATGTATGGCAGCTCCGAGTCTTCATTTATACCAAAAAACTAGTGTAAATTAAGAAAAATATGTGGGGCCCCCTTTGGGGTAATTGTAGTGAAAAAACACAAGGTTTGCGACTTTTTTATGCCTGGAAACTGCCATGGGGGGAATGATAAATTCCCCTCTATGTCTACAAGATCTGCCTGAATTTGAAGCTGTGCCATATTCAAACATTACAAACAAAACAACCCTATAGATACATACAGTGCTGGCTGCGTGAGCTTTCCCAGCGCATGCGCCGAATGAAGTGTTAAAACTTAATGTAGACACAACCAAAGTGCAGTGCTGGAACAGAAGATAATGATAAGATTTCAACAGCACTCAGTCCATAGCTAACGCTGCGCGGGAAGGAGCGTTCCCCAAGAGCAATATGAAAGTAATCCCAACAGATGTTTTTCAATTCAGCACGGTGTATTCTTTTATTCCAGCATACAGATATAAGTTTATAGGAAGCGTTTCGGCCCATGTAGCCTTCTTCAAATGATATAAAAAATGACCAGTCGACATCATTTTATAAAAGCAATCAGGTGACATGCAAGTGACATCATCAACTCATTAACAAAACAGGAAGGAAAACAGAAAAGGAAAACAGACTAGACAAAATCCAAAGCACTGGTGTAAAAGATACAATAGTCCCTGTAAATACCATAGTATCTGTGGCGAAACCGACCTCGCCACTGGGTTTTGGAGAGAACTGGCTGCTGGCCTCTTGCCCCAGGATTATGGGCCATATACTAACTTTTAAACCCCTGAACCGATTCAAGTGAATTTTGGATAGGTTTGTCCCCACGTTATACTGTTTGAATTAATGTAAGTTATAAGTATGGCCAATGTAAACTCACAAAGTTGTAACAATTTATAATAATTGTAACTTGTCAGCTTGGGAGGAAAATGCTGGGTGTGTTTCTATTGTGCCATTGTCCCATTGTGTGTTTAAATGGTGATGTCTGTCCTGTTGTATCTACATGTGTATTGGCGATCTCCCTTTGTTCTGAGAGATAATTGGATTGCTCCTCAGGTTGTCTCCAGACAGAGGGGAGGAGACCATGATGCATTGTGGGGATATGTTGTCCTATGTCACAGTCTTCATTCTGGTCCTCTGGGGGCGTGAACGATTGGTTGCTGTAGTTACATTGTATGTGTTGTTAATTACTGATTGGTTGTATTTCAAACCCCTGTGGGCAGTACTATGTTTGTGGTTTATGAATAAAAGAGGCTGTACGTGAAGTACAGTCAGACCACTGTTTGACCCTCAACACGGAGCCTTGTCTCGTTATTGGGGGGATTCGCTGTATGCTGTTAGAAGACCGATTGCCAGAGGTGTAAGCTGATCCCTGTTCGTCTGCTAGCAGCTATTCGTGAGGTTCCAGTTTGGAGTGCTATTTTGTATCCAGTTCGGGAGTTTGGTGTATCCTGCAGTAGCTGTGCCTGTCTCTCAGAAAGGGGTTTATCGCCTAAACGGATTTTAACCCCTTGTCTGCTGAAATGTGCCGTTACATTGGTGGCAAGCAGCGGGATCGTTCCCACAGCCCAGAAGGACAGCTACAAAGAAACATCATTCCCTGGAATTACAATTTGAGGGCAACGCATGTCCCAGTACAGCGACCCTGACAGCACCAGAATGGAAACAGCAGTGGAGTACGATGAGGGTGTCATGGATGACCGAGATGCAGTCCGCAAAGGCATCTGGTACCAGGTACTGGGTATTGTGGAGTATATGCAGGACGAGAGACTCCCCACGGAAGACCAGCGGTTGCAGAAGCGAGTAGCCCTGCGGATGCCCTTCCTGGGAGAGCAGCCCCGGGAGGAATGGGTAAAGGAATTGGAACTCCTAGCATGGCAGGAGCTGTGGCTGGAAGATGCCTACCAGGCGCTCTGGTGGTATGGGGCACAGTACCTACCCAGGACAGCTGAGCATGACAAGCCGGAGGGAGAGGAGTTTGATGGTCCTGGCTTGTTATGGGAGACTTTTTCAGAGCTGGAGTTTGGGAGCCCTACACAAGCCCGGTTCCATGATCTCTTGGAATGGAGGGAGAGCAGGTATGACTGGGACGACACTCATGAGATTGAGCAGGACCTGGTCCACCTGGTGACCCGGGAGATGGAGCTGGAACAGGGCTACCAGCAGCTGTTTCACGCCAGTGAGAAGGCTCAGCAGGACAGTAAGGTGACAGACCCAGTCACCATTCCCCAGCGGCAGTGTGAATTGCAGGGAATTGGGAGCCCAGTCTCCATTCCCCAGCGGCAGTGTGAAGTGCAGGGAGAGGAGAGCAGCGTCCTCCCTCCTCAGCGGCAGGCGGAGTTACAGGGGGCAGAGGTAGTTGTTCCTGCCCCCCAGCAGCAGCATGATTTTTTGGGAATTGGGAGCCCAGTCTCCATTCCCCAGCGGCAGGCGGAGTTACAGGGGGCAGAGACAGTCGGTCCTGTCCCCCAACGGCAGAGTGTCCAGCAGGGAATAGAGAGCCCAGTCTCCTTTCCCCAGCAGCAGGACACTGTATTGGGAGCGGAGACGGTCGGTCGTCCTCCCCAGCGGCTGGAAGTATGTATGGGAGAGGAGCTCATTACCCCCTCTCCCCAGCGGCAGCTTAACGCACCAGGGGGACAAAGTAAGCCCCACAACAGTGCAGATGGGACCGTGGTCTCTGCACTTACAGCACAGGGGGTAGAGACAGTCGGTCTCCCCCTCCAACAACCAGGCTCCAACCAGGCTTCTTCCGTGGTAGCGCTGGCACCAGGGCAGAGTACCGCTGATCCCTGCCCACAAAGCAACCTCCACTCCAAGCCAGGGTGCAACACAGAGACTGGGAGTACCAGCTTCCAACATAACCTTGGTGGACTCACTGGACAGAGACAGGCTACTAAAGTCAACAGGTCCAGTATTTGGTTGTGGGTGGGCTGCCAGACTAACTCAGGTACCGACCAGCGTGAGGTCAGGTACCTGGTTAGTCTTCCCTGGGGGGGGGGAGATGTGTGGCGAAACCGACCTCGCCACTGGGTTTTGGAGAGGACTGGCTGCTGGCCTCTTGCCCCAGGATTATGGGCCATATACTAACTTTTAAACCCCTGAACCGATTCAAGTGAATTTTGGATAGGTTTGTCCCCACGTTATACTGTTTGAATTAATGTAAGTTATATGTATGGCCAATGTAAACTCACAAAGTTGTAACAATTTATAATAATTGTAACTTGTCAGCTTGGGAGGAAAATGCTGGGTGTGTTTCTATTGTGCCATTGTCCCATTGTGTGATTAAATGGTGATGTCTGTCCTGTTGTATCTACATGTGTATTGGCGATCTCCCTTTGTTCTGAGAGATAATTGGATTGCTCCTCAGGTTGTCTCCAGACAGAGGGGAGGAGACCATGATGCATTGTGGGGATATGTTGTCCTATGTCACAGTCTTCATTCTGGTCCTCTGGGGGCGTGAACGATTGGTTGCTGTAGTTACATTGTATGTGTTGTTAATTACTGATTGGTTGTATTTCAAACCCCTGTGGGCAGTACTATGTTTGTGGTTTATGAATAAAAGAGGCTGTACGTGAAGTACAGTCAGACCACTGTTTGACCCTCAACACGGAGCCTTGTCTCGTTATTGGGGGGATTCGCTGTATGCTGTTAGAAGACCGATTGCCAGAGGTGTAAGCTGATCCCTGTTCGTCTGCTAGCAGCTATTCGTGAGGTTCCAGTTTGGAGTGCTATTTTGTATCCAGTTCGGGAGTTGGGTGTATCCTGCAGTAGCTGTGCCTGTCTCTCAGAAAGGGGTTTATCGCCTAAACGGATTTTAACCCCTTGTCTGCTGAAACGGTCCGTTACAGTATCCATAAGTATCAGCGCTATGATGCAGTCCGCAACAGAAAGAAGAACTTTCATTAATTATCCAAGCACATAACCTCATAGTTCCTCATCAGACCCTTAGGTTGTAGTGTATCTAATGTACGTATCCAAAATGCTTCCCTTTTTAGCAGTAGTTTCTTGTTGTCACCCCTTCTTCTTGGTTGTTGAACCTGCTCTATTACTTGATATTTTAACTGAGAAATAGCAAGATTATGATTATGAAAATGAAAAGGTATCGGTAATAAAAGATTCTTCTTGCGAATAGTTGACTTGCGTTTGCTGATGCGATCTTTGATGGCTCGCGCAGTTTCCCCTACATACATCAGGCCACATGGGCACTTTATCAAGTAGGTCTGTGAGGGTCTGAAGTTCACTTT
This sequence comes from Bufo bufo, assembly GCF_905171765.1. Taxonomy (NCBI): domain Eukaryota; kingdom Metazoa; phylum Chordata; class Amphibia; order Anura; family Bufonidae; genus Bufo; species Bufo bufo. The sequence continues at coordinate 282,127,181 of NC_053389.1, forward strand.
AATATATGACCAACATTCAGTTAATTTCTTGGACACCACTGTAGTTAAAAATGAGGAAGGTCATCAGAGTGCCCACCCACCAACTTTAAAAAAAGGGTTAGAGAAATAGTGACAGACCCCAGGACCTAACAAAAGAGACTTAAAGAGATGACTATTAGATTTATGGATAGGGACTACCCACAGAAGATACTTACAGAAGCTAGGAGTGATTCTGCGCTACCAGCTCCCCTAAGGCAACGGATAAACGTATAGCCCTTATTCATAAATTTCATACATTCAACTCCCGCTTTGATAACATCATACGAAAACATTGGCATATCTTGGGAAAATCATAACCTGATAGAGGAATTTAAGAACTCACCTCTCATTTGTAATAAACGGGACCCTAGCTTTCGAGATCAGCTAGTACATGCCGATGTTGAAAGTAGAAAAACTGCCTTGAGACAAAGAACTCTTACTGGCCAAAAGACTGGCACATTTCCGTGTTTGCATTGTACTCAATGCTCAAATGTACTCAAAGGACAGTCCACATACAGGGAAAGCATATAAAATTAAGAGCTACTATACATGTGACACCTCTAATGTGATCTACTTGATAAGGTGCCAATGCAGTCTTATGTACAGTATGTAGGGGAACCTATGCGAGTCACCAAAGATCACATCAGCAAACATAAATCAACTATTCACAAGAAGCATCTTTTATTACCGATACCTTTTCAGTTTCATAATCATGCTAAATCTCTGTTAAAATTTCAAGTGATAGAGCAGGTTCAGCAACCAAAAAGAGGGGGTGACATCAAGAAACTACTGCTAAAAGGGGAAGCATTTTGGATAGGTACATTAGATACATTACAACCTAAGGGCCTGAAAAGGAACTATAGTACGAGGTTATGTGCGTGGATAATTAAAGGGGTTATTCAACATCATACAACAGCCCCCCCATGTGCCGGGCCTCTCAGAGGGAATATACTTACCCCGCTCCCTGAGCCGCTCCTGGTCCCAGCATCGCCGCTGCTGCTTCTCCTTGTACACGGATAAAAACATCCGGTGTTGGGGGAGGAGCAGCCAATTGCAAGCGTGGACAGGGACGAGCCTCCCTAGCATCGCGGGTGATGCTAGGGAGGCTCATCCCTGTCCCCGCCTGCCATTGGCTGCTCCCCCCGGACACCGGATGTTTTCATCCGTGTACAAGGAGAAGCAGCAGCGGCGATGCGGGAACCAGGAGCGACGCAGGGAGAGGGGTACGTATATTCCCTCTGAGGGGCGCGGCACATGGGGGGGCTGTTGTATGATGTTGGATAACTCCTTTAGGCCTCATGCACACGACCGTTCCGTTTTTTGCGGTCCGCAAAATTCGGAAGCCGTCCGTGTGCCTTCCGCAATTTGCGGAACGGAACAGACGGCCCATTGTAGAAATGCCTATTCTTGTCCGCAAAACGCACAAGAATAGGACATGTCATATTTTTTTTGCGGGGCCTCGGAACGGAGCAACGGATGCGGACAGCACACGGAGTGCTGTCCGCATCTTTTGCAGCCCCATTTAAGTGAATGGGTCCGCACCCGAGCCGCAAAAACTGCAGCTCGGATGCGAACCAGAACAACTGTCGTGTGCATGAGGCCTTTTTTTTTTTTTTTCCTTTCCCCTTCATTCACTGCTGCGGGATCCAACCGTCTCCTATTGCTACTCGTGATCAATACCACAAACAGCCAGGCTATTTGGAGCGAAGAAAAGGTATCAAAGACCTGCCCCTTCCAGGACTACTTTGTTTTTCTTACCATTCTTCTATAAACATCAATGGTATCTATCCGAGCCCTCCACTCTGAATAACTAGGGCTATTTTTTGTGCCCCAATATTTAAGAATCAAGGCCTTTGCGGCCGTGAAGCTCTCCAAGGAGATTTTAGTCTGATAGGGCGTTAAATCCACATGGGAGAAAAGACCTAATATTGCTTGCTTAAAGCAGCGGTTCAGTTTAATCTTATATCTACTATATAGTTCTTCATATATTCTGGTCCAAAATCCATTTATTTCTGGGCAATCCCATAGCAAATGAGCTAGACCAGAGTTTTCAGCCGAACACTTCCAACACGTATACCTTCTTTCTCTATATATTTTGGCGAGGAAGGCGGGGGAGTAATACAGGCGATGTACAATCCTAAACTGGATTAATCTGTATTTTTGGGATATTGATGCTTTTTTCATATTTTGATATACTATATCCCAATCAACAGTACTTCCTACGCCTAATTCAGCTTCCCATCCTCCCTCGCTTTTAAATGTTATTGTTTCTCCTAAGCAGTCCCGAAATCTACGATATATTTGTGAGAGAGTGAGTTGTGTGAATGAGGCCTTAATGAAAGTTCTTCTTTCTGTTGCGGACTGCATCGCAGCGCTGATACTTATAGATACTATGTTATTTACAGGGACTATTGTATCTTTTTCACCAGTGCTTTTGTTTGGTTTGTTTACATTTTCTGTTTTACTTTCTGTTTTGTTAACTCTTTCAACCTCGGGCCAGTTTTCACCTTCCTGCCCAGGTCATTTTTTGCAAATCTGACGTGTCATTTTATGTGGTAATAACTTTAAAACGCTATTACTTATCCAGGCCATTCTGAGATTGTTTTTTTCGTCACATATTGTACTTCATGACAGTAGTAAAATTGAGTAAAAAATAATAATTTTTAATTATAAAAAAATACCAAATTTACTAAACATTTTGTAAAATTAGCAAATTTTTTAAATTTCAATTTCTCTACTTTTATAATAGATAGTAATAACTCCAAAAATAGCTATTACTTTACATTCCCCATATGTCTACTTCATGTTTGGATCATTTTGTGAATGCCATTTTATTTTTTGGGGACGTTAGAAGGCTTAGAAGCAAATCTTGAAATGTTTCAGAAAATTTCCAAAACCCACTTTTTAAGGACCAGTTCAGGTCTGAAGTCACTTTGTGAGGCTTACATAATATAAACCACACAAAACATTTTAGAAACTACACCCCTCAAGGTATTCAAAACTGATTTTACAAACTTTGTTAACCATTTAGGTGTTCCACAAGAATTAATTGAAAATTGAGATAACATTTTCAGAATTTCACTTTTTGGGCAGATTTTCCATTTTAATCCATTTTTTTCCGCTAACAAAGTAAGGGTTAACAGCCAAACAAAACTCAATATTTATTGCCCTGATTCTGTAGTTCTGTAGTTTAGTGGTCGTAAACTGCTGTACAAGCACACAGCAGGGTGCAGAAGGAAGGGAACGCCATATGGTTTTTGGAAGGCAGATTTCACTGGGATAATTTTAAGCTGCCATGTCACATTTGAAGAACCCCTGATGCACCCCTACAGTAGAAACTCCAAAAAAAGACCCCATTTTGGAAACTACAGGATAAGGTGGCAGTTTTGTTGGTACTATTTTAGGGAACATATGATTTTTGGTTGCTCTATATTACACATTTTGTGAGGCAAGGAAACAAAAAATAGCTGCTTTGGCACCGTTTTTATTTTTTGTTATTTACAGTGTTCATCTGACAGGTTACATCACGTGGTATTTTTATAGAGCAGGTTGTTACGGATGAGACAATACCAAATATGACTACTTTTCTTGGTTGTTTGTTTCAGTTTTACATAATAAAGCATTTTTGAAAAAAAAAATTTTTGTGTCTCCATATTCTGAGAGCCATAGTATTTTAATTTTTTGGGCGATTGTCTTAGGTAGGGTCTCATTTTTTGCAGTATGAGATGACGGTTTGATTGGTATGATTTTGGGGTGTTTAGAACTTTTTGATCGCTGGCTATTAAATGACTTTTTGACACCGTTTTTATTTTTTTATTTTTACCATGTTCACCTGAGGGGTTAGGTCATGTGATATTTTTATAGAGCAGGTCGTTACAGATGCGGAAATATCTAATATGTATACTTTTTTTATTTATTTATTTAAGTTTTACACAATAATATATTTTTTGAAGCACAAAAAAATCATGTTTTAGTGTCTCCATAGTCTGAGAGCCATATTTTATTTTATTTTGTGGGCGATTGTCTTAGGTAGGGGCTCATTTTTTGTAGGAGGTTACGGTTAGATTGCTACTATTTTGGGGGGCATACGCCTTTTTGATCGCCTGGTGTTGCACTTTTAGTGATGTAAGGTGACTAAAAAAAGTTTTTTTAGCTAAGTTTTTTTTTTTTGGTGTTCACCTGAGGGGGTAGGTCATGTAATGTCTTTATAGAGCCGGTCGATACGGACGCGGCGATACCTAATATGTCTTTTCTTTTTTTCCCTATTTTTATTTATTTTTTTAAGTTTTACTTTATTTTGGGAAAAGGACACTTTTTTTTTTTTTTTTTACTTGAAACTTTTAGTTTTTTTTGTCAAACTTTATTTTTTTTACACTTTATTTTTTGTCCCACTCTGGGACTTCAACTTTTGGCGGTCTGATCCCCTTTTCAATGCATCACAATACTTCTGTATTGTGATGCATTGGCTGTAAGTGTATTACACACTGTAATACACTTACAGCCTGCTTGCCTGTGAGATCCCGGAGTCTGGATCTTACAGGCTTGCAGGAAGGCAGCCACGATGCCTAAGGAAGGCATCGGGCTGCCTTCCCTGCCATCGGGTCCCCGTCACAGCAGCACTGGGACCCGATGGAAGCTCTCTCCCTCCCTCCACACATCGCACGTGCCGCGATCAAGGGTTAATGTGCCGGCATCAGTGTTTTCATCGATGCTGGAGCAAACATCAGGGGTCAGGCTATCAGTGACTGCCGGACCCCTGCAGCTGATCGGGCAGGCGCAGCTCCTGCACTAGCCCCATCAGCCCGCCGTACTATTAGGGCGCTGATCGGGAAGGGGTTAATGAGCTGATGACTTCACTTGCATGTCACCTGATTGCTTTGCCTATAAAATTATGTCGACTGATCATTTTTTATATCAGTTGAGGAAGGTTGGACGGGCCGAAACGCATCCTATTAACCTATATCTGTATGCTGGAATAAAAGAATACTCTGTGCTGAACAGTGATGAGCGGCAGGAGCAATATTTGAATTCGCGATATTTCACGAATATTTTGTCGAATATTCATCATATATTCGCAAATTTGAGAATTGAGGATCTCCAGTCATTATTTTCTTGATTGCGAAAATCAGAAAATTTGCGATACGAAAATTCACGATCAACACTACTCCTAAAGTCAAAGATATTGCAGCCTTCTCATTGGCCCACAAGCAAGAAGCAGTGAGGGATCATGGGTACTGATGAAAAAAATCTAGAATATTCACGAATTCTCAAAGTGCCAATATTCGAGATAAAAATTTGCGATTAGAATATTCGCGATCAACACTAGTGCTGAATTGAAAAACGTCTGCTGGGATTACTTTCATATGGAACAGAAGATAATGACATTTTCTGCCATATCTTTATTAAATGCCTCTAATTCTATGTACACTTCTCGGCAGTCATTAAACTGTCTATACTAAACAGTTCTTTTGTTCTGCCTCTGCCTCCTGTGTCTGATCTGTAAAACCTCTATCTTGTAATCTCTGCTGCTGTGCATATTGGTATATTGATGTCTTTCCTTCCTAAACATAATCGCTTGACTTTAGTAAATTGGTCCACAGAAATGGCACCAGTCAATCCCACAATTAACTGTGCTAAGAATAGAAAGAAGGAAATTAACCGTTCATTCTGCTCCTGAATGTTATAGAGATTGGGGGCAATCGCTCATAGAAACGTAGCAGGTGGCCTACAGAATCCGTCTCTATTGCTGTCAAAAGAATTGGATGATGAATCCTAAAAACTAAAGACCCCCCCAGACCAGCTGACAATCTAAGGTGTATGGGGAGCACTTGAGACTCTCCTGACAGATGAAGTCAGGGAGAGAAGGATCTGATGAGTTAAATATTTTTGCCTGATCCTTTTGTTCTCCCGGAAGATAAGCTGCTGCCAGAATTGTCTTTCTCCTCCCTCCTCTTTGAAAACATATACACTCTCGGCCAAACCAAACATGTATATGTAAGAAGGACTTTGGAGGGATAGCTTTTGGGTGGTCATTGAGCCGACAGCTTTTAAAGGTGTATGGGAACCCTCATAGACACACATTTAAGTGTATGAGACTGAGTTTGCAGCACATTTCCAAGTTGCAACACAGTGCTCATAGCTGTGCTAGTTCTGGCGCACCACAACTTCTGCAAACAACTGATCTGCAGTGGTGGCAGGATCTGGAATATTCCATTAAAGTGTACCTGAATTTTCAAAAAAGTTTGCATAATGGCTGTGCTTCTTTGTGCAATCATAACTGTGAAGGAACAGTTATGGTTGGGCTTCCCTGATGTATTTTTCAGCTATATTATTCCCTGTTTCAGCTGCACTGCTAGATGCATTTCACTCAGAAGCAAGGGGTGTCTCCCTTCTGTCAGTACTGTACTACTGTAACGTTGTTTCCCTTACTTCCCACTATGTTTGTCTTCAGCTCTGGAGCTGACAGAACAGATAAAGAGAGATAAATCACACAGAAAGGCAGGATGCTCTTGTGATGTTCAGAATCTGTGTAGAAGCAGTTGTTTTTTCAGGCTCAGGATCTCAGCTAACTCTGACACACAATCACTTCTTCTAAACCATCTTCTGAGCTCTGTTACCAAAGATGCATCTTGCCTGACAACAGGGAGTGGACATGACTTTACAGGGTTTTTTTTTCAAGTGGATGCAGGCATATTTTTTAAATGAAGTGATTTAGAAATTTGCTAGTTACACCATTCTCTATTAAATTAAATTAAATTGGGGAAAAAGTACAGTGACACTCTAAGGCTCGTTGAGGCCCCTGGGCACAAAATTAAAGGGGTTCTCCAGGAATTAAGAAAATGAAAATACCTAAATATTACTTTATTATAAATATATTCCCAAATATCTTTCATTAGTTATATTGGCTCGTTTTATCTAGGGAGCAATCATTAGGAAAAATAAAAATATAAAAAATGATTTCCGTCACATTATCCTTGTTTTTCTCTTTAGCGCTGCTGATCTCCGTGTGAAGTGGGTTGAATTCACATTTACCATCAGTTTCTATACAAAGGTGATCGCGCTGTCCTCCTGAGACAGGAGTGGAATGAGAATGGAGGGCGGACTCCTTCCAACTGAGAGACTCTAGTGGCCAGCAACAACCACATGTTAGTTTTATGAGTGAAGATATAGTAAAATTGGATTACTAATGCTATAAAGTGCCTGGGATTTTGTAAAACATATGGCGAATTTTAAAAATATATATGAAGAGATAGCTTTGGAATTTTAAGTATTTTGTTTTGATAATGGATGTGTATAGACACCATTGTAACCAGAGGGGATGATGGGATGAGTTTTTAACCGTATAAATTGTATGCGCCTTGAAGGGTGGGACACTTGCCCCTGAAGAAGAAAACAGGCGAAACCTAGGTCGGGCAGATCTATGTGAGTGTATGTTTTATACAGTGCTTATAATCATACTTCCATTGTGAGTATAATAAATACGTTTATGATCTTATATCTGGTGGTACGTCACTATGTGCGCAACCCTCTAATTTCCACAGAAGGATCATTTGGAAAAGCTATCCTTGTTGGATATATATCGATGTTGTGTTGGTCCGAACATTTCCGGATGCTTTTGTCTAAATCAGGCAGTGCGATCACCTTTGCAATAGGAAAAATAAAATGGCCACCATCATATCAGTACACACAAAACCTGTCCTAATCACACAGCAAGACAAGTTACTTCACAAAACTGAACTAAAGAGATGCCTCATCTTCCTCTACTACTTGTCAGGGATTATGATCCTGAATATAGCTGATAAGATCTGCAGCTGAATATCGGTGGGAATAGAGTTCATGAGGAGACATGAAGTACAGAGGATGGACAGGACAGAATGTGGTAATGGAGACTGCATACATGAGCTTCTGCTCATCAGCCACATCCCACCCTCCTCTCTGTACTTCATGTCTCCTCATTAACTCCATTCCTACAGAGATTCAGCTTAAGATGTTATCATCTGTATTCAGGATCATATCTGAGAAGCAGAGCAGAGAGGAGGATAAGGCAGCTCTTTACCTCAGTGTTGTGAAGTAACATGTCCTGCTATGTGATTAGGACAGGTTTTGTGTGCACTAATAGTTTGGTGGCCATTTTATATCTCCTGATGATTGCTCCCCAGACAAAACGAGCTTTTATAACTAATGAAAGGTAATTGGGAATGTATTTATAATAAAGTAATACTTAGGTATTTAAATTTTCTTAATACCTGGAGAACCCCTTTAAGTGGGAGCCTTGAACCCACAGATGGGGTACAAACCCCATCTGACCACCAGTCAGCACAACCAAATATGTGTGTCATGGTCTATTGGAGTTACAGAGACAGCTAAGACAACAAATTCCTTCAACCTATGGAGAAAGCCACACACGTCGGCCTTCTCCATCTTCTTGGCTAGATAGACTGGCATGAAAAGTGAATACACTACTATATAAATAGTAAAATGTGGAAAGTTTATGCATGTGAAGCAAGCTAGAGCTCGATTATCTCCTTCAAGGTGCATCATAGAACAAGAAGCTGAAGGCCCGCTTGCACCTATTGGAAAACCATTTTCCCAGATCATGCTGGATTTTTACAGCCAGTCCAGAAAAACTGGCCTGGCAAGGAGGGTAGATCCCTAAGCTAGTGGAGCTCCCAGGATATGTGTCTTTTGTGTCCCACTAGTCAAAAATCACAGAAAGAGATAAAAAAACATCCTGCTCGATATGATAATGAATATGCGGATGTGCATGGCTACATTTATAAAAGAATACGCTTCTATTTTATCTGAGGAGCAGCATTTTTGTGCACTTTTGCCCCACCTATCCCACAGATGACCTTGATTAGGTGGTACATATAGCTGTGTGTGCTTCTCCTCTCATTGGTTGCTTGATACACGCAGAGGTAACAAGGAGCAGCACACTATATTTGCAGGGTCTGCTCTCCTGAATGTAGATGCCCAACGGCATAGGTAGGTTTAGAGTAGGACCTGCCTGACTGAGACCACCTTGGCGCTGGTAGGTGGGCACAGATGTGGTTTGATCAAAATATATTGACTGAGAGTGTTACAAGCAGAGCCCTTGTAGCACGGTGGATTTTCTGCTGGAGTAGGGTTCCCACCCCTATCAATAATAAATTCAGAGACTCCAGCCAAGTTTGTGTAATGTGCAATTCTTTTTATTTAGCAAACAATGGTAGTTGCTACGGCAAAGTAAATAGTGACGTTTCGGCACATCCGTGCCTTCATCAGACTGCAGCAAAAAAAAGAGATAAATCAATAAATCAACGTACAGTGAATATATCAGGTATTTACATCAGCATACATGATAGCGACTGTATTCTATATGCATCTGTTTCTCTTAGATTTACAAACACATAAATGCAGAGATAAAAATGATAATACTTTGAGAATAATAAAGAAGCAAAAAAAGTGCATGGAAAGATTTTGCTGCTGCAGTTCAAGGTTGTAAACAAGGTCTATGTTGGCAAGGACACAGTCATTAATAGTCATCCTCCTATGAAAAAACAGTCATATCTGAAGTGCATTAAGTAAATAATCACAATGGGAATTAATACTAATATTAAAACGCCAGGTGGCAGTGCTTGCATATATCTATCACCAGGTAAAAGGTCCAAATGATTTGACAGAGGTTGCTGGTAGATACTATTTCTGTCTACGAGCCAGCAGGTGGGTACAGAAAGTAATGGTCCAGATACTCAGGAGTGACTTACCCAGTGCCGCTTGTAGTGCAGAAGATCTCAGGTGTGGACGCAGTAGAGGGAAAGACATGCGGTTATACCGCTGAAGAGAAGAGGCGCCATGTCTGGGGTCATTTGTGTGGGGATTTAAATACCCGCACGCCTTCCCGCCGTTTCTCGCACCTCCCGAACCGGAAGTGCGTCACGTGGAACGCAAGCTAAAGCCACCATGCGTTCCACCGTCAGGAAGTGTCTGGGTGGAGCACAGGGTGGTCCTGCAGATTCATTGCGATAAGTGGAATACATAAAACAGTGTGTTACTTGCTGAGATGGATATATTAGAAAAGTATATATGGGATTGGCCTTTATATTAACGAAATCTATATAGTACAATAAAAGTGAAATGAATATTAGGTGGATAATGCGTTCCAACAGCCGGAAGTATATGGGGAATGTCATTGATAGGATACAGTATGGGATGACTGAGTACCTGGGCTATTCTGCACTATAGGGAAAGAGAAGATATTTTAGACTAAAATGCAAGAAATTGGATATAATATTATATAGGTAAATAAGGGGAATAAAGTACTACAGAAAGTGTCCGTGACTATGTATTTTGTATATCAGCACTATAAGTATAGTTATGGAGGCGGGGTTTGTGTTGTGAATAGGGGAATGAGGTCCTGGTATCTTATGCCTCGTTTCCACTGAGCGGATCAGTTCGGGTCGGCACAGTTTGGACGATTTGTAATGGTCCGGTCTATTTAGGTGAGCGTTTCCACTGCAACTCGGGCCGCCGGGTCCATATGTGGTTTAGAAAAAAATGCGTCGCGTGACGTCACACTAGTGCGACAACAAACGCGACGCTGTAAACAACAAAGATGGAGGTCATCCAGCAGCTCGTGTTTTCACTACTTGCATTTTGGTGTATGGTTGTTAAAATACATGCTGTTGTGTATCAGAGAAGGTTGCGAGCTGCAAAGAGAAATACAGCAGAAAAGAGACGCAAACTTCGAGCTTGGATCTTGAGCCGGGAGGAGAAATACAGCCTTGTACGACAAAGACAAAGACGGCAGAGCTATAGGGTAAGCATCAACTGTATGCACACGTATGTTAAATTGACATAGTATTCCACATAAAATACTCCGTGTTATTTGTTGCCCGCTTTTAGAAATGATGCAATCTTACCCTTTGTTTTTTAAATTTGTTTTTTAGATGCTTCTCCTTTCGTTAAAGCAGCGCCGCCTACCAGTCATTTGGGCTCTACCCCGTTCCAATGAGTGGTGGGATGTGACCGTCCTCGGATTTACACACACACAGTGGCTGCGCAATTTCAGAATGTCGGAGGAAACCTTTGGATACCTTTGCGCAAAGTTAAGTCCAGCAATGGAGAAGCAAAGCACCAACTTCAGAGCTAGTTTGCCAGTGAGGAAAAGAGTTGCCATTGCACTGTGGAAGCTGGCTACCAACAGTGAATACCGAAGTATAGGCCACCTTTTCGGTGTGAGCAAATCAACAGTGTGCCGGTGTGTGCAGGACTTCTGTAAGGCTGTCTGCACACTGCTAGTTCCTGAGATTGTTCATTTTCCAGACAGTGAAAAGCTAAAAGACATGGCTAACTACTACTACTTACCAATAATAGCACCACAAGTATACCACACTGACTATTTTAACGGAAAAGGCTGGCATTCCATCATCCTCCAGGGAGTAGTGGATGGAAAAGGACTATTCTGGAGTGTGAATGTGGGAAAACCTGGAAGTTTGCATGATGCTCGAGTTCTAAAATTGTCCACATTTTGGGACTGGGTTGGCCAGGGAGGCCTGTACTCTGGCCACACAAGGAACATTTCAGGGGTGAATGTTGGCTATTATGTGCTCGGGGATTCTGCATACCCTTTACAAAATTGGCTCCTGAAACCATTTGGTGACAAAGGCCGCCTGACACCAGAACAGCAAATCTACAACAGGAAAACATCCAGGGCAAGGGTGGTTGTAGAGAATGCATTTGGAAGACTAAAGGGTAGATGGCGGTGTCTTATGAAAAGGAATGACAGTGACATTGAACTTGCAAAAGCCATGGTGCTTACTTGCTGTGCTCTTCACAATATTTGTGAAAGACATGGAGAAGACTTCTACCAGGACTGGAATACCAATGCAGAAGAGCCAGTACGGGTAGTAGCACAGGATATGGAGGAAGAGTGCAATGAGGTACGTCAGGCTCTGATGCGATACCTTATTGCTTAATTTTTATTGTTGTATTAGTTTTTTATTGCTCAAATAAAGTTTACCTTACATCAGACACAACCAGGGTCTCTCATGTATTTTATTTTCAAACCAAAAAGTAATCTTGCTATATACTCAGAAATATACATATGTACATCAAATCTTTACATCAGAACACTGCTGGCAGACAGGGACTACTTTCTTGGCGGTGGTCTGGTATCATGACTGGCTGCTAGCACTTGAACAAGCTGCCCAAGGACACCCAGGAAGGCCTGGTTGAATGTAGCCAACTGCTCCATCTGCTGCTGTGCAATTTCAGCCTCCTGGCGCATAGCTTCCTGGGCATCCTGACGCAGTGCCTGAAACCTCCGCTCAGAAAGCATATCCAGCCTTTCCAGCTGCCTTTCCTCAGCTGCCCGCATATCCTCCATGACTGTGCGCAGATCCAGCTGCGAGCGTCTCCTTTCACCTAGAATATACAACAGAAGAGAATAGAGTATAGACACAAAAAAGTTCACAAGTAATCTTGCTATGTACTCTTTCAAGTGTGAGTGGACAAAATATATGCACAAATTTAAAAAAAAGAAAAAAACCGAATCATGTCTTACCTGTTTGCCGGGGTGCATTGGGCGTACTATGTGGTTGGCTGGAAGGTGGGGATGCAATAGTGCTGGTGCTGGTGCTGCTGAACGACATTGACGGACCATCATCAGACAAGTTTGACGCATCATTGGAGAGTCCTTCAACTGTATCTGAAAATGCAAGTATGGTTAGATATATTTTGATTATAATGGTTAGCAGAGCGAAATGATATGCAGAATCAAAAAAAAAACAACTTACCAACAGGTTCTATCATGGACTCGAGAAGTGCAGTAGCAGAGTCCAGACCTCCCTGCCTTGGTTTGCCGGCCTATGACCGTAAATGGCGTCCATGGCATCGTACCACTTCCAGGTACTGCGACTGTTTCCACTACGGCCGTTGGCATCCTTAATTTTTTTATATTGTATTTTAAGCTTCTTATGCTTTGCCCTACACTGACCCGACGTCCGTTCAAATCCTTCCGCCGCCATCCGCTGTGAAATATCTTGGAACACCTTTTCATTTCTCATTGATCCATCAAGCTCACTCTGAATAGCGCCATCCCCAAGAATAGTTAAAAAAGTGGCTAGTTCCTGGGACGACCACAGCTTGCTGTTGTTTGCAGGCATCCTTCTCCCATTATCTGAACTAATCGCGCCGTGGTGTTTATGTTGCGCTTACGTTTGACGTCATTCAGGCCGCCAATCAGGAGAATGCATTGTGTGACGCAAGTAGCTCCGCCCTATCCGAACCGTTCCATTTTTCTATGGCCCTACATCTGAAGCAAGACCCTGAATGGTGCGGTACGGTTCGCTTGTATGGATCGCTTTCATAGTGGAAAAACCCAAAATAGCGAACCGTACCGACCCGAACCGATCCGCTCAGTGGAAACGAGGCATTATAGTAACAAGTTCCAGACTTATTTCCATGCACTTTTTTTGCTTCTTTATTATTCTCAAAGTATTATCATTTTTATCTCTGCATTTATGTGTTTGTAAATCTAAGAGAAACAGATGCATATAGAATACAGTCGCTATCATGTATGCTGATGTAAATACCTGATATATTCACTGTACGTTGATTTATTGATTTATCTCTTTTTTTGCTGCAGTCTGATGAAGGCACGGATGTGCCGAAACGTCACTATTTACTTTGCCGTAGCAACTACCATTGTTTGCTAAATAAACAGAATTGCACTTTACACAAACTTGGCTGGAGTCTCTGAATTTATGACTGAGAGTGTTAGTGCATTATTTTCTTTGATATGTCTCTTGTGCCCTCCTCTATAATCCAACCAGTTTAACTGCTTCTTGCACATGGACATTCTCCAGAATAGAGCTTTCCCCAAAGTAGGTTTAAAGTAGAACTGGCTTAGTTGCCCATAGCAACCAGTCAGATTCCACCTTTTATTTTCCAAAGGAGCTGTCAAAAATTAAAGGTGGAATCTCAATCTGATTGGTTGCTATGGGCAACTAAGCCAGTTATACTTTACACCAGTTTGATAAACCTCCCCCAGTATGTATATATTCATCCAGTCTTGGCATCCTCAAAACTGTGCCATGAACTTCAGGTAGAACAGAGGAACTTCAGTTACAAAGGAAAAAATTGGAAAACAAAAAAACAATAAAAGCATGGTGTTAAATTGTGTTTTTTTCATTTTTTTTGCTGCTGTGTTTTCGGCAGTTCTAGATGTTGAAAGGAAGCCTATGGGAAATATTAGACACTGTTATTCTTTCACCTTTGGAGCTTTAGCCACCTGTCAGATTCCCTGTTGTCCAGCACCGCTGTTCCAGTGCTTCAAGCCGGTCTTTTCTGGCTCAGCGGTCATATGGGGTAGTCGGGGATATCATTTCTGCAGAGACAGTGGCTGTGTAGCAATGACATCTGTGACTACCCCACGTTATAGCTGGGACCAGTGACTGGCTGTAGCCAGTGGGGTAGTGTGGAATATCATCGCTTCAGCACCAAAAATAAAGACTGGTGCAGAAAACCAGAGTAGTGATTCTGGAACGGTGGGGGATTAGGCAGGTAATTCTTGTTTTGGAAAACCCTTCTAAGCTGACCATACACATAAGATTAGCAGTTGGCAGACTTGTTTAGCAAGAGATGACTAGAAACTGTAAATTACAAAAAAACAGGTTCTGGAACCTCATATACACATAGGAAAGATCCTAAACCCCAAGGTCTAGTTTTTACCAGGATCTCTCTGCCATCACATGCCATTTATGCATCCTCCATAGTTACACCCTTACTCATAAAGTTGGAAAAGGAAAACCTAAAGAGTTTACTACACAAATGTAAAGTTCTTTTACTTACGTATCTGGAGGACTTTCTTTCTTTTCTGTGGGTGGCAGCAGCTCATCAAGCACCTGCATCACATGTAGCTCAGAGATACATAGGGTATCTAATACCCCCACAATTTCCTTCTCCATTATCTAGAGCAGGGGTGCACAACATTTTTTGGTCTGGGGGCCATATTCTCACATTGTTCAATTTCAAAGGGTTGCAATAAAAATGCAGATGGGTGCTCAATTGCATTGACCTATTACACAGGCATGTCATCACTGCAGAGACATTGGCGTTGTATGAATAACATCTCTGACCATACCACGTGATTGCTGAGACCAGTGATTGGCTGAAGTTTTCACTTGGAATAGTGCAGAACATCATCACTGCAGCACCAGAAATAAAGATTGGTGCAGAGTACATGGGGTATGTAATGCCCCCCACAATTTAATTCTCCACTGTCTAGAGTAGGGTTGCACAAACTTTTTTGGTCTGGGGGCAGCATTCTCACATTGCTCAATTTCATCGACGCTCATATGCATCAGCCAATGACACAGGCCGATGTGCAGTGTCCCCACTGCAAGTGGGTAAACTGTTAGGCCCCTTTCACACGGGCGAGTATTCCGCGCGGATGCGATGCGTGAGTTGAACGCATTGCACCCGCATTGAATCCCGACCCATTCATTTCTATGGGGCTGTTCACATGAGCGGTGATTTTCACGCATCACTTGTGCATTGCGTGAAAATCGCAGCATGCTCCTCTTTGTGCGTTTTTCACGTAATGCAGGCCCCATAGAAATGAATGGGGTTGCTTGAAAATCGCAAGCATCCGCAAGCAAGTGCGGATGCGGTGCGATTTTCACGCATGGTTGCTAGGAGACGATCGGGATGGAGACCCGATCATTATTATTTTCCCTTATAACATGGTTATAAGGGAAAATAATTGCATTCTGAATACAGAATGCATAGTAAAATAGCGCTGGAGGGGTTAAAAAAATAATAATAATAATTTAACTCACCTTAGTCCACTTGTTCGCGCAGCCCGGCATCTCTTCTGTCTTCTTTGCTGAACATGACCTGTGATGAGCATTCATTGCAGGAACAGGACCTGTGGTGACGTCACTCACATGGTCCATCACATAATCTTTTACCATGGTGATGGATCATGTGATGACCGGAGTGACGTCACCACAGGTCCTGTTCCTGTAATGAATGCTCAACACAGGTCCTGTTCAGCAAAGAAGACAGAAGGAGATGCCGGGCTGCGCGACCAAGTGGACTAAGGTGAGTTAAATTATTTTTATTTATTTTTTAACCCCTCCAGCGCTATTTTACTATGCATTCTGTATTCAGAATGCTATTATTTTTCCTTATAACCATGTTATAAGGGAAAATAATACAATATACAGAACACCGATCCCAAGCCCGAACTTCTGTGAAGAAGTTCGGGTTTGGGTACCAAACACGCGCGATTTTTCTCACGCGAGTGCAAAACGCATTACAATGTTTTGCACTCGCGCGGAAAAATCGTGCGTGTTCCCGCAACGCACACACACATTTTCCCGCAACGCCCGTCTGAAAGAGGCCTTAATGTACTCTACATGATGCACTGTGTTTGTACCATAAGGTTGTATATGGAGTGGCAGGTTCCTGATGGCTAGGCAGGGCTGGCTCCGCCCTTTCCTCTCTAGGAGGAAATAGAAGTCAGTCTAGTGTGAGCTGTGGAAAGAGGTACTGAAAGCAGCTGAAAGTTGAGCGACTTTGCAAAGAGGACTAAAAAGCATTGTTCTGTGAGATTGTGGAACAGCTCTTCCAGTCTGATGTTTGTGCCTAATTGTATTGAAACTGTCATTTGGCATTTTGGGCACTAGAGGCCCCTGTTTTGCAGCTACAGCCAGCACACTCTGGGATTTGAATATGCAAAGCAGATGATGACTCATGCAGTGTGCTTCTGAAGAGAACGAGGAAGGGGGGGCTAATCTGACATGGTGGGAGGATTGTTCTGGGAGAGACTGAATCCGATTCTATCCTGGCTTGCAGATGTCCAGGAGTGAATGGACATGCAGAGGAAGGAGATTAGCTGATGTCCCCTTACTGGATACGGCTCTTTGAAAGAGAGATTGTTCCAGGAAGACCATTTACAGCATGTGGGCAGAAGTCTGATTTTCAAGCAAGGCCGCATGGTTGCTGAGAGGTTGGTGGCCGTCCCGGGTAAGCGGCATCCTCGGGCCCAGAACGGATGCAGTTCAGTACACCTGGTTACTGATTGTCTTAGGCTCCATTCACACATCCTTGTGTGTTTTACGGATCCACAGATCAGCGGATCCGCAAAACACAGACAGCGACAATGTGCGTTCCGCATTTTGCGGACCGCACATTGCCGGCACTAAGAGAATATGCCTATTCTTGTCCGCTATTGCGGACAAGAATAGGACATGTTCTATTTTTTTCAGGATCGGAATTGCGGACCCGAAAGTGCGGGTCCGCAATTCCGGATCGGGGCCGCACGTCGTGCGTCCCCATAGAAATGAATGGGTCCGCAATTCCGTTCCGCAAAATGCGGAATGGAATTGCGGATGTGTGATCGGACCCTTATACTGTGTGGCGCCTGAAGTAACAGAGACTAGCCTAGGCCTTAAAGTAGTTAGATAGTTAGGGTTATATGTTTTGCTAGGCCTTACTGTACTGAACTGCGGCACAGTATTTGACTTGCAGGCTCTGCTGCGTCTGCCACCGGCTAGGTGTGTCCTCTTTAGCGGCGCGGCACGACTTGCAGGCTCTGCTCTGTGCGTTATCGGGCTAGGCCTGTCCCTCGGACAGGGACGGTGACCGTGGGCCTGGGGTATAACTTAGTCTGTGTATACTTATATTGTTGTGTTATTACTATTGTTAAAGTAAAGTTTCTGTTCTTGCATATAAAGCTGGTGTCATGGTTGTTTTTCTTGTCTGTGTCGGAGCCCACCCCGGTACACTGCTTACAGTTCAGAGGAAGGTAAATGCAGTTACATTGTGGCTACAGACATCTCTGCATGTGGTGGGAACAAATAAGCCTCCGGCTGTCCATCATAATCAAAGGACAGAAAGGGCGCTGTGCACCTATCTGAGGAGAGGGCAGAAGTGGTAACAAACCATTTCTGTCTTCTTCTCTGATCCTCGGCTGTCACCTAATCTAGTGCTGCTGTGCAACTGATTGCATGATCAGCTGTGTTTTTGTTCAGCAGTACGGGGGCCGCATGCATGGGTTGTGCACCCCTGGTCTAGAGAGATATAGCTATATATATTTCTATGAATTTAGAGGTAGGGATGAATTAATGGAAGGTGTCTCTGCTGCTTCACTATGAGATCACTATACCAGCACTGAGGAGATGATGGGAGTGGTGAAGCTACTGAGGATGTTAGTCCACATGGACCAGAAGGATAAGCTGGGAGCGTTACCAAGGAGGAAAATGTAATGCACAATATTTCTATTGCATGTACTGTATATTGCAATAATACTTCATTTGAAATGACTGATTCATTGCATAGTGATGCTTTTCGTGGGATACCCTCTTTAATGGAGGCGATAAGGTGAATGATTTATTGTAGTGTTGGATTATTATGGTATAAAAGGATTGCTGACAGATATACTCCTGTAGCACACTTGTTCCCACTGGTTTTACAACAGGCATTGCTGTAAATTATCGGAACACTATGGAGGAGATTTATCAAAATGGTGTCAGGCTGGGTTCACACTTGAGCGTTTTACAGCGCGTTCAAACGCGCTGTAAAACGCTCAACACATGAAAACCAATGCTTCCCTATGGCCCTGGTTCTCACTTGAGCGTTTTACAGCGCTGAAAAACGCGCTGTAAAACGCCCTACGCTCAAACAAGTACTTGAGCTTCTTTGGGGCGTTTTGACGCGCGTTTGTGGCCATAGGACATTGCAGTCAATTACACAAACGCGCGTCAAACGCGCGTTTACTATTGCAAAAAACGCTCGTCAAAAACGCGCGTCAAAAACGCGCGTTAAACGCGCATATCAAAGACGCTCAGGTCTGAACCCAGCCTAAAGGAAGCCTGGCTTACTGGCCCATAGCAACCAATCAGATTCCAACTTTCATTTTGCAAAGCAGCTGTGAATAATGAAAGGTGGAATCTGATTGGTTGCTATGGGCAACTAAGCCAGTTCTACTTTACACCAGTATGATAATTCTCCCCCTATATTCTTTGCTTCCCCCACTTACACTAACCACTTTTGCATCAGCCTCTTTGGATAAACACAAGATTTGTCCCAAGAGTTTGGGTGTAAATTTCAATATTTACACCTGATAAAAGTATAAATATTTCTTCATGAACACTATTTATTCCCTGTGTTTGCTCTGCTTCAGAAACATGTCCTCTCTGTCCTCTTTGTTTTTGTTTCTTAACCCCTTAAGGACCGGGCTTATTTTCACCTTAAGGACCAGGCCATTTTTTGCAAATCTGACCAGTGTCACTTTAAGTGCTCATAACTTTAAAACGCTTTGACTTATCCAGGCCATTCTGAGATTGTTTTTTCGTCACATATTGTACTTCATGACACTGGTAAAATGAAGTCAAAAAAATTATTTTTTTTGCACAAAAAAATACCTAATTTACCAAAAATTTGAAAAAAATTAGCAAATTTCAAAGTTTCAGTTTCTCTACTTCTGTAATACATAGTAATACCCCAAAAAATTGTGATGACTTTACATTCCCCATATGTCTACTTCATGTTTGAATTGTTTTGGGAATGATATTTTATTTTTTGGGGATGTTATAAGGCTTAGAAGTTTAGAAGCAAATCTTGAAATTTTTCAGAAATTTACAAAAACTCAATTTTTAGCGACCAGTTCAGGTCTGAAGTCACTTTGCGAGGCTTACATAATAGAAACCACCCAAAAATGACCCCATCTAAGAAACTACACCCCTCAAGGTATTCAAAACTGATTTTGCATACATTGTTAACCCTTTAGGTGTTGCACAAGAGTTATTGGCAAATGGGGAGGAAATTTGAGAATTTCATATTTTTGTCAAATTTTTCATTTTAACCCATTTTTTCCACTAACAAAGCAAGGGTTAACAGCCAAACAAGATTGTATCTTTATTGCCCTGACTCTGCCGTTTACAGAAACACCCAATATGTGGCCGTAAACTACTGTACGGCCACACAGCGGGGCGTAGAGTGAAAGGTGCACCATATGGTTTTTGGAAGGCTGATTTTTATGGACTGGTTTTTTGACACCATGTCCCATTTGAAGCCCCCTGATGCACCCCAAGAGGAGAAACTCCCTAAAAGTGACCCCATCTAAGAAACTACACCCCTCAAGGTATTCAAAACTGATTTTACATACGTCGTTAACCCTTTAGGTGTTGCACAAGAGTTATTGGCAAATGGGGATGAAATTTGAGAATTTCATTTTTTTGCCTAATTTTCAATTTTAACCCATTTTTTCCACTAACAAAGCAAGGGTTAACAGCCAAACAAGATTGTATCTTTATTGCCCTGACTCTGCCGTTTACAGAAACACCCCATATGTGGCCGTAAACTACTGTACGGGCACACAGTAGGGCGTAGAGTGAAAGGTGCGCGGTTTGGTTTTTGGAAGCCAGATTTTGCTGGACTGGTTTTTTGACACCATGTCCCATTTGAAGCCCCCCTGATGCACCCCTAGAGTAGAAACTCCATAAAAGTGACCCCATCTAAGAAACTACACCCCTCAAGCTATTCAAAACTGATTTTACAAACTTTGTTAACCCTTTAGGTGTTGCACAAGATTTAATGGAAAATAGAGACACAATTTCAAAATTTCACATTTTTGGCAGATTTTCCATTTTAATATTTTTTTTCCAGTTACAAAGCAAGGGTTAACAGCCAAACACAACTCATTATTTATGGCCCTAATTCTGTAGTTTACAGAAACACCCCATATGTGGTCGTAAACCGCTGTACGGGCACACGGCAGGGCGCAGAAGGAAAGGAATTCCATACGGTTTTTGGAAGGCAGGTTTTGCTGGACTGTTTTTTTTGACACCATGTCCCATTTAAAGCCCCCCTGATGCACCCCTAGAGTAGAAACTCCAAAAAAGTGACCCCATTTTAGAAACTACGGGATAGGGTGGCAGTTTTGTTGGTACTAGTTTAGGGTACATATGATTTTTGGTTGCTCTATATTACACTTTTTGTGCAGCAAGGTAACAAGAAATAGCTTTTTTGGCACGTTTTTTTTTTTTGTTATTTACAACATTCATCTGACAGGTTAGATCATGTGGTCATTTTATAGAGCAGGTTGTCGCGGACGCGGCGATACCTAATATGTATACATTTTTTTTTATTTATGTAAGTTTTATACAATAACTTCATTTTTAAAACCAAAAAAATGTTTTAGTGTCTCCATATTCTAAGAGCCATAGTTTTTTCAGTTTTTGGGCGATTATCTTGAGTAGGGTCTCATTTTTTGCGGGATGAGATGACGGTTTGATTGGCACTATTTTGGGGTGCATATGATTTTTTGATCGCTTGCTATTACACTTTTTGTGACGTAAGATGGCAAAAAATGGCTTTTTTTACACTGTTTTTATTTTTATTTTTTTACGGTGGTCATCTGAGGGGTTAGGTCATGTGATATTTTTATAGAGCCGGTCGATACGGACGCGGCGATACCTAATATGTATACTTTTTTTTTATTTATGTAAGTTTTACAGAATGAGTTCATTTTTGAAAAAAAAAAAATCATGTTTTAGTGTCTCCATAGTCTAAGAGCCATAGTTTTTTCAGCTTTTGGGCGATTATCTTGAGTAGGGTCTCATTTTTTGCGGGATGAGATGACGGTTTGATTGGTACTATTTTGGCGTACATGCGACTTTTTTGATCACTTTTATTACCTTTTTTGGGAAGTAAGGTGGGCAAAATTTCAATTTTCTCATAGTTTTTATTTTTTTATTTTTATGGCGTTCACCGTGCGGGGAAAGTAACATGACCATTTTATAGATCAGGTCGTTACGGACGCGGCGATACCTAATATGTGTAGTTTATTTTATTTTTTTAATTTTTATTCAGTGATAAATGTTTTTTTTTTTATCTTAACTTTTTTCACTTTTTTTTTACATTTTTGTGACCCAGACCCACTTGGTTCTTGAAGATCCAGTGGGTCTGGTGTCTGTATAATACAGTACAGAACAATATATATTGTTCTGTACTGTATTTTACTTACACTGAACAGATCTGTGCTTTTAGCACAGATCTGTTCAGCACCATGGACAGCAGGACGCCTGAGCAGGCGTCCTGTTGCCATGGGAACCCTCCCCGTCTGCTCAGAACTTCGCAGACGGGGAAGGGTAAGGACGGGGCTGAGGGGGGCTCTCTGGGGGCTCTCTCCCTCTCCATCGGGGGGCTGCAAAGCCACAGCAGCCCCCCGATGGAGAGGGAGGGAGCTCCCTGACCAATGACAGTTAACTTTTTCCATACAGCGGTCCGTACGGACCGCGGTATGGAAAGGGTTAAACGGCTGACATCTTCACAGATGTCAGCCGTTTATACCAGGGTGCCAGCAATGTGCTGGCACCCTGGTATACCCACTAGAAGCCAACGATCGTTCATGGGGAGGCGGGCGGGGGATCGCGATCCCGCCTGCCGCACCGCCCGCCTCCCGCAACGCCCCCACCGCCTGCGACACCCCCCCCGCACCACCCTCCGGCATAAAATCGTGCAGGGGTGCAGGGGGGGGTGAAAAATAATGATTTTAGCCACTCTAAAGTTTCTGATCCCCGCGGTCAGGGACCGCGGGCATCAGAAACTGCAAAAAGCGCAGCAAACCGCAGGTCTGAATTGACCTGCGGTTTGCTGCGATCGCCGATACGGGGGGGTCAAATGACCCCCCCCTGCGTTGTTACGGGATGCCGGCTGAATGATTTCAGCCGGCGTCCCGTTCCGATTAACCCCTGCGGCGCCGGAATTCCGAATTTAAGTCAGGACGTACCTGTACGCCCTTGGTCCTTAAGGACTCGGGAAATAGGGCGTACCGGTACGCCCTGCGTCCTTAAGGGGTTAAAAGGGTTATCAGACCCTTGATATGCCCCCCTTCCCCCATATGCCTGGGCCCCTCACACACAATGTATTTAGCTTCAGAAGCAATGCGACTGCCGAGGAGCTAGGTAAGTACATTGTGTGTGCGGGGCCCGGGCATATGGGAGGGGGGGTATTTAAGGGGTCGGACAACCCCTTTAACCCCTTAAGGACACGGCCATATTTCACCTTAAGGACCAGGCCATTTTTTGCAAATCTGACCAGTGTCACTTTATGTGGTGATAACTTTAAAACGCTTTGACTTATCCAGGCCGTTCTGAGATTGTTTTTTCGTCACATGTTGTACTTCATGACACTGGTAAAATGGAGTAAAAAAAAATCATTTTTATTTATAAAAAAATACCAAAAAAATTTGCAAATTTCCAAGTTTTAATTTCTCTACTTTTATAATACATAGTAAGGGTCCATTCACACGTCCGTTTTTTCTTTCCTGATCTGTTCCGTTTTTTGCGGAACAGATCTGGACCAGATCTGGACCCATTCATTTTCAATGGGTCCTGGAAAAAAACGGACAGCACAATGTGTGCTGTCCATTTCCGTTGTTCCGTTCCGCATGTCCGTTTAAATATAAAACATGTCCTATTCTTTTCCGCAAAATTCGGATCCTGGTACAATACAAAGTCAATGGATCCGCAAAAAACGGAAGACATTCGGATGTCATTACGTATGTCATCCGTTTTATGCGGATTCCGTTCCTGGAAATTACATTTAAATATTTTTTTTTTTTTAAAGAAATCCAAACAATTTTATTTGCTTATTGAAATTTATATATGTTTACATTTTTTGCGGATCCGCAAAAAACGGATGACATACGGATGACATACGGAAACATTTTCAGGAACAACGGATCCGCAAAAAACGGACCGAAAATCGGGATATAGAAAAATACTGACGTGTGAATGTAGCCTAATACCTACAAAAATAGTTATTCCCTTACGTCCTACCAGCAGCACAGATGGGCTTAAATACCCCCCGTGGACTGGTAGGACTGGCGGAATTTTAATGAGCCCAAGCATCAATAATAAAGATTTACACCCCTACAAAAGGAGGGGACACCCCCAGCCCACTGTGTTTTTTTTCTGTCCTCCGGACAGGTAGACTGGCGGTTCCCCCTCCTCCTTTCTCTTTGGGGGAAGTTTTTTGTTAGGGCATCGGCGGGTTTCCGCCTATGTTTGCCTATATTTTTTGTTTTTTTCCTACCTCCCCCCTTGCTACAGGCTGCGGGTTCCTGTTGGCCAGTGCGGTGCTCCGCCGTGTCTCCGGTGGGCGCCACCATCTCCGGAAGTGACGTCGGCCCCTTCCGGCGTCACTTTCGGTTCTCGGCTTCTCGCCTGGGAAGCTTGCTTCCCGTCTGCCTGTTTGCTTGGGCTATTTCTGGCTGCTTTGGGGGGGGAAGGTGATTAATGTATATACATGGATTCAATAAGATTCATGTATTGTTGAAATTCAGGATCTAAGATCAAGATCCTCCTGGGGGCGGGATCGCCACCCACATCCGAGGTTCCTGCAATATAATCACGGTCACGGTCCCTGCATCCGGAGATATTCAGGCAGATAGTCCTCAGGTGGGGTTTGCCACAGGTAGATCTCATGGCAATGAGGTTCAACGCCAAGGTGGAGAGGTTCTGCTCCCTTTACAGGGAGGACAACCCCCAGGCGATAGATGCTCTGTCGATACCGTGGAGGTTCCCTCCGTTTTCCATGATACCGAGGGTATTGATGAAAATCTGTCAGGATCAGGTCTCGGTGATAGCCATCATACCGTTTTGGCCCAAGAGATCCTGGTTTACCCAGCTCATTCAGATGAGTCGGGGACGTTATTGGAGGCTCCCCCCACAGCAGACCCTGGTGTCATGGGACACTCACCTCTGCCCAGATCTGCACAGGTTCAACCTGACAGCTTGGAGGTTGATCAGTCCCTTCCCAGAATAGAAGGGCTTTCAGAGTCAGTCCTGAGAACATTGTCGCATTCAAGAGCAGAATCTACCAAGAAAGCCTACTCCAGGATCATGAGAATCTTCTCGTCGTGGTGTGCTTCGAACCAGGTGCCGTTTTCAGATCAGCCCCTCTCTGCGATACTTCAATTCCTGCAGGACAGACTTGACAGAGGCCTTGCTCCATCTACTTGGAAGGTCCAAATTTCTGCCATCTCGGCCTGTCAACAGACCCTATTCTCGGGACCCGCTCATTAAACGCTTCCTTAAAGGAGCCGAAAGATTGAAGCCTACAGTACTGAGGCCCATTCCTCAGTGGGACTGATCAGTCGTGCTCAGGGGGCTAGCATCTCCCCCCTTTGAGTCTTTGGAGGAGGTTGACTTGAAATTTGTGACGCTGAAGTTGGTCTTCTTACTGGCAGTAACCTCGGCCAAGAGAGTCTCGGAGCTTCAAGCTTTCTCGGTCTTAAAACCCCATACCATCTTTCTTCAAGACCGGGTTCTCCTGAGGTTTCTTCCATATTTCAGTTCTAAGGTTCCATCATTCCAGAACATTAACCAGGGGATTTCTTTGCCAGTCTTATTCTCTCCTTCTACCTCCTCCAGGGATCCTGTCAAACATCCTTTGGATATCTCGAGATGTCTCCAGATCTATGTGGATAGATCCAGGGAGTTCAGGATAGATGAGAACCTCTTTATCCTGTTTGCCGGTAAGTCTAAAGGCCGCAAGGCATCCAAGGCTTCGATTAGTTGCTGGATTAAGGAGGCCATCAGAGAATCTTTCGTTTCCCAGTCTTTGGATCCTCCAGAGTTCGTGAAGGCCCATTCCACAAGGGCCATCTCTACTTCCTTTGCAGGAAGAAGTCTCCTTCCACTGGACATGATTTGTAAAGCTGCCTCCTGGAGCTCTGAATCCACTTTCATCTCCCACTACAGACTAGACGCCAGGGTAGCGGAGTTTTCGGCCTTTGGGCAGGCTATTCTTAGCTCTGCCAGGCATGAAGGCCCTCCCTAGGGGTTTCTTCTTGCTATCTCCCCATCTGTGCTGCTGGTAGGACGTAAGGTAATCGTTAATTTCTAACGATAATTTGTTTTCCCTTAGTCCTAACAGCAGAACACAAATATCCCACCCTAGTAAGTTATTCTTGCTATAGACACAGTGGGCTGGGGGGTGTCTCCTCCTTTTGTAGGGGTGTAAATTTTTATTATTGAGCTTGGGCTCATTAAAATTCCGCTGTCCTACCAGTCCACGGGGGGTAGTTAACCCCATCTGTGCTGCTGTTAGGACTAAGGGAAAACTAATTATCGTTAGAAATTAACGATTACTTTACATTCCCCATATGTCTACTTCATGTTTGGATCATTTTGGGAATGACATTTTTTTTTTGGGACATGTTACAAGGCTTAGAAGTTTAGAAGCAAATCTTGAAATTTTCAAAAACCCACTTTTTAAGGACCAGTTCAGGTCTGAAGTCACTTTGTGAGGCTTACATAATAGAAACCACCCAAAAATGACCCCATTCTAGAAACTACACCCCTCAAGGTATTCAAAACTGATTTTTACAAACTTTGTTAACCCTTTAGGTGTTCCATAAGAATTAATGGAAAAAAAAGAGAAAATTTCAAAATTTCACTTTTTTGGCAGATTTTCCATTTTAATAATTTTTTTACAGTTACAAAGCAAAGGTTAACAGCCAAACATAACTCAATATTTATGGCCCTGATTCTGTAGTTTACAGAAACACCCCATATGTGGTCGTAAACTGCTGTACGGGCACATGGCAGGGCGCAGAAGGAAAGGAACGCCATACGGTTTTTGGAAGGCAGATTTTGCTGGACTTTTTTTTGACACCATGTCCCATTGAAGCCCCCCTGATGCACCCCTAGAGTAGAAACTCCAAAAAAGTGACCCCATTTTAGAAACTACGGATAGGGTGGCAATTTTGTTGGTAATATTTTAGGGTACATATGATTTTTGGTTGCTCTATATTACACTTTTTGAGAGGCAAGGTAACAAGAAATAGCTGTTATGGCACCGTTTAAATTTTTTGTTATTTTCAGCATCTGACAGGTTAGATCATGTGGTATTTTTATAGAGCAGGTTGTCATGGACGCGGCGATACCTAATATGTTTACTATTTATTTTATTTATGTAGGTTTTACACAATGATTTCATTTTTGAAACAAAAAAAATCATGTTTTAGTGTTTCCATAGTCTGAGAGCCATAGTATTTTCAGTTTTTGGGCAATTATTTTGGGTAGGGTATGATTTTTGTGGGATGAGATGACAGTTTGATTGACACTATTTTGGGGTGCATATGACTTTTTGATCGCTTGCTATTACACTTTTTGTGATGTAAGGTGACAAAAAATAGCTTTTTTTACACCGTTTAAATTTTTTTACGGTATTCACCTGAGGGGTTAGGTCATGTGATATTTTTATAGAGCAGGTTATTGCGGACGGGGCGATACCTAATATGTATACTTTTTTAATTTACTTAAGTTTTACACAATAACAGCTTTTTTTAAACAAAAAAAATGTTTTAGTGTCTCCATATTCTGAGCCATATTTTTTAAATTTTTTAGGCGATTGTCTTAGGTAGGGGCTCATTTTTTGTGGGATGAGGTGACGGTTAGAATTGGTACTATTTTGGTGAGCATACGCCTATTTGATCGCTTGTTGTTGCACTTTTAGTGATGTAAGGCGACAAAAAAATGGTTTATTTAGCACAGTTTTTATTTTTAATTTTTTACGGTGTTCATCTGAGGGGTTAGGTCATGTGATATGTTTATAGAGCCGGTCGATATGGACACAGCGATACCTAATATGTCAACTTTTTTTTCCCCTATTTTTCACCAATTTTTTTAACTTTATTTGGGGGAAATTACGTTTTTTGTTTTTTTATACTTTAAACTTTTAATTTTTTGCACTTTATTTTTGGTCCCACTTTGGGACTTCAACTTTTGGGGGTCTAATCCCCTTTACAATGCATTCCAATACTTCTGTATTGGAATGCATTGGCTGTATGAGTTAGGCCTCATGCACACAACCGTTTTTTTTTGCGGTCCGCAAAACGGATTTCCGTTGTTCCGTGATCCGTGACCGTTTTTTCTTCCGTGGGTCTTCCTTGGATCCACGGACATGAAAAGTGAAAAAAAAAACGAAGTCAAGTTTGCATTGAAAATGATAGGAAAAACGGACACGGATCACGGACGCGGATGACTATCTTGTGTGCATCCGTGATTTTTCACGGACCCATTGACTTGAATGGGTCTGTGAACCGTTGTCCGTGAAAAAAATAGGGCAGGTCCTATTTTTTTCACGGACTGGAAAAACGGATCACGGACACGGAAGCCAAACGGTGCATTTTCCGATTTTTCCACGGACCCATTGAAAGTCAATGGGTCCGTGAAAAAAAACGGAAAACGAAACAACGGCCGCGGATGCACACAACGGTCGTGTGCATGAGGCCTAATACAGTGTGTATTACTCATATAGCTTCCTGCCTGTGAGATCCAGGGGGCTGGATCTCACAGGCTCTTCACCGGAAGGCAGCGCCGATGCCTAAGGAAGGCATCACACTGCCTTCCATGCCATCGGGTCCCCATTACAGCAGCACGGGGACCCGATGGCACCTCCGATCACCGCCGCAACGACCTGTAAACGCCACAAACCGCAGGTCCCCCGTGCATTGTCCCAGGGTGCCTGCTGATTGATTTTTGCAGGCACCCAATCCCGAACACCGCCCGCCGTGCGGCGGTGATCAGAACTACACATGACGTACCGGTACGTCATGTGTCCTTAAGTACCAGGACATAATGCTGTACCGGTACGTCATATGTCCCCAAGAAGTTAAAGAGGACCTTTCACTAGATTAAAAAATCTAAACTAAGTATACAGACATGTAGAGCGGCGCCCAGGGATCCCCCTGCACTTACTGTTATACCTGGGCGCCGCTCCGTTCGCTCGGTATAGCCTCCGGTATCATCACATGTTAGGCTCCACCCAGGGGAACCTGCCGGTGTCTCCTTCTCCCATGCTGTAGCGCTGGCCAATCGCAGCGCTCAGCTCATAGCCTGAGAGTTTTTTTTCTCTCAGGCTATGAGCTGAGCGCTGCGATTGGCCAGCGCTACAGCATGGGAGAAGGAGACACCGGCAGGTTCCCCTGGGTGGAGCCTAACATGTGAAGATACCGGAGGCTATACCGGTAGAACGGAGCGGCGCCCAGGAATAATAGTAAGTGCAGGGGGATCCCTGGGCGCCGCTCTACATGTCTGTATACTTAGTTTAGATTTTTTATTGTAATGAAAGGTCCTCTTTAATGTTTTGTACTGCCCGTGCTTGTGCCAGGATGCACTGCTCTTTTGGACTACAACTACTGTATGTACTATGCGAGACCATCAAGAAGCTCCTGCCCTCACCATAGAAAGTCATTTCCAGGTTCCAGCATCTGTTTTAGGGCTCATGCACACGACCGTATGTATTTTGCGGTCCGTAAAAATCGGATCCACAAAAAATACGGATGATGTCAGTGTGCATTCCGTATTTTGCTGAACGGAAGAGCTGGCCCCTAATAGAACAGTCCTATCCTTGTCCGTATGCGAACAATAATAGGACATGTTCTATTTTTTTGCGGAACGGACATACGGAAATGGAATGCACATGGAGTAACTTCTGTTTTTTTTGCGGTCTCATTGAAATGAATGGTTCCGTATACGGTCCGTAAAAAAAACGGAACGGACACAGAAAGAAAATACATTCGTGTGCATGAGCCCTTAGGTAGCGTCTTGCTTTATCAGTCTTAGTTATCTGCTTATTTTTCTTAAAACTTCACTTTTTGGGATGACTTTTTTGAGCTTTGGAACCAATTACTGGTTTTCCATAGTGTAATGGACTCAAGTTACCATGGTTTCAACTTAGAGTAGTCGTCCCAGAACTGATTAATATTGTGACTTTAGGGGCCACTGGTATTTAAAAAAAAAAAAGGTGTATAATCCTGCAGTTTTCACACTGGCCACGAGGTCTAATAATAGGTCATGATTTCCTGTTCTGTACAGCAAACTTGCTTACTACTTCAGTAGCAATTATCATTATCACCACCAGCAGGATTACAATGAGAAGTAACACCTCTATATAAATATCACAGGATGCACAATACGTGATGTCACAGCTTATCTACTCCCTCCTGACCTCTGCACAGGTCGCAGAGCAGGCCTAGAAAACTCTTCCATAGATGTCAATGGGCTCAGATCCTGTCCATTGTGCTTTATGGTCCAGGAAGCTGCTCTCAAAAGACAGGAAGTCTTAATATGTTTTAGGCCTGGTGCTCAGTGTGAAAACTGCAGGATTTCATATATATATTTTTAAATATAGATAGTGACATGGAAAAATTTTAAAAAAGATGACACATTCCCTTTAAGGTCAGGGCTCTGACTTTGCCATTCCAAAACACAAATCTTCTTTTCCGACCATTTTTTAGTTGACTTTATGTTTTTTGGGTTATTGTCCTGTTGCATCACTTAATGTCTCTTTAGCATGAGGTCATGAACTGCTGCCCTTACATTCTCCTGTAAAATGTTTTAATACACCTAAGGCCCCATGCACACAACCATATTTTCGGTCCACATTTTTTGGCGGCTCGGATGCAGACCCTTTCATTTCAAAGGGGCTATAAAAGATGTGGACAGCACACCCTATGCTGTCCGCATTCGTATATCCGTTCTGCAGTCCTGCAAAAAAGATAGAACATGTCCTATTCTTGTCTGTTTGGCGGACAAGGATAATACATTTCTACAGGGGTAAAAATAAAACAAATTGAGCTCATGCACACGACCGGTTTCTGTGTTTTGCGAATCCGCAGTTTGCGGAACACAAAACAGTTACGATCATGTGCATGAGGCCTTAGAATTCATTGTTCCCTCGGTGATCAGTGAGCAAACAGCCACCATGATGCTTCCTCCACCATGCTCCATAGTTGGGCTGATTATACGAAGGAGCATGATCCAAATGGACCACGTGCCAAAAATGCTCAGACAACATCATCAAGAACCTCTTTTTGAGAGACGCAGGGAGCCCAACATGTCAGTCAAGGAAAAGAAATGTCATCTGTGACAAGCTGCTATTACATGAAGGGAAAAGCACAGCATGTGAGCGTCGCTGCTCTCTGCATGATCATTATGTTCTCTGGCATCAGACTGTGATGTTTATACAATTAGGATTATAAAAATTTCCATTGATCCCTCAGTCCCAATGGCACACTATACCACACGTTACGCGGAAGACACGAAGAGGTCAATGTCCAAATGAGCGCTAATTCAAGACGTCTCCCTGTAGCATACCGCGTAATCCGTTCTAATAATAGCGTGCACTTGTAGACATCATCATAATGAGCTCATTAAGTGATTATGATGTCATAACATGTGAACCATTATAAATTAAGAACATTGTTCCCTTGACAAAAATAAAGCAAAATGTACTCATCATAGAATACAAATAAGTCGACTTTCATTTTCAGACTAATTGGCTGTATCCAAGGCTGCCAAAGCAATTGTGATATTTTCTTTTTATTGTCCTCCAAGGGCAGCAAAAAGCAATCATGGTCACGTAATAAATGACAAAGACAGGCTTTTAGAGAAAAAACAAACAAACACCCTCATTTATCACAGTGTTTTTATCTGCAGCCGTTTTACATTAGGCCCTTTCACACGGATTAGGTCCGGATGCGTTCAGGGTGCGTTTAGTGAAACTCGCACTATTTTACAAGCAAGTTCAGTCAGTTTTGTCTGCTATTGCGTTCAATTGTTCAGTTTTTTCCACGCGGGTGCAATGCGTTTTGATGCGTTTTTCACGCGCGTGATAAAAAAACTGAAGGTTTACAAACATCTCCTAGCAACCATCAGTGAAAAACGCATTGCATCTGCGCTTGCTTACGTTTTTCACTGAAGCCCCATTCACTTCTATGGGGCCAGAGCTGCGTGGAAAACGTAGATTATGGCTTATTGCACACGAACTTGTGCGCTCCGTGTCTGCAAATCCGGAGATGCGGAATGGTGTGGAACGGAAGCATGGAACGGAACCCTACGGAAGCACTACAGAGTGCTTCCGTGGGGTTTCCTCCCGTACTTCCGTTCCGCAAAAAGAACATGTCCTATCTTTTTGCGGAACGGACGGATTGCGGCCCCATTAAAGTGAATTGGTCTGCGATCTGCTGCGGCTGCCCAACGGTGGGTGTTCGTACATTGCGGCCCGCACGTTCGTGTGCAAGAGGCCTATAAAACATGCTGCGTTTTTCACGAAACGCAGAACTGATGCATGAAAAAAAACGCTTATGTACACAGACCCATTGAAATGAATGGGTCAGGATTCAGTGCGGGTGCTATGCGTTCACTCATGTGAAAGGGGCCTAAGTTGTGGTATTCCTCTGTTATTCCTCCTGGAAATGTGTGAATAAATTGAGAACAGGGTTTTACCATTCCCCTTGTCAATGGGGAGGAATTTCTAATGGTACTCTCTATGGACATACCCTATTGAAAAGTGGAATGTATTTATTATCTTGGGGATGCTGACAGGTCCTCCTAGGGGGGATTTACACTCACCTAAAGAATTATTAGGAACACCTGTTATATTTCTCATTAATGCAATTATATAGTCAACCAATCACATTGCAGTTGCTTTAATGCATTTAGGGGTGTGGTCCTGGTCAAGACAATCTCCTGCACTCCAAACTGAATGTCAGAATGGGAAAGAAAAGTGATTTAAGCAATTTTGAGCGTGGCATGGTTGTTGGTGCCAGACGGGCCGGTCTGAGTATTTCACAATCTGCTCAGTTACTGGGATTTTCACGCACAACCATTTCTAGGGTTTACAAAGAATGGTGTGGAAAGGGAAAAACATCCAGTATGCGGCAGTCCTGTGGGCGAAAATGCCTTGTGGATGCTAGAGGTCAGAGGAGAATGGGCCGACTGATTCAAGCTGATAGAAGAGCAACGTTGACTGAAATAACCACTCGTTACAACCGAGGTATGCAGCAAAGCATTTGTGAAGCCACAACACGCACAACCTTGAGAAGGATGGGCTACAACAGCAGAAGACCCCACCGGGTACCACTCATCTCCACTACAAATAGGAAAAAGAGGCTACAATTTGCACGAGCTCACCAAAATTGGACTGTTGAAGACTGGAAAAATGTTGCCTGGTCTGATGAGTCTCGATTTCTGTTGAGACATTCAAATGGTAGAGTCTGAATTTGGCGTAAACAGAATGAGAAGATGTATCCATCCTCTGATGGCTACTTCCAGCAGGATAATGCACCATGTCACAAAGCTCAAATCATTTCAAATTGGTTTCTTGAACATGACAATGAGTTCACTGTACTAAAATGGCCCCCACAGTCACCAGATCTCAACCCAATAGAGCATCTTTGGGATGTGGTGGAACGGGAGCTTCGTGCCCTGGATGTGCACCCCTCAAATCTCCATCAACTGCAAGATGCTATCCTATCAATATGGGCCAACATTTCTAAAGAATGCTATCAGCACCTTGTTGAATCAATGCCACGTAGAATTAAGGCAGTTCTGAAGGCAAAAGGGGGTCCAACACCGTATTAGTATGGTGTTCCTAATAATTCTTTAGGTGAGTGTATATACTGAAGACAGGCCTGTAAGAAGGTCAGAAACATATAGGTGTGGGCTATGACCTTTACACAGTACCCCACTCCATGATGGTGCAGTAACTCACATGGATGTGGCACACTCCCATGCAAGTGAGTGGGAGCTAAGCTGCAGTATTCCGGCTTGGCCACTACAGAGGAAGTCTTCTGCTTACGGCTCTTCTACTGTTTAGTTTCCAGCACCAGCTAGTGAAAAAAAAACTGATCAGTGGGTTGATCTGATACTGTTGAGCTATCTGTATAGGTCAATAATCTCTAAAAGTTAGAATACCCCTTTAAAGGGCATCTGTCAGCAGATTTGTACCTATGAAACTGGCTGACCTGTTACATGTGCACTTGGCAGCTGAAGGCAAATGTGTTGGTCCCATGTTCATATGTGCCTACATTGTTGCAACTGCTGCACCCTTTCCACTTTTATTGACAGGGCCAGGCAGAATTATATTTTTTCTGCCTGGTCCTTTCAATCAAAGTGCAGAGGGTGCGACAGTTGCAGATAGAGCTGAGTCTCTAGGTGCAATGGCAACACCCCCGTTGCTCCTATATGCTCATTTGCATATATTAAACATCTATTTTTCTCAGCAATGCAGGCACATATGAACATGGGACCAACACAGATGCCTTCAGCTGCCAGGCACATATACACCAGGTAAGCCAGTTTCATGGGTACAAATCTGCTGACAGATGCTCTTTAAACAGCAGTTTTTTTACATTAAAGCAAAGAGTGTATAGTAAGGGCCCGTTCACAATGCAGGTTTTCCCCCTTAAAGAGGACCTTTGACCACTCCTGACATGCCTGTTTTAATAGCTTCATTCATTTTCCCATGTAATAACAGTTCTGGAGCATCTATTCTTATGGCTCTATGTTGTGCCATTCCTTTATTATTTCTACTAGAAGTTATGAATGAATTGCTAGCAGTCTGCAGTAAGGGTACAGAGGGGTGGTAACCAGTTGGGGGTGTGGACCTGCACAGTCTGAAAATGGCAGCACTTACTGGATAGAGATGGCCTTGCGGTTCGCCCGGCGGTCGTTTCGCTGCAAACTTTGCTCGTTCGCGATTCTCCGAACATGCGAATATATGGCGATGTCTGCCGGCGCCATATTCTTTTGTATTGTGCCGGACTTTGACCCATGATACATCAATCAGGTGGGACAGGAAAGCCAAATAAGACGTTTCAGCACATGGGCACACCCGCACCCTATCACAGAACCCGATCTGGCAACCATTTTACATTCTGTGTTTTGCCGGTGTAGGAAGAGGTTGCTTTGTAGAGCAGGAACAGACTGTTAGGGACACTAAACGCTAGCTAATAGGGCCACAAAAGTCCTTTTAAGGACTGGTATAGGTGTGCTATCGATAGGTGTGATATACTGAGGGGTGTGATATACTTATAATATACTTTCTAACATAGAAAGTATATTATAGTGCATTTGTATTGTGCAGCAGTTGTGTGCGGTTCTGCTGCAATACCGCAGCTATATAGAGGGACAAACACTATTGGAATAACTAATTGCAACTGGTATGATATACCTGTTGCCCCAAAAAAATTGATTGAGGGGTGTGATATACCTATAATATACTTTATAACATAGAAAGTATATTATAGTGCATTTGTATTGTGCAACAGTTGTGTGCGGTTCTGCTGCGATACCGCAGGTATATATAGAGAGACAAGTGTTATTAGAACAACTATTTGCAATGGGTGTGATATACCAGTTGCCTCAAAAAAAACTGATTGAGGGGTGCGATATACCTGCTTCCACAAAATACTGATTAAGGGGTTCGATATACCTGTTTCCACAAAATACTGATTATGGGGTTCTATATACCTGCTTCCACAAAATACTGATTAAGGGGTTCGATATACCTGCTTCCACAAATTACTGATTGAGCGGTGCAATATACTTGCTTCCACCAAATATTGATTCAGGGGTTCTATATACCTGCTTCCACAAAATACTGATTGAGCGGTGCAATATACTTGCTTCCACCAAATATTGATTCAGGGGTTCTATATACCTGCTTCCACAAAATACTGATTGAGGGTGCGATATACCTGCTTCCACCAAATATTGATTGAGGCTTGCGATATACCTGCTTCCACAAAATACTGATTAAGGGGTTCGATATACCTGCTTCCACAAATTACTGATTGAGCGGTGCAATATACTTGCTTCCACCAAATATTGATTCAGGGGTTCTATATACCTCCTTCCACAAAATACTGATTGAGGGTTCGATATACCTGCTTCCACAAATTACTGATTGAGCGGTGCAATGTACTTGCTTCCACCAAATATTGATTCAGGGGTTCTATATACCTGCTTCCACAAAATACTGATTGAGCGGTGCAATATACTTGCTTCCACCAAATATTGATTCAGGGGTTCTATATACCTGCTTCCACAAAATACTGATTGAGGGTGCGATATACCTGCTTCCACCAAATATTGATTGAGGCTTGCGATATACCTGCTTCCACAAAATACTGATTAAGGGGTTCGATATACCTGCTTCCACAAATTACTGATTGGGCGGTGCAATATACTTGCTTCCACCAAATATTGATTCAGGGGTTCTATATACCTGCTTTCACAAAATACTGGTTGAGGGTTGTGATATACCTGCTTCTACAAAATACTGATTAAGGGGTGCGATATACCTGCTTCCACAAAATACTGATTGAGGGGTGCGATATACCTGCTTTTACAAAATACTGATTAAGGAGTTGTATATACCTGCTTCCACAAACTACTGATTGAGGGGTGTGATATACCTGCTTCTACCAAATATTGATTGAGGCCTGCCATACACCGGCTTCCACAAAATACTGATTTAGCAGTGCGATATACCTGCTTCCACCAAATATTGATTATGGGGTTCTATATACCTGTTTCCACAAAATAATGATTGAGGGGTGCGATATATCTGCTTCCACCAAATATTGATTGAGGCCTGCGATACACCGGCTTCCACAAAATAATGATTGAGGGGTGCGATATACCTGCTTCCACCATATATTGATTAAGGGGTTCTATATACCTGCTTCCATCAAATATTGATTCAGGTGTTCTATATACCTGTTTCCACAAAATAATGATTGAGGGGTGCGATATACCTGCTTCTACAAAATACTGATTGAGGGGTTTTATATACCTGCCTCCACATAATACTGATTAAGGAGTTTGATATATCTGCTTCCACAAAATACAGAATGAGGGGTTCTATATACCTGCTTCCACCAAATATTGTATATGGGGTTCTATATACCTGCTTCCACAAAATACTGATTGAGGGGTGCGATATACCTGTGTCCACAAAATACTGATTAAGGGGTTTGATATACCTGCTTCCACAAAATACTGATTGAGGCTTACTCAGCCTTCCGCTTCTGCACCCTCCTCTGTATCTGCACCCTCCTCACTCTCCGCTGTGTGCATCCCCAAAGACACCACCACCACCATAGCCCCTCCACTCAAGTCATAGGAATTATTTTCCCATCCATTCCCAGACCTTACCGATGCACAGCCATTCTTGGCATCGGATAAGGAAGAGGAGGTAGCAATGGCCACCACCCAGCAGTCTGATGACAGTACCCAGATCAGCCCAAGGAGGGTGGTCCCCGCTGTTGCTGCCTACTCCGAGATCTCTAATGTCAGTGGTGGTGAAGGTGACGATGATGACGTGTCGATGGACGTCACGTGGGTGCCCATAAGAGAGAAAGAGGAGGGAAGTTCAGAGGGAGAGATGGAGCAGAAGATAGGGAGGAGAAGCAGGAAGAACTCGCAGTGCACAGGAGGCAAACAGCAGACTGCAAATGTATCTGGAGCAAGCCATCCACCATGCACGGTCACATCTTGGGCTTCCAGGACGCCGGCACATGGCTCCGCAGTGTGGGCTTTTTTTAACGTGTCAGCTGCTGACAATAGTGTTGCCATCTGCAGCCTGTGCTGTCAACGCATAAGTCGCGGTAAGCCCAAAACTCACCTAGGGATGACCGCATTAAGAAGGCACCTGGTCTACCATCACCGAGCCCAGTGGGAGCAACACCGTCAGAACCCACAAAGCCACACTCCCGACGCTCCACGTCCTGCCTCTTCTCCTTCTCCTCTCTCCTCCCATTTGTCCTCCAACCCACCTTCCACTGTGCCGTCGTCGCCTTCATCTGGCAGAAGGCAGGCTTCCATAGCCCAAATGTTCGAATGTAATAAGTTGATGATGCTGGATAACCCTCTTGCCCAATGGCTGACCTCTGGCTTGTCGGAATTGCTAGCCCGCCAACTACTGCCATATAAACTGGTGGACACAGAGGCCTTTAGAAAATTGGTGGCCATTGGCACACCGTAATGGAAGGTCCCTGGAAGGAAATATTTCTCCCAGAAGGGCATCCCAGAGCTATATGGCCACGTTCAGCGGCAATTATATCTCTGGCACACAGTGTCGGTGCCAAGATACATCTGACCACAGACACTTGGTCTAGCAAACACGGGCAGGGAAGGTACATAACTTTTACTGCCCACTGGGTGAACCTTCTGACGGCCGTCAAGCATGTAACCCGTGGCACCTGTGTGGATTTGGTGTTACCGCCACGGATTGCATGCCTCTTCTTCTCCTCCTCATACTCCATCCTCCGTCTCCTCCTCGGCTGACTCCTCCTTTTCCACTGCTACCGCCTCTTCCGCTGCACGCCCCAAGCTCCCCAGAACCTTTTAGACGTACCAGGTGAGACGTTGCCGTGCTGTGGCTGTTGTGCCTGGAAGCCAAGAACCACACCGGTCCTGAACTGCTTTTAGCTCTGCGGTCACAGGCCGATCAGTGGTTAACCCCGCTCAATTTGACAGTTGATAAAGTTGTGCGCGACAACAGTGCCAATCTGCTGAGCGCGCTGAAACAGGGCAAAATGACACGCATGCCGGGCATGGCACACGTCCTGAACTTAGTCATGCAGCGATTGCCAAATACCCATAGGTCTAGGACGTCTTGCGGCAGGCCACCTGCCCATCAGACGTCTGATTTGTGACAGCCCGACGCGCTGGAACTCCACCTTGTATATGCTTGATAGGCTGCTCCAGCAGCAACGTGCCGTTAACAAATGTTCTGGGGAGCTTAGTTTCTTTTCACCGCGCCAGTGGCTGTTCATGCACGACGCATGCAGACTTCTGCGGCCATTTGATGAGATCACCAAACTGGTCAGTCGCAGCCAGGGCACTATCAGTGACATCGTACCTCACGCCTTCTTTCTGGAGCGTGCATTGCATCGTGTTATTGATCAAGCCGTCGAGGAGCAGGAGCTGGAAGATGAGGAAGTCGCAATACGGAATGAATTCCCAGGGGGGCTACTCCATCTGAGACAAGTCAGCAGGAGTCTGAAGAGGAGTCAGAGGAGGATGGTGGCTGGGGGGAGGAGGAGAAAGAAGAGCAGGCTTTGAGGGGGACTTTAAACTTTTCCGGGATCCCTGGTGTTGTCCGTGGCTGGGGGGAGGAGACCGAGGACGACATTCTCCTGGGCGATGAGCAGGAGCCAGGGAGCTCCACTGCTTCCAATTTAGTGCAAATGGGGGCCTTAATGCTCCAGTGTTTGTAAAGGGACCCCCGTATAAAAAGCATAAAGGGCAAGGACTAGTACTGGGTGGCAACGTACTTAGACCTAGTATTTCCAGGCCTTGCTGCGAAAGATGCTGCATTCTGCTGTTGCGGGCACTGGCAGAGGAATTACCACCCACAGCGAAACAGGTGCAGGTCGCAATCCTACCGCGCCTGCAAGAAGAGGGCGGTTTTAAGATGTGTTAGTCACTTCAGATATGAGATCATTCTTGTAACCAACCCATCGACAGCCGCCCTCCGGATCCAGCCTCAGGGAACGCCTAGACTGACAGGTGTCCGACTACATTGGGTTAACGGCCGATGTGGATGCTCTGAGAAGCGAGGAACCCCTGGACTACTGGATGTGCAGGCTTCACCTGTGGCCAGATCTGGCACAATTTGCCATGGAACTCTTTGCTTGCCCCTCGTCGAGTGTCCTGTCCGAAAGGACGTTCAGCGCAGCAGGGGGGATCGTGACCGATAAGTGCACTCGCCTAGCTCTCGACAGTGTGGACAACCTCACATTTTTAAAAATGAATGAGGCATGGATCTCGGAGGAATTCAACACCTGTGACGACCACATGTAATTGAATTTCCTCATGCCAGCCCACACATATCCGCCACCACCCAGAACAAAGAATGGTCCTTGTCTTATGTATATACAGCGGTGAATGCCTAATTTTTGGGGCCTCTACTCCAGTGTCCTACAGTAAAAAATGTATCCAGTGACCGCCTAATGTACCTCCAGACACATAATCACTAGTTCTTTTCTGTCAGGTGAATGCCTAATTTTTGGGGCCTGTACTGGCCTACAGTAAAATTGTTATCCAGTGACCGCTTAATGTACCTCCAGCCACTTAATCACTCGTTCTTTTCTTTCAGATAAATGCATAATTTTTGGGGCCTGTGCTTACAGTAAAATTGTTATCCACTGACCGTCTAATATACCTCCAGCCACATAATCACTTGTTCTTTTCTGTCAGGTGAATGCCTAATTTTTGGGGCCCGTACTCCCGTGGCCTAAAATAAAAATTTTCTAGGCTCCAGCAGGGCACATTTTTGAGAGTTTCCCTTTTTTTGTGGGAATTTTTGCCATTGATCCCCCTCTGGTATGTCACTGTCCATGTTGTGGGACGATTTGTGCACTTCTAGTAAGTATTTGGTGGCTGCAAATATGACCTGAAGGTTTTTCAGGTTCGCCTGCCATTAAAGTGAATGGGGCCCGCCGCGAACGCGCGGTTCGCGAACATTTGATCGCAAAAGTGCGTTTGCGAAACGTTACGGCCGATGTTTGTCCATCACTATTACTGGATAGAGTGAGACTGAGCAGGTACACACCCCTAACTGGTTACCACCCCTCTGTAACCTTACTGCACACTGCTAGCAATTCATTCATAACCTCAAGTAGAAATACTAAAGGAATGGCACAACATAGTCATAAGACTAGAGGCTCCAGAATTGTTATTCACTTACAATTCTCTGTCCTATGCATCCTATTCAACCCTATACAGCAAGGCAGTTACCAGTTACTTCACTGGTGACTACAGTTTAAGAATACTTTCTGCTAGAGTGGATGGGTCTTCTTCTGCAAACCCCCTTACAGGCCATAAGTGTGTGATAGGTAGTCAGGAAGCACAGTAATCAGTGAGAACCACAGTTCCTTCAATGTTTATACAGGTACATTGTATATCACCTAGACTCCACTTGGTACCCCATGAT
Source organism: Bufo bufo (assembly GCF_905171765.1). Lineage (NCBI taxonomy): Eukaryota > Metazoa > Chordata > Amphibia > Anura > Bufonidae > Bufo > Bufo bufo. The sequence continues at coordinate 282,167,990 of NC_053389.1, forward strand.
ATATATATATTTGGTAGACACTTGAGGGAGGGTTTTTGGGAAATATCAAAAAATGTACCATAACGAACATGTAACTTCTGTTCCGATACACAGTGGCTTTATTTCATGATCTGTACAAAGCTTGTGGTACAGCGGCGTAACTAGAAATGACTGGGCCCCACAGCAAATTTTTGAACGGGGCCCCCCAGGGCAACTTCACAATCCCCTCTTCCAATGAAACCCCCACTCCTGTGGCTAGTCAAGATTGCTCTGTCAGACCAGGCCCAGCAGCTGCGCCGTCTATTTCCTACACTGTATATATTGTCACTGTATATAATGTCATTGTATAATACTGTTGAGGGGGCCCTTCTGAGTCCGGGTCCCAAAGCAGCCGCTTTCCCTGCTTCCTCTATAGCTACGCCCCTGTTGTGGTGGAATAAAACAGGGAGTAATACTGTATAACTTTTATGAATCTCTTTATGCTCACACCAGTTATTTGGGGCATAAAATTACTTGGGGCACATTAAAGGGATTGTGTCACAAAACATATTCTACATTTTTCAAAGCAGCACCTGGATCTAAATACTTTTGTAATTTCATGCAATAAAAATTTTTGTATAGCCATATAACCAGTTATTCAATAAAATATATCTGTAAAATCGCCACCTGCTGTTTGCTCTTTTCCTTATTTTTTGTCCATCTCACTGAGCTGGTCGAACATGCTCAGTTTAAATATTGAACTGCCACCAGCTATATGTTCTGTTAGAAGCTGTGGCAATTACAGGGCAAGAACTGCAGCAGAAAGGGCATGTCCCCGTAGCTGGCAGGCTGAAGATAATATAAGGCTGCATTCACACGTCCGTGGTGTGTTGCGGACCCGCAAATTGTGGGTCTGCAACACACCAGCCCGGCACCCCCATTAAAATGCCTATTACAAGAATAGGACATGCTCTATCTTTTTGCAGAGCTGCGGACCCAAAGATCGGGGCCGCGCACCGCAAATGCGGATGCAAACAGCACACTGTGTGCTGTCCGCATCCATTCCGTCCCCATAGAGAATGAATAGGTCCGCACCCGTTTCGCAAAATTGCGGAACGGATGCGGACCCATTTTGCGGACGTGTGAATGGAGCCTAACAGAGCAATTGGAGCAGTGAATGTGGAGATCTCTGGATCCATGTGAGGTACAGGGCTGGTTCTCACTTTGTTAGAAAGGTATTGTCCTGTCGGGAGAAAATGTTTGTGACATTTATACAGTGCCTTGAAAAAGTATTCATACCCACTGAACTTTTTCAAATTTTTTCACCCTGAAAGTTAAATGATTTTATTGGGATTTTATGTAATCAACTGAAAGTAGCAAGTATGTGTGAAGTGAAAGAAAAAAGGATACATGGTTTTCAAAATTTTAAATCAATAAAAATCTGGAAATTGTGGTGTGCCATTTGTATTCAGCCCCCTGGAGTCAATACTTTGTAGGACCACCTATTGCTACAAGTCTTTTGGGGCATGCCTCTACCAGCTTTGCACACCTAGAGGCTGAAATTTTTGCCTATTCTCCTTTGCAAAACAGCTGAAGCTTAGGCCTCATGCACACGGACGTTTTTTTTTTTTGCGGTCCGCAAAACGGATTTCCGTTTTTCCGTGATCCGTGACCGTTTTTTCTTCCGTGGGTCTTCCTTGATTTTTGGAGGATCCACGGACAGGAAAAAAAAGTCATTTTGGTGTCCGCCTGGCCGTGCGGAGCCAAATGGATCTGTCCTGACTTACAATGCAAGTCAATGGGGACGGATCCGTTTGACGTTGACACAATATGGTGCATTTTGCAAATGGATCCACCCCTCATTGACTTTCAATGTAAAGTCAGGAGTTAATATACCATAGGATCAGAGTTTTCTCCAATCCGATGGTATATTTTAACTTGAAGCGTCCCAATCACCATGGGAACGCCTCTATGTTAGAATATACCATCGGATTTGAGTTAGATCGTGAAAACTCATATCCGACAGTATATTCTAACACAGAGGCGTTCCCATAGTGATGGGGACGCTTCAAGTTAGAATATACTAAGAACTTTGTACATGACTGCCCCCTGCTGCCTGGCAGCACCCGATCTCTTACAGGGGGCTGTGATCCGCACATTTAACCCCTCAGGTGCCGCACCTGAGGGGTTAATTGTGCGTATCATAGCCCCCTGTAAGAGATCGGTTGCTGCCAGGCAGGAGGGGGCAGACCCCCCTCCCCTGTATTTAACTACTTGGTGGCCAGTGCGGCCTCCCCTCTCCCCCCCTAATTAAAATCACCTTCCCCCATCATTGGTGGCCAGTGCGGCCTCCCCTCTCCCCCCTCCCTAATTAAAATCACCCCCCCATCATTGGTGGCCAGTGCGGCCTCCCCCCCCCCCCCCCCCCTAATTAAAATCACCTTCCCCCATCTGTCACGGCGGACATGCACTCAGAATAAACGATAACACACCAACCAGGCTCTGGACAAGAGACAGGGGAAGGGTCACCTCCTAGTTCATCCCTGACCTCTTTCCCTGCGCTGCTCAGCCCACAGGCAGACCTTGAAGGTAGGTGTGCTGTGTCCTCCAGCCTGGACTGACAAAACCCTGAACTCCCTGAGATGGTGAAGTGGGAGGATAGGAGCAGCCTGCTCGCACAGAACCTGGATGGGCTAGATGACACAAACAACCAAGCTAGAAATGCCACTTATCTCTGAGAGCAGGAACTGACAGCCAACCTTCCCTCCAAACTTCCCAGACCAGAATGATCAGTATAATCCGCTCAGAGCACTTAGCTGGAGGCCATTTAAACTAATGACTCCACCCAGTGCACCTGATGAGAGGCGGATCCAGCACGACACCAAAACAAATACTAAACTCGTGCTGCTATCCTGGCCGACCTCCGCACATCGTCAGAGTGGGGCATGACAGTACCCCCCCTTCTACGGGTGACCTCCGGACACCCTGGACAAACCTTATCCGGATGGGACCTATGAAAGGCCCTCACCAGTCGGCTGGCATTGACATCTGACGCCGGAACCCACATCCTCTCCTCAGGACCGTATCCCCTCCAGTGCACCAGGTACTGGAGGGAACCCCGAAGAGCTCTCAAGTCGAGAATCCTGGAGATCTCGAACTCCAAGTTTCCCTCGACTAAAACAGGAGGAGGAGGCAATAGCGATGGTACCACCGATTTAAATTTTTTTTTAGTAAAGACCTGTGGAAGACATCATGGATCCTCCAAGTCTGCGGAAGATCCAGCTGAAACGCCACAGGATTGATCACCGCAGAAATTTTATACGGACCAACAAATCTTGGACCCAGTTTCCAAGATGGCACTCTCAACTTGATATTCTTAGTGGACAACCACACCAGATCACCCACACACAGGTCCGGACCAGTCACACGTCTTCTGTCAGCCATTCGTTTATACCTCTCACCCATCCTCTCCAAATTCCCTTGAATCCTCCGCCAGATAGAGGACAAGGCAGAAGAGAATCTCTCCTCCTCTGGCGTCCTGGAGGAACCAGACCCAGAAAAGGTACCAAACTGAGGATGGAAACCGTATGCGCCAAAAAATGGCGACTTACCCGTGGACTCCTGCCAACGGTTGTTCAATGCAAATTCTGCTAAGGACAAGAATGAGGACCAGTCCTCCTGATTCTCAGCCACAAAGCACCTCTCAAATTCAACTTGGAGAACACCTTGGCTCCAACAATCTGATCAAAAAGATCAGAGATCAAAGGCAGGGGATATGGATCCCGGACTGTAATACGGTTCAACTCCTGGAAATCCAAACACAGTCTCAGTGATCCATCTTTCTTCTTCACGAAGAACAAACCTACAGCCACTGGAGACTAAGATGGTCTAATATGACCCTTTGCCAAACTCACGGCGACATACTTTCGCATGACCTCTCTCTCTGGTTGAGAGAGGTTGTAAAGCCGAGATTTAGGCAACTTAGCCCCCGGAATGAGATTCACTGGGCAATCATAGTCACGATGAGGAGGCAATTCCTGAGCCCCACCCTCCGAAAAGACATCTGAAAAATCTGAGAGATACTGAGGCAAGGCCGAAATGGACACTTCAGAAACCGATGTGACAAGACAATTATCCGAACAAAACTTGCTCCAACCAATGATTTGTCTCGCTTGCCAGTCTATAATTGGGTTATGTCTAGACAACCATGGCAACCCCAAAACTATTGGAGCTGGCAAATCCTTCATGACAAAACAAGAAATAATCTCAGCATGTGAATCACCCACCCTTAAATGAATACCATGAACAATGTGAGTAAGGCTCCTTTGAGAAAGAGGGGAAGAATCAATTGCCAAAAACACTAATCTCGTTCTCTAATGTGCAAGTACTTAGTCCCAGGCCCTGAAGAAACAGAAAGTCAATTAAATTTACCCCAGCACCACAATCAAGAAAAACATCAACAAACACATTTCTAGACTCTAGCGCCACCATAGCTGAAAGGAGAAAACGAGAACTGCAGGGAACTTGCATACCAGTCTGCTCCACCACACCATTCATACTACCAAGTGTGAGGGGAGTTTTTTTCTTCTCTTTTTTCTTTATCTCTTCCCCCTATGGTTTAACATAAGGACAAGAAAAAATAAAATGAACCCTCTTCCCACAATAGAAACATAGATTGTGCACTTTTCGAAAGTCTCTACTATCCGAATAGCACGATATCTGACCTAACTGCATGGGTTCCTCCCCTACCCCAGAGTAACAAGCAATATCACCCTGGTCAGCTGGTGAAACAAAACCACACGCGGGAGGAATCCCCTGCACGGAGGGACCCTTACACCTCTCTCTGATACGTCTATCCAAACGTATAGCCAAAGACATTGCGTTCTCCAAAGTATCTGGGTATTCATGAAAAGCCAGGGCATCTTTCAACCTTTCAGATAACCCCTGACAAAACTGACTACGTAACGCGTGGTCGTTCCACCCCGACTCAGTAGCCTATCTCCTAAACTCTGTGCAGTAAACCTCAGCAGTATGTTTACCCTGTAGTAAGTTACGTAATTTTGATTCTGCCATCGAAACTCGATCTGGGTCATCATAAATCAATCCCAGGGCTTTAAAAAATTCCTCCACCGACCGGAGGGCCAGAGAACCGGGCGGCAGAGAAAAAGCCCAGGATTGCGCGTCTCCTTTAAGTAAAGACATGATGATACCCACCCTCTGATCCTCATTACCTGATAAAAATGGGCACAATCGAAAATACAAATTACATGACTTTTTGAAATGGAAAAAATCATCAGTACCCCCTGTAAATTTCTCAGGAAGAGCGACTTTAGGCTCCCCAACAATTTGACCTGTACCTGATGCCAGCACTCTTTGACACTGTGTGACCGTACTACGCAAATCCGCAACCTCTAGGGATAAACCCTGCATGCGGTCAACCAGTGTATCAATTGACGCCATCACAAAAATGCCGAGCAATGGCAGTCACAGTATGGCGGATTATAATGTCACGGCGGACGTGCACTTAGAATAAACGATAACACACCAACCAGGCTCTGGACGAGAGACAGGGGAAGGGTCACCTCCTAGTTCATTCCTGACCTCTTTCCCTGCGCTGCTCAGCCCACAGGCAGACCTTGAAGGTAGGTGTGCTGTGTCCTCCAGCCTGGACTGACAAAACCCTGAACTCCCTGAGATGGTGAAGTGGGAGGATAGGAGCAGCCTGCTCGCACAGTACCTGGATGGGCTAGATGACACAAACAACCAAGCTAGAAATGCCACTTATCTCTGAGAGCAGGAACTGACAGCCAACCTTCCCTCCAAACTTCCCAGACCAGAATGATCAGTATAATCCGCTCAGAGCACTTAGCTGGAGGCCATTTAAACTAATGACTCCACCCAGTGCACCTGATGAGAGGCGGATCCAGCACGACACCAAAACAAATACTAAACTCGTGCTGCTATCCTGGCCGACCTCCGCACATCGTCAGAGTGGGGCATGACACCATCATTGGTGGCAGCGGAGAGTTTCGATCGGAGTCCCAGTTTAATCGCTCGGGCTCCGATCGGTAACCATGGCGACCAGGACGCTACTGCAGTCCTGGTTGCCATGGTTACTTAGCAATTTTTTTAAGCATTATACTTACCTGCGATGTCTGTGTCCGGCCGGGCGCTCCTCCTACTGGTAAGTGAAAGGTCTGTGCGGCGCATTGCCTATAGCACAGACCTGTCACTTACCAGTAGGAGTAGCGCCCAGCCGGACACAGACATCGCAGGTAAGTATAATGCTTCAAAAAAAATTGCTAAGTAACCATGGCAACCAGGACTACAGTAGCGTCCTGGTTGCCATGGTTATCGATCGGAGCCCCAGTGATTAAACTGGGACTCCGATCGGAACTCTCTTCTGCCACCAATGATGGGGGAAGGTGATTTTAATTAGGGGGGGAGAAAGAGGAGAGACCGCACTGGCCACCAATGATGGGGAGGTGATTTTAATTAGGGGGGGGGAGAGGGGAGGCCGCACTGGCCACCAATGATGGGGGGGTGATTTTAATTAGGGAGGGGGGGGAGAGGGGAGGCCGCACTGGCCACCAATGATGGGGGGGTGATTTTAATTAGGGGGGGGGGGGGAGAGGGGAGGCCGCACTGGCCACCAATGATGGGGGGGTGATTTTAATTAGGGAAGGGGGGAGAGGGGAGGCCGCACTGGCCACCAATGAATATAATACTGGGGAGGGAGGGAGGGGGGCCGCACTGGCCACCAATGAGTTAAATACAGGGGAGGGGGGTCTGCTCCCTCCTGCCTGACAGCACCTGATCTCTTACAGGGGGCTATGATACGCACAATTAACCCCTCAGGTGTGGCACCTGAGGGGTTAATTGTGCGGATCACAGCCCCCTGTAAGAGATCGGGTGCTGCCAGGCAGCAGTCATGTACACAGTTCGTAGTATATTCTAACTTGAAGCGTCCCCATCACTATGGGAACGCCTCTGTGTTAGAATATACTGTCGGATCTGAGTTTTCACGAAGTGAAAACTCATCTCTGAAAAAGCTTTTATGCAGACGGATCTGCGGATCCGTCTGTGTGAAAGTAGCCTACGGACCACGGACGCGGATGCCAATCTTGTGTGCATCCGTGTTTTTTCACGGACCCATTGACTTGAATGGGTCCGTGAACCATTGTCCGTCAAAAAAATAGGACAGGTGATATTTTTTGGACGGGCAGGAAACACGGATCATGGCCGCGGATGAACAACGGTGCATTTTCCGAGTTTTCAACGGACCCATTGAAAGTCAATGGGTCCGCAGAAAATCACGGAAAACGGAACAACGGCCACGGATGCACACAACGGTCGTGTGCATGAGGCCTTAGTCAGATTGGATGGGGAGCGTCTGTGAACAGCAATTTTCAAGGCTTGCCACAGATTTTTAATGGGATTTAGGTCTGGACTTTGACTAGGCCATCCTAACTTGTGAATATGCTTTAATCTAAACCATTCCATTGTAGCTCTGGCTGTATGTTTAGGCTCGTTGTCCCGCTGCAAGGGTAACCTCCGCCCCAGTCTCAAGTCTGAGAGTCTTTGCGGCCTCTACTAAGATTTTCACCAGGATTGCCCTGTATTTAGCTACATCCATCTTTCCATCAACTGACCAGCTTCCCTGTCCCTGCTGAAGAAAAGCATCCCCACAGCCCGATGCTGCCACCATCATGTTTGATGGTGGGGATAGTGTGTTCAGGGCGATGTGCAGTGTTTTCCAGCACACGTAACGTTTAGCATTTAGGCCAAAATGTTCTACTTTGGTCTCCTCTGAACAGCATCTTCTTCCACATGTTTGCTGTGTCCTCTCTATGGCAAACTGCAAACATGACTTCTTATAGTTTACTTTCAAAAATGGCTTTCTTTGCCACTTTTCCATAAAAGCCAGATTTGTGGAGTACACAACTAATAGTTGTCCTGTGGACAGATTTTCCCACCTAAGTTGTGGATCTCTGCAGGTCTTTCAGAGTGACCATGGGCCTCTTCTCTAATTAGTGTTCCCCTTGCCTGAGATCAGTTGCGGATCCAGGGTGGGGGGGCAACGTTGCAATTGCCCCCCCCCCGAGCTGGCGGCGGCGGGGCACAGGGAGATGAGCGCTTCCATTGTGGGGCACAGGATGATGAGCGCTTCCTCAGGACAGCGAGACAGATTACTGTGCTGAGGCAGGGGAGGGCACATGGGGGGGCTGTTATTAATACTGGCACATGGGGGGGGGCTGTTATTAATACTGGCACATGGGGGGGCTGTTATTAATACTGGCACATGGGGGGGCTGTTATTATCACTGGCACATGGGGGGGCTGTTATTAATACTGGCACATGGGGGGCTGTTATTAATACTGGCACATTGGGGGGGCTGTTATTAATACTGGCACATGGGGGTCTGTTATTAATACTGGCACATGGGGGGCTGTTATTAATACTGGCACATGGGGGGGCTGTTATTAATACTGGCACATGGGGGGGGCTGTTATTAATACTGGCACATGGGGGGGCTGTTATTAATACTGGCACATGGGGGGGCTGTTATTACTGGCACATGGGGGGGCTGTTATTACTGGCACATGGGGGGGTGTTATTACTGGCACATGATTAGGGGGTTGCTCTTGTTACTGGAACATTATTGGGGGCACTATAGGGGCATCTACTGAGGCCACAAAGAAGGGGTATTTTATATGGGGTGCTCTGTACAGTACAATTTTATACTGGGACACATTATGGTGGGTATTATGGGGAAGGGGGGAGAGGAGTACTATGGGGTCATCTACGGGGGGCACTAAAAAGGGGTATTTTATACTTGCAAATTATGGGGGACACTGAGGGCATCTACTGGAGCAGTTTATACTGGTACATTAAGGGGGGCACTAGGAGGAAGGAGGGTGTGGAGCACTATGGGGGCATTTACTGGGGGCACTATATAGGGGTATTTTTTACTGGCACATTATGGGGGCACTATGGGGACAATAGCTCACCTGGGGCATCACCCCCAGTCAAAGTGTTGAAGTGGTGTCCGAGATCCCCAAGGGCCAAGCCAAGTAACTGTAAGTTTTCATGTGGAATATGTTTGTTATACACATATAGCATACACTGTGCCCCACAATATACAGTATACATCTACACTGTGTAGTCTGTTCTATAAGCACCATTGTTTTGTGGCGGCGGACAGAAAATAATCTGGAAGTGTCCCTCCTGAGACCAGGCTCTGGATCCGCCACTGCCTGAGATGTCAGTTTAGGTGGACAGCCATGTCGGATGATGGATTAAACAGTGCTCTGTGAGACGTTTAGAGCTTAGGATATTTTTTTTATAACCTAACCCTGCTTTACACTTCTCCCTGCCCTGTCTGGTGTGTTTCTTGGTTTTCAAGATTGATCACTGATGTTCAGTAACTCTGGGGCCTTCACAGAACAGCTGTAGTTATACTGAGAATAAATGATACACTCTATTTATTAATTAGGTGACTTCTGAAGGCAATTGGCCACACTGGATTTTATTTAGGGGTATCAGAGTACATGGGGCTGAATACAAATGCACGCCAACCTTTTTAGATTGTTATTTGTTAAAATTTTTGAAAACCATGTATCATTTTTGTGATTTTCAGTTCACACATACTTGCAACTTTGTGTTGGTCTATCATATAAAATCCCGATAAAATACATTTAAAGGGCTTCTGTCACCCCACAAAAGTCTTTTTTTTTTTTTTGGATAGTTACATTCCTTATAGCGCGATATAGGAGAATATAATCTTGTCACTTACTTTCATGCGGCCGTTTCTTTAGAAAACGAAGTTTTATAATATGTAAATCCGGTCTCTAACAGCAAGTAGGGCGTCTACTTGCTGGTAGCCGCAGCAGAAAACCGCCCCCTCGCCGTGTTGATTGACAGGGCCAGCCGGGATCTCCTCCTCCGGCCGGCCCTGTCAGTATTTCAAAAATCGCGCGCCTCTGTTCATTCGGCGCAGGCGCTCTGAGATGAGGAGGCTCGTCTCCTCAGAACTCCCTCAGTGCGCCTGCGCCGATGACATCACCGAAAGAAAAGACGTCATCGGCGCAGGCGCACTGAGAGAGTTCTGAGGAGACTAGCCTCCTCATCTCAGAGCGCCTGCGCCGAATGAACAGAGGCGCGCGATTTTTGAAATACTGACAGGGCCGGCCGGAGGAGGAGATCACGGCTGGCCCTGTCAATCAACACGGCGAGGGGGCGGTTTTCTGCTGCGGCTACCAGCAAGTAGACGCCCTACTTGCTGGTAGAGACCGGATTTACATATTATAAAACTTCGTTTTCTAAAGAAACGGCCGCATGAAAGTAAGTGACAAGATTATATTCTCCTATATCGCGCTATAAGGAATGTAACTATCCAAAAAAAAAAAAAAGACTTTTGTGGGGTGACAGAAGCCCTTTAAGTTTGTGGGTGCAACACAAAAAATTAGGAAAAGTTCAGTGGGTATGAATACTTTTTCAAGGAACTGTATATATGCATAGTATATACACAGCTGAGTCATATTATTATTATGACCACTTCCTACCTTGACGTCTGCAACACGTAGCTCACGAAGGAAGTCACGTGTCTTGAGATGGCTTGGCTCCTCCCAGCATACCATTCTATCCCCTCTCTCACATTAACAGTGACCTCGCCTCCTGCTGTTAGCTCTTGCCTCCAGATCAGTCCATCAAGCAATCAGTCATCTGGCTACAGTCTGATGTTTACAAGCGCCAAGGTGAGAAGGGAACTCTGGAGGATTAATTCAAGGAAGGCTTCAGGGCCAAATGGCATCAGTGCCAAGGTACTTAAGACCATTGGTGATCAGCTGTGTGGTATTATTACATTAATGTTCAATATGAGCCTGAAGTTGGGAAAGGTACCACAATTGTGGAAATCATCTTGTGTGGTACCAGTTCCGAAGACATCTCATCTGATGGACCTCAAGAGCTACAGACCAGTGTCACTTGATAAAGGTCTTGGAGAGGTTTATTCTCACACATCTCCGCCCTCTAGTGAGCTCATCCATGGAGCCCCTCCAGTTTGCTTATCAGCCTGGCATTGGGGTGGACGACGCCATCATCCACCTTCTACACTGAGCTCTTTCTCACCTGGAGAAACCAGGGAACACTGTGAGAATAGGGTTCTTTGATTTCTCCAGTGCTTTCAACACCATAAAGCCAGGGCTACTCTGAGACAAGCTGGATCTTGTGGGAGTGGACCACCACCTCTCTAGATGGATCCTAGATTACCTGAAAAACTGACCTCAGTATGTAAGAGCCCAGAACTGTGTGTCAGACATAATGATCTGTAGTACAGGGGCATCCCAAGGTACAGTTCTTGGTCCTTTCCTCTTCACACTGTATACTGCAGACTTCAGATACAACTCATCTAGCTGCTTCTTACAGAAGTTCTCTGATGACTCAGCAATAGTGATGGACGAACATCGGTCGGGACAATTCGCGAACACGATCAAATGTTTGCAAACTGCAAGTTCTCGGCGGGCCCCATTCACTTTAATGGCAGGCGAACCTGAAAATCATTCAGGTCATATTTGCAGCCACCAAATACTTACTAGAAGTGCACAAATCGTCCCACAACATGGACAGTGACCTACCAGAGGGGGATCAATGGCAAGAATTCCCACAAAAATATGTATTTTAATCAGGGTCCATTTTTATGCATCTTAAAGGGAAACTCTCAAAAATGCTGGAGCCTAGACAATTTTTATTTTAGGCCGCAGGAGTACAGGCCCCAAACATTAGGCATTCACCGGACAGAAAACATCAAGTGATTATGTGGCTGGAGGTACAGTCAGGTCCATAAATATTGGGACATCGACACAATTCTAACATTTTTGGCTCTATACACCACCACAATGGATTTGAAATGAAACAAACAAGATGTGCTTCAACTGCAGACTGTCAGCTTTAATTTGAGGGTATTTACATCCAAATCAGGTGAACGGAGCAGGAATTACAACATTTTGCATATGTGCCTCCCTCTTGTTAAGGAACCAAAAGTAATAGGACAGAATAATAACCATAAATCAAACTTTCACTTTTTAATACTTAGTTGCAAATTCTTTGCAGTCAATTACAGCCTGAAGTCTGGAACGCATAGACATCACCAGACGCTGGGTTTCATCCCTGGTGATGCTCTGCCAGGCCTCTACTGCAACTGTCTTCAGTTCCTGCTTGTTCTTGGGACATTTTCCCTTCAGTTTTGTCTTCAGCAAGTGAAATGCATGCTCAATCGGATTCAGGTCAGGTGATTGACTTGGCCATTGCATAACATTCCACTTCTTTCCCTTAAAAAACTCGTTGGTTGCTGACACGTTAAAAAAAGCCCACACTGCGGAGCCATGTGTCGGTGGCCTGGGAGCGCAAGACGTTACCGTGCATGGTGGATGGCTCGCTCCAGATACATTTGCAGTCTGCTTTTTGCCTCCTGTGCACTGCAAGTTCTGCCTGTGTCTCCTCCTTCCCCTCCCTATCTGCTGCTTCGGCTCTCCCTCTGAACTCCCCTCCTCTTCCTCTCTTGTGGGCAACCACGTGACGTCCATCGACACGTCATCATCGTAACCTTCACCACCACAGACATTAGAGATCTCGGAGTAGGCAGCAACAGTGGGGACCACTCTCCTTGGGCTGATTTGGCTACTGTCATCAGACCGCTGGGTGGCGGTCGTTGCGACCTCCTCTTCCTGATTCGATGCCAAGAATGGCTGCACATCGGTAAGGTCTGGGAATTGATGGGAAAATAATTCCTCTGACTCGAGTGGAGGGGCTATGGTGGTGGTGTCTTTGGGGTGCACACAGCAGAGAGTGAGGAGGGTGCTGATACAGAGGATGAAGATGGTGCAGGAGCGGAAGGCTGAGTGAGCCACTCAACCAACTCCATCCTTTGACGTAATCGCACGCACCTTCTCCAACTTCCCACTTCGGCTCCGGCCTGGTGCCCCTTCCTGACCCCTACCACCCCTGCGGAATGGCCTGCCTCTTCCTCTGCCTGTCATTTTTTAAATGACCCTTTGACAAAGTCCCTATAGAAGAGCAGTATTTGTGGAAGCAGGTATATACAACCCCTTAATGATTATTTGCTGGAAGCAGGTATATTGAACGCCTTAATCAGTTTTTTGGGGGGCAACAGGTATATCACACCAGTTGCAATTAGTTGTTCCAATAGCGTTTGTCCCTCTGTATAGCTGCAGGTATCTCAGCAGAACCTCACACAACTGCTGCAAAATACAAATGCACTATATAGAAATTATATTATAGGTATTTCACACCCCTGCCTCAATCAGTTTTTTTAGGGGGCAACTGGTATATCACACCAGTTGCAATTAGTTGTTCCAATAGCGTTTGTCTCTCTGTATAGCTGCGGTATCTCAGCAGAACCGCTCACAACTGCTGCACAATACAAATGCACTATATAGAAAGTATATTATAGGTATATCACACCCATGCCTCAATCTGTTTTTTTGGGGGGCAACTGGTATATCACACCAGTTGCAATTAGTTGTTTCAATAGCATTTGTCCCTCTGTATAGCTGCGGTATCTCAGCAGAACCGCACACAACTGCTGCACAATACAAATGCACTATATAGAAAGTATATTATAGGTATATCGCACCCCTGTCTCAATCAGTTTTTTGGGGGGCAACTGGTATATCACACCAGTTGCAATTAGTTATTCCAATAGCGTTTGTCTCTCTGTATAGCTGCAGTATCGCAGCAGAACCGCACACAACTGCTGCACAATACAAATGTATTATGATATACTTTTTATGTTAGAAATTATATTATAAGTATATCACACCCCTCTGTATGTCACACCTATCGATAGCACACCCATACCAGTCCTTAAAAGGACTTTTGTGGCCCTATTAGCTAGCGTTTGGTGTCCCTAACAGTCTGTCTCTGCTCCACACAGCAACCTCTCCCTACACTGGCAAAAGACTGAATGTAAAATGGCGGCCAGATCGGATTTATTTATAGGTTAGGGGGTGTGGGACCCGCCTGACCTGAGACCACCTTCGCGCTTGGTAGGCGGGCTCGGCTCAGATGTGTTTTAATCAAAATATATTGGCGAAGTGTCTCAGATTTTATCACATCAGAGTGAGGACTTTGTCCATATATAATGCTTGCATCTACTTTACTAAGTGCATTATTATCTTTCTGTGATTTTCTTCAATAATATGGCCAGTGACATCCGCAGATTTATATATCATACCGTGCAGGATGTTTTTTATCTTTGTTTTTTCTGTGATTTTTTTTGTCTATGTAGTATTTGCTTGAGGGAGTGGCACCTTCAAGTGTGAATGCGCACCTATTTTATCTTGGGAGTAGTATTCCTCTGCACTTTTGCCCTTCCTATCCAATAGAGCGCCTTGATTAGGTGGTACATATAGGTGTGCTTGCTCCTCCTCCCATTGGTTGCTTGATGCACATGGAGGTGACTAGGAGCAGCACACCATATGTGCGGCGTCTGCGCTCCTGAACATAGAAGCCCAATGGCTTAGGTAGGTTTAGCGTAGGACCCACCTGACCTGAGACCACCATGGCGCTTGGTAGGCGGGCTCAGATGTGTTTTGATCAAAATATATTGGCTAAGTGTCTCAGATTTTATCATATCAGAGTGAGGACTTTGTCCATATATAATGCTTGCATCTACTTTACTAAGTGTATTATTATCTTTCTGTGATTTTCTTAAATAATAGGTTAGGGGGTGTGTCCATGTCCTGAAATGTCTCAATTGGCTGTCCTGTCCCACCTGATGGATGTGTCATGTGTCAAAGTCCTGCACAATGCAAAATAATATGGCGCCGGCGGACATCGCCATATGTTCGCTTGTTCGGCGAATCGCGAACGAGCAAAGTTCCCCACGAAACGACCGCCGGGCGAACCGCAAGGCCATCTCTACTCAGCAATAGTAGGCATTATCACAGACGAGGATGACATGGAATACAGAGAACTGACCTGGAAATTTGTGGATTGGTGCCAGCAGAACCACCTTAGGATCAATGCCAGGAAGACTAAGGAAATAGTTGTGGACTTCCGTAAGCACAGACATCCTCCTAAACCAGTGGACATTGAGATAGTGAATACTTATAGGTACCTGGGTGTACTCCTCAACAATAAGCTGGACTGGGCAGATAACATGGACACAATATACAGAAAGGGCCACAGCAGGATTTACCTGCTTAGAAGGCACTTCTTAGTTCCTTTTCAACTATGTGGTGGCATCAGCCATCTTCTCCTTTCAAACTAATTAGAAAGGCCAGTTCTCTCCTGGGGAGCCCCCTAGAACCAGTGCAGGTGGTAGGTAAGAGAAGGATACTATTCGAGGTGATCTCCATGCTCGAGTATAACTTCCATCCCATGCATGAGACGGTGATAGCATTGGGCAGTACCGTCAGTGACCAACTGCTTCACCCCAAGTGTGAGAACGAGCACTATTGGAAGATATTCCTTCCTGCTGCTGTTAGGCTGCACAACCAATACCGACCCAAGTGGTGATAGACTGCACTTATCGTCTATAGGTTCCTGTGGATATCATTCCATCCAGAGACTGAATTCTATAAAGCTGTGATGTCTATATTCCTTATTTTTTACATTTTTTTTTATCAGCAATCTACTGTAATGCCTTTATTTTGGAGTTTTTGTATTCTCTGTGCTGCTGTAGCACTGTGAATTTCTCCATGGTTGGGACTATTAAAGGATTTTCTTATTTTATAAGGTGTGCCATAAGCTGTCTTATTACATATCCCTTGCTACTGTTGGGTAAAAGGGGCAATTTATCAGAGTTGCAAAAAGGTATGATTATTGTCTTTCAGGCCAAAAGTATTTCTGATATTGTGCAGTTTGTGAACTGTTTGTGTACTGCTGTGGTAAAAGTGTATCGTGAGTGGACAAATGGCATAATTGTCAATAAGCAACGTGAAAATAGCAGAGCCCCACGTGCTATTGGTGTGAGAGGTGGACATCAGTTAAAAAGGTGCACAAGGGTGGACTGACACTCTACAGTGGAGCAGCTCACTGCCAAAAGGAACAATGGGGGTTCCAAATTTGTGTCTAAAACAACAGTTCAGCGAATCCTACTGTGTTTGGGCTCCAAAGCAGACGGATGGTCACTGCACCTTTGCTAACGAAGTTGCATCAGCAGAAAAGGCTTCACTTTTCGTGACAGTATCGGAATTGGACCTCCGCTGATTAGCATTAGGGTTGCCATTTCCGATGAGTCACTTTCTCTGCTTCATCGAATGGATGGACGTTGGTGTCAGGTGAGAAACATCAGAGAACAAACACCCTGCAAAGATTGCTGGAAACAAATCGATTTGGGTACGAATCCATCCTTGCAGGTCATGTACAACCATACATGCTGATTTTCTTCCATGGGACGGATTAGATCTTCCAGCAAAACAATGTGGCATGTCAGATGGCTAGAAATGTCCAACATTGGTTGGAAGAGCATGACCAAGACTTCCAAGTACTACCTTGGCCCCCTAATTCCCCAGACTTGAACCCAATTGAGCATCTGTGAGACCACCTTGATCGTTATGTTGACTCTATGGATCCTTCCCCACGTGTTCTCCAGCAGCTGTGGGATGCACTGTAATCAGCATGGCTCCAGATGCCTGTGACAACCTACCAGGACCTTACTGAGTCACTCCCAGGCCATCTAGCTGTTGTCCATGCTGCACACAGTGGTTACTCTGGATATTAGCTGGTGGTGGTCATAATAATATGACTCAACTGTATATGCTGTGACAGAGCAAGGGGTTTTGTGTGGGAAGGCAGGTATTTTCCTCCCTACATGTGCGGCTAGGCTGGTGTCCAGCCAGGTAAGGTCAAATACAGGACCAGAGTTTAAGTGCCGGTCTGGGTTTTGGCAGAACCCGTCTGTCCTTAAATAGGCAGCTGGGCTCAGCAGCTGAGTCTCTGCTCTGTGTTGGGATCTAAGGTTTTGTGACGGACTAGAGGGATGAGACCCATGTGTAAGAGGAACAGGCCCCTTAAAGCCTGCTGTGCACTACTGGAGGCAGAACTGCTAACAAGGTGACATGTTGTTCTGTGCAAATTTAACTTTCCATTT